>NC_142889.1:16784689-17093522 GCF_051225735.1 Oryctolagus cuniculus
TTTTTTAAAAAAAACTCTCAAAAATATATCAACACACAGTGTGTAGTTCCCCAAAAGGAGCAATGGTTAGGATCCACTGTTGTGGCATAGCAGGTTAAGCTGCAGCCTGCAGTGCCATTTTACTATATGGGTGCTATTTCAAGACCCAGCTGCTCCATTTCAAATCCAGCTCTCTGCTATGGCCTGGGAAAATAGAAGTTGGCCCAAGTGCTTGGGCCCCTGCAATTTCATGAGAGACCTGGAAGAAGCTGCTGGCTCCTGGAGTCAGATCAGCCAAGCTTTGACCATTGCTGTCATTTTGGGGAGTGAACCAGCAGATGGAATACCTCACTCTCTCTCTCTCCCTGCTGTTGCCTCTACTTCTTTGTAACTCTGCCTTTCAAATAAATAAATAAATTTATTTTTTAAGACCAATGGTTAAACACTTGTTACTATGGTTTATTTTTTATGAGTGAAACTATTTTATTATAGCTTTTATGAACAAATTAAATAAATAATAGATTCTATAATTTTAAAATAATAACCTATTGGAATATTATGAGCTTTAGCTTGGAACATTACATTTTTCTGATTGATGGGAAAGTATCACCAGAGTGTCCCTTAAGATGATTGTTTTATGAATTTTGAAGTAGAGAAGGAGATGTAATGCTATTTGCATCATATATAAAATGCACCAGAAAAGCCTTGTTTTGTACATAATCCTGTTTAATACACCATAACCCAGCAAGGTAGACATTTTTGAATTTTGAAACATAGGTGAATGGTGAGATCAGTAGTTTGCCAAAACAAGGTCCAGATTCAGGCAACAATGAAATGATGCTTTACTTACTCTTTATCTGACCTTACCTAAAGAGGCACAGACGTGAGCATTGCCATACACACACACACACGCACACACACACACACACACACACACATACACACACACATATATGTATGTATATATCAGGTATATACATATATATATCAGAATTTCTGTGAATTAAATTAAAATGAGAAATGTCTTTGCAGACTCGATGTTCATGAACACCTGATCTATCACCATAGGAACCCACTTAGTCCATCAGACAGGTGCTGGCAAGTTTGAAATTAGAGAAAAATTTGAGATGTTTTGATTTTAGTGTATAAGAGTTTTGTGCTCAAATAAGCTAATAGCCATTCCAACAGCAGGATGAATTTGGTCCTAGTGTATGATGTTCAGCTTATCTGGTGGAATTTTTAAGGTTTGATGATGATGAGGATGTTTCATCATGGCTTCCTTTGTGACTGTGTTGTGATAATTTACCTTTTCTTTACTTATAGCGATGCTTTCAATCTTGCTTCCTTGGTTATCCAAGAGTAAATGTGTTAAAATATATTTTTCTCTCAAAAAGCAATATGAGCACACTAATTTCAAATTTCTTTATGTTGGGAAGCATACTGTTTCTGCTATACACTAAAGGTACAAATTCTTCCTTTGCTCTGTATCCTCCTTAGAGACTTAGAAACTACTTAGAAACTATATATATATATATATATATAACACGTATATAAATGTATATATATATATATATATATATACAACGTATATAAAACAAAGGTATATATAGAAACAAAGGGGATATACGTATACTTATGTTCGTGGTGACTGTAGTGAACCAGCAGTTGAAAGTAGCTGGAAGTATTGGACAAGAACTCACACAGATTGCTTGTATATGAAGTGCTGGTGTCTTTGGCATTGTTTCTGTAATACGTATAATTTTTATTCACCCTTTTTCATAATTTACAGCTTTTAGGCTATTATTGATGAAGAAAATTAATAACTTGTTTCATATTACTATGCTCTTGGGAATTTTCTTAAAGTTTGGAGGTTGGCTTTTAGATATTCAAGTTGAAGTTACTATGATAGTTCTGGGAATTCCAAGAAGGTATCGATTAACTTGAAGACAGTGAATCTGATAATCATTAGGTGAAGAAAAGAGATGGTGAATGCTTTAAAAATTTTATTGCCTTTAAATTATGCATGTAACCCCTTCACATCAACTATTTAATTTCTTTTTTTTTTAAGTTTAAAACTCATATTTAATTCAAAGCACCCAAAGTGAAAGAAAAAAAATGGAGATCTTATAGTTCCCAAGTTTCAAAATTAACAGCAAAGCTATAGCAATCAAGAAAGGGTATTACTTTGCAGGATATATATATTTATATTTATATATCATATGTATTTTATAATATATAATTTATATATCATTTACATATATATTATATATTTATATATAATTTATAATATATATATAATAAATAATATGATATATGATATATTGATTATATATTATATAAATGTATAATATGAATTATATAGTTTATATTATTTAAATATTATAAATATATAAATTTACATATACAGAAATACATATAAAATCAATGAGAATATATGTATTTTTATGTATAAATCGAATAGAATTGAGAATCCTGAAATGAACTGTTTGACGTTACACACATGATCAATTGATTTGGAAAAGGCTGTCAAGACAATAAGATAGGAAGTGGATAGTCATTCCAGCAAATTATGCTGGGACAACTTATTATACATATGCAAAAGTATTCCTCATACCACACACAAATATTTACTCAAAAGGAACTATATATCTAAGTCTAAAGCTAAAATGCAAATGCCTTTTTTTTTACTTTTTTTTTATCTTTTATTTAATGAATATAAATTTCCAAAGCATGACTCATGGGTTACAATGGCTTCCCCCCCATACCGTCCCTCCCACCCACAACCCTCCCCTTTCCCACTCCCTCTCCCCTTCCATTCACATCAAGATTCATTTTTGATTATCTTAATATACAGAAGATCAGCTTAGTATACCTTAAGTAAGGATTTCAACAGTTTGCTCCCACACAGAAACATAAAGTGAAAAATAATAGATGATTTTTTTAAATGATGATGAAATCAGATCAGACCTATTGTCATGTTTAATCCCAGTGAGAGTCAAGTTGGGAATTGATAATTTCTTTTTTTTTTTTTTACAGAAGATCAGTTTAGTGTACATTAAGTAAAGATTTCAATCGTTTGCACCCCCATAGAAACACAAAGTGAAATATACTGTTTGAGTACTCGTTATAGCATTAAGCCTCAATGTACAGCACATTAAGGACAGAGATCCTACATGAGGAGTAAGTGCACAGTGACTCCTGTTGTTGACTTTACAAATTGACACTCCTGTTTATGGCATCAGTAATCTCCCTATGCACCAGTCATGAGTTTCCAAGGCTATGGAAGCCCCTTGAGTTCTCTGACTCTTATCTTGTTTAGACAAGGTCATAGTCAAAGTGGAGGTTCTCTCCTCCCTTCAGAGAAAGGCACCTCCCTCTTTGAAGACCTGTTCTTTCCACTGGGATCTCACTCACAGAGATCTTTTTGCCAGAGTGTCTTGGCTTTCCATGCCTGAAATACTCTCATGGGCTTTTCAGCCAGATCCGAGTGCCTTTAGGGCTGATTCTGAGGCCAGAGTGCTATTTAGGACATCCGCCATTCTATGAGTCTGCTGAGTATCTCACTTCCCATGTTGGATCACTCTCCCCTTTATTTATTCCATCAGTTAGTGTTAGCAGGTACTAGACTTGTTTATGTGCTCCCTTTGACTCTTAGTCCTTTCATTATGATCAATTGTGAACTGAAATTGATCACTTGGAATAGTGAGATGGCATTGGCACATGCCACCTTCATGGGATTGAACTGGAATCCCCTGGTATGTTTCCAACTCTACCAATTGGGGCAAGTCAGCCCGAGCATGCCCCAAATTATACATCTCTTCCCTCTCTTATTCCCACTTATATGTTTAACAGGGATCACATTTCAGTTAATTTTCAACACTTAAGAATAACTGTGTGATAATTACAGAATTAAACCAGTCATATTAAGTAGAACAGACAAAAAAAATACTAAGAGGGATAATGTATTAAGTTGTCCATTAGCAGTCAGGGCTATGCTGATCAAGTCACCATTTCTCATAGTGTCCATTTCACTTCAGGAGGTTTCCTTTTTTGTGTTCAGTCAGTTGTCACCGATCAGGGAGAACATATGGTATTTGTCCCTTTGGGACTGGCTTATTTCACTCAGCATGATGTGTTCCAGATTCCTCCATTTTGTTGCAACTGACTGGATTTCGTTGTTTCTTACTGCAGTATAGTATTCTAAAGAATACATATCCCATAATTTCTTTCTCCAGTCTACCGTTGATGGGCATTTAGGTAGGTTCCAGGTCTTGGCTATTGTGAATTGTGCTGCAATAAACATTAGGGTGCAGACCACTTT
Organism: Oryctolagus cuniculus; assembly: GCF_051225735.1. NCBI lineage: Eukaryota > Metazoa > Chordata > Mammalia > Lagomorpha > Leporidae > Oryctolagus > Oryctolagus cuniculus. Next base: position 16,788,990 of record NC_142889.1, read on the forward strand.
TTTGTTTGTCAATTTAAACTCCTTTGGGTAAATTCCAAGGAGTGGGATGGCTGGGTTGAATGGTAGGGTTATATTCGGGTTTCTGAGGAATCTCCAGACTGACTTCCATAGTGGCTTGACCAGTTTGCATTCCCATCAACAGTGGGTTAGTGGCCCTTTTTCCCCACATCCTCACCAGCATCTGTAGTTGGTAGATTTCTGCATGTGAGCCATTCTAACCGGGGTGAGGTGAAACCTCATTGTGGTTTTGATTTGCATTTCCCTGATTGCTAGTGATCTTGAACATTTTTTCATGTGCCTGTTGGCCATTTGGATTTCCTCTTTTGAAAAATATCTATTGAAGTCCTTGGCCCATCTCTTAAGTGGGTTGTTGGTTTTGTTTTTGTGGAGTTTCTTGATCTCTTTGTAGATTCTGGTTATTAACCCTTTATCTGTTGCATAGTTTGCAAATATTTTTTCCCATTCTGTCGGTTGTCTCTTCACTCTCCTGACTGTTTCTTTTGCAGTACAGAAACTTCTCAATTTGATGCAATCCCAATAGTTGATTTTGGCTTTGACTGCCTGTGCCTCCCGGGTCTTTTCCAGAAATTCTTTGCCTGTGCCAATATCTTGAAGGGTTTCTCCAATGTTCTCTAATAACGTAATGGTGTCAGGACGTAGATTTAGGTCTTTAATCCACGTTGAGTGAATTTTTGTGTAAGGTGTAAGGTAGGGGTCTTGCTTCATGCTTCTGCACGTGGAAATCCAGTTTTCCCAGCACCATTTATTGAATAGACTGTCCTTGCTCCAGAAATTAGTTTTAGATCCTTGATCAAATATAAGTTGGCTGTAGATGTTTGGGTTGATTTCTGGTGTTTCAATTCTGTTCCATTGGTCTATCCATCTGTTTCTCTACCAGTACCATGCTGTTTTGATTACAACTTCCCTGTAGTATGTCCTGAAATCTGGTATTGTGATGCCTCCAGCTTTGTTTTTGTTGTACAAGATTGCTTTAGCTATTCGAGGTCTCTTGTGCCTCCATATGAATTTCAGCATCATTTTTTCTAGATCTGAGAAGAAGGTCTTCGGTATCTTGACTGGTATTGCATTGAATCTATAAATTGCTTTTGGGAGAATGGACATTTTGATGATGTTGATTCTTCCAATCCATGAGCATGGAAGATTTTTCCATTTTTTGGTATCCTCTTCTATTTCTTTCTTTAAGGTTTTGTAATTTTCATCGTAGAGATCTTTAACGTCCTTGGTTAAGTTTATTCCAAGGTATTTGATTGTTTTTGTAGCTATTGTGAATGGGATTGATCTTAGAAGTTCTTCCTCAGCCATGGCATTGTCTGTGTATACAAAGGCTGTTGCTTTTTGTGCATTGATTTTATACCCTGCTACTTTGCCAAACTCTTCTATGAGTTCCAATAGTCTCTTAGTAGAGTTCTTTGGATCCTCTAAGTACAGAATCATATCGTCTGCAAAGAGGGATAGTTTGACTTCTTCCTTCTTGATTTGTATTCCTTTGATTTATTTTTCTTGTCTGATGGCTCTGGCTAAAACTTCCAGAACTATGTTAAATAGCAGTGGTGAGAGTGGGCATCCCTGCCTGGTGCCAGATTTCAGTGGAAATGCTTCCAACTTTTCCTCATTCAATAGGATGCTGGCTGTGGGTTTTTTATAAATTGCTTTGATTATATTGAGGAATGTTCCTTCTATACCCAATTTGCTTAGAGTTTTCATCATGAAAGGGTGTTGAATTTTATCAAATGCTTTCTCTGCATCAATTGAGATAATCATATGATTTTCTTTTGCAGTCTGTTAATGTGGTGAATCACATTGATTGATTTGCGAATGTTGAACCATCCCTGCATACCAGGGATGAATCCCACTTGGTCTGGGTGGATGATTTTCCTGATATGTTGTACTCTATTGGCCAGAATTTTATTGAGGATTTTTGCATCTATGTTCATCAGGGATATTGGTCTGTAATTTTCTTTCAGTGCTGCATCTTTCTCTCACTTAGGCATTAAGGTGATGCTGGCTTCATAGAAAGAATTTGGGAGGATTCCCTCTTTTTCGATTGTTCTGAATAGTTTGAGAAGAATTGGAGTTAGTTCTTCTTTAAATGTCTGGTAGAATTCAGCAGTGAATCCATCTGGTCCTGGGCTTTTCTTTGTTGGGAGGGCCTTTATTACTGTTTCAATTTCTGTCTCAGTTATGGGTCTATTTAGGTTTTCAATGTCTTCATGGTTCAATTTTGGTAGATTGCATGTGTCCAGGAATCTATCCATTTCTGATAGGTTTTCCTGTTTGCTGGCATACAGGTCCTTGTAGTAATTTCTGACGATTCTTTTTATTTCTGTGGTGTCTGTTGTTACATTTCCTTTTTCATCTCTGATTTTATTGATTTGGGTCTTTTCTCTTCTTTTTTTAGTTAGTTGGGCCAATGGGGTGTCAATTTTGTTTATTTTTTCAAAACACCAGCTCCTCGCTTGGCTGATTTTTTGTAATTTTTTTTTGGATTCAATCCTGTTAATTTCTTCTCTGGTTTTAATTATTTCTCTTCTCCTACTAGATTTGGGTTTGGTTTGTTGCAGTTTTTCTAGGTCCTTGAGGTGCGCTGAAAGCTCATTTATTTGGTACCTTTCCAATTTCTTGATATAGGCACCTATTGCTGTAAATTTGCCTCTCAATACTGCTTTTGCTGTATCCCATAAGTTTTGATATGTTGTGTTGTTGTCTTCATTTACTTCCAGAAAGTTTTTGATTTCTCTTTTGATTTCTTTTATGACCCAGTGTTCATTCAGGAGCATGTTGTTGAGTCTCCATGTGTTTGCATACTTTCTGGGGTTTCCTGAGTTGCTAATTTGCAGCTTCATTCCTTTATGGTCTGAGAAGCTGCATGGTATGATTCTAATTCTTTTAAATTTGCTGAGACTTGCTTTATGGCCTAGTATGTGATCAATCCTAGAGAGGGTTCCATGAGCTGCTGAGAAGAATGTGAAGTCTGTAGATGTAGGGTTGAAAGTTCTGTAGATATCTGTTAGATCCATTTGGGCAATAGTGTCAATTAAATCTGCTGTTTCCTTGTTGATCTTCTGTCCGGATGATCTGTCTATTTCTGAGAGTGGAGTATTGAAGTCCCCCAGTACTATTGTATTGGAATCTAAATCTCCCTTTAAGTGCCTTAACATATCTTTTAAATAGACCGGTGCCCTGTAATTAGGTGCATATACATTTATAATAGTTACATCTTCCTGTTGAATTGAACCCTTAATCATTATATAGTGTCCCTCTTTGTCTCTCTTAACAGTTTTTGTATTAAAGTTTTTTTTGTCTGATATTAATATGGCTACACCTGCTTTTTTTTGGTTTCTGTTGTCATGGAATATCTTTCTCCAACCTTTCACTTTCAGTCTGCATGCCTCTTTGTTAGAGAGATGTGTTTCTTGTGGGCAACAAATAGTTGGGTTGTGTTCTGTGAGCCAGTCAGCCAAACGGTGTCTTTTAACTGAAGAATTCAGACCATTAATGTTCAATGTGACAATTGATACTTAGTGACTTTGCCCTGCCATTTTCCCGGAAATATTTTCTAGTATATGCTTTGAGCTTCCCATGCTCTTTTACTGGTAGGTGTTCTTCCTTTCCCTTCATTCATATTGATGGCCGTGTTTCTGTGTTTCTGAGTGTAGCACATCTTTAAGTATCTTTTGCAGGGCCGGACGAGTGGCCACAAAGTCTTTCAATTTCTGTTTGCTATGAAAGGTCTTTATTTCACCTTCATTCACAAATGAGAGCTTGGCAGGATATAATATTCTGGGCTGGCAATTTTTCTCTCTTAGCACCTGTGCTATGTCTCGCCATTCCCTCCTAGCTTGTAGGGTTTCTGATGAGAAGTCAGCTGTGAGTCTGATTGGAGATCCTCTGAGAGTAATCTGACGTTTCTCTCTTGCACATTTTAGGATCTTTTCTTTATGTTTCACTGTGGTAAGTTTAATTACCACGTGTCGTGGTGAGGATCTCTTTTGGTCATGTTTATTGGGAGTTCTATGAGCTTCCTGTACTAGGATATCTCTGTCCTTCTCCAAACCTGGAAAGTTCTCTGCTAGTATCTCACTAAAAAGGCCTTCCAATCTTTTCTCTTTTTCCATGCCTTCAGGAACTCCTAGAACTCGAATGTTGGTTTTTTTAATAGTATCCTGTAGGTTCCCAACAATATTTTTTAGATTTCTAATTTCCTCTTCTTTTCTTTGGTTTGACTGTATGTTTTCCTGTGCTCTATCTTCTAAGTCCAATATTCTCTCTTCTGCTTCACCCATTCTGTTTTTAAGGCTTTCTAATGTGTTTGTCATTTGATCTATTGAGCTCTTCATTTCATTTTGATTTCTCTTCATTATAACACTTTCCTGTTCTACTAGTTTCTGAGTTTCATTTTGACTCTTCCTTAAAATTTCATTTTCACGAGAGAGATTTTCAATCTTGTCCATTAAGGATTTCTGTAGTTCAAGGATTTGCTTTTGAAAACTTCTAGATGTTCTTATCATAAATTTTTTGAAATCCATATCTTGCAATTCTTCTATCTCATCATCTTCATAATCTTGGCTTGGGGTGTTTTGTTTATTTGGAGGCATCATAGTGTCATCGTTGATCTTGCTCCCTCTATTTCTGTGTTTGTTACTGGGCATAGTTAATTCTTCTTGCGTCACTGTAATTTTTTTTTTTATACTGTGTCCGTGTTAAGTGGACTGCCTGCTGTTGGAGGAGCCTTGGAGGCTTAAGATGGGTGTGGCCTGAGAGCTCTGCCTGGTTCTTCCTGGTTAAGGGTGTGCAAAGGTGAGACCCTCAGGTTATGCGTGGTAAATCTCTCTCTTTTTATTTATTTATGTATTTAATTTATTCAGGGGGTAAGTAACACCGCAGGGCACGGCTGTGCAGAATTGATGGTATTTAGCTTCCAGTCTTTGGCTCCTCTGGACTCCCACTGGGTTGCCTAGGCTACTGAATTGTAGTGACTCAGTTCCTTAGCTCTCCCCCATTGATATGTAAATCCAGAGAGGAGGCCTGCTCTTTGTCTCTTGGGAATTCTTCAAGCCTTGCAGCCATGTAACCTTTGCAAGGTTAGGGGGAAGAGAAACCCCGAAGCTTTTTTTTTCCTTCTTTCCGGTAGTGAGTTTGCTGCACTTTCCGGCCCCCTCTAGATTCTGACCCCCGTTTCCCCACCAATGTCTCGGGTTATTGAGCTCACCTCCCCTTCCAGCACCGATGTGTGGACTCGGTGCCCTGAGCGTCCCAAGTCTCCCCACTGTTGTCTGTGTGGCATGCACTCCCCTTCGAGCACTGGCACGCAGACCCTGGGGCTTCCGCGGCTCGGTCCTGCGACTTGGCTTCCACACGGTGGGCGACCTTGTTCTCCCAGTAGGTCCTCCGATTCATCCAGAAGGGTTTCCCCTGCAATATTTTCCTGGTTCTTTTTTCTGCAGCTACTGTAACTCCCCTTTTATTAAACTAAATTTTCCCAGACTATCGGTGCGCGCCCTCACTATTCCGCCATCTTGGCTCCACCCCAACTATTTAATTTCATATATGGAGACACATGTGTATAAATTTATAAATATTCTTGTACTTCCCCCCAACTCACTCATATACACACATTAGAAGGATTACAGTTCAAAAAATGTATCTTTCTGTAAATTGGTCTTTAAGGAAAGGCTAAAATCTTAACATTTACAGATACAAATTTTTATAAATAAATTTCATATACTCTAAATATAATTTTCAGCAGGCCAATGATTTTTAATTTGCTGATGTGAAGAAAGTATAACTTTGGGTTGTTAGAATTGTGATTATGTATAAGGTCATCTACAGAATTCCTGTGGAATTTCTGCTTTTCCCAGGAAACAAAGAACATAATTATTTATATTTCATTATCATCCTAGAGGATAGTCTTAACAGAGAAGTATGTGGAGGTTGTAAGAATAGTGGATTATGTAACATCACCTAGAATCTAAACTTGATTTGGAGTTGAGTTTTAGATTACTGAAATAAGGTCATCAGATATCCAGAGCAGTGACTTCATTCAAAAGATTTGGAAGCAGATAAAAAAGTTATAATTGTGAAATTGGAGATTATGTGATGATCTTCTGAATTATTTGGATCAACATGAAGCTAAAACAATATTGGAAGAGAATCCTTGGGATTGTGGTGAGCCCTAATCCATTCTAACTGGTGTCCATATAAGAAGAGACACACAAAAAAGACCCCAGAGGTGTGTGTAGGCAGAGGTACAACCAGGCTGGGATATAGGAAGAAAGCTACTCTTCTGGACTGAATGTGTCCCCCTGAAAGTTGCTTGTTGAAACCTAACCCCTAATGTGACAGCATTAGGAGATGGGTCCTAATTGTGACAAAGGGTGGTGCCCTTGTGCATGAGATTAGTGCCCTGGTGAAAGGGACCCAGAGGGCTCTATCATGGTCTTTCTGGCATGTGAAGACACAGGAGAAGGCAGGTGTCTGAAACAGCATAGAGGTCACCACCTGACCACAGTGCAGTCATGCTGGTATTCTTGATCTTGGACACCCCATCTCCAGAACTGTGGGAAATGTACTTCTGCTGTTTATAAAAGCCTGGTCTGTGCTACTTTGTTGTATCAGTGCCATACCAAGACAGTGGTCATCTGCAAGTCAAGGAGAGGACGTAGATGACACCAGTCTAGTCTATGACCATGTCACATTCAACATACCTATTCTTGTCTGGTCTCAGGAGCCAAGCAAAGTTGTGCCTGGTTCATACTTGGAGGGGAGAAGAAACCAAACCTGAAGACACCTTGTTCTTGAGTTTTCAGCTTCCAGGGCTGTGAAGAACGAGTCCCTTTTGTTTAAGCCACCAGACTGTGGTATTTTGTTATGTTAAATGAAATGAAAATCAGATCTTTCTTTCTCACTAGACTCTGAAGGAATGGTTCAATGATCATTCAACCTCATGACTCCTGGCATGTCCTAGGCATTTGGTGGATTTTTATTCAGTAAGTGGATGTGCAAGTGATTGAGTTGCTTGGAGAGGGCCCTCAAGATCATCTGGTTCAATTTAAGTCACCTATTTCCCAGACTCATGCCCTTTCTGCCACTCAGATGGAGGGCTTGCACGTTCTCTGCAAGTTCAGATGTTCTCATGTGTTGTTTACAGTGCCATTAAATAATTTAAACAGGTGAGTCCCTGCCACTAAACTTTTCTAACATTTTGTTCTTGCTTGACCTCCACCCCCATTTCCAGAAAAAAGCCACAGAATATTAAAGCCAAAGGGAATTTTTGTGATTACACAGCTGAATCCCTTAACTGATACTTTTCTCCTTCCTAAATATAATCTCAGAATATTGGAGAAAATTTTGAAAATGCAAGGAAATAATTATTCTTACCAACTATTGGTATTTTGCATATTTGTTACCTGCATGTTTTTCTCTATATGGTGGTTACTATAGTATGTGAACAGATTATTTTTAAAAAACAAAGAATTATTGATTGATTTGCAAGGCAGAGTTACAGAGAGAGAGAGAGAGAGAGAGAGGGAGGGAGAGAACATCTTCCATTTGCTGGTTCACTTTCCAATGGCTGTAATGGCTGGAACTGGGCCAATCTGAAACCAGGAACCAGGAGCTGTTCCCAGGTCTCCCATATGGGTGCACGGGCCCAAAGTCTTGGGTCATCTTCTACTGCTTTCCCTGGCTTCAGCAGAGAGCTGGATCAGAAGTAGGGCAGATGGAACTTGAACAGTGCCCATATGGATGAAGGCACTTCAGAAGGCGGTTTTACCATTATATACTATATAGAGTATATTACATCCTACAGTAATCTATATATAATCTAATATATATAGTAATATATATAACTAATATACTCTATATTGCTAATATACTATGTATAGTAATATACTATATAGTTATATAGTATATTAGTATATAGTTATATATATTACATATTATATACTACATATTATATATTACATATTACTATACTATGTTTAGTAATATACTATATATTATTATAGTATATAATTATATTTAGTATATTAGTATATAGCTATATATATTACATATTTAGTAATCACCATATAGAGAAAAACATGCAGGTAACAAATATGCCAAAATACCAATAGTTGGTAAGAATAATTATTTCCAGAGTGGCCCATGAACAGATCTCTTTTATTTCCCCACTTCATGAGTATGTTGCTGTCATTTCATAGAATTAAAAATTTTTAGTTTCTTAATTTATTTTCATTTTTTTGAAAGAGAGATATAGAGATAGAGCCTCCATCTGCTTGTTCCTTCCCCAAATGCTTGCAATAGCCAGGGCTGAGCCCAGCAAAAAAGAGCAACCCAAAACTCAATCACCATCTACTTTCTGGGTGTCAGGGACTCAAGTATTTAAGGTATCATCTGCTTCTTCTTTGGGAGTACATTAGCAGGAAGTTATATTAGAAGTAGAGGAGTTGAGACTCGAGCTGACACTCCAATTTGGGATGCAGGTATCTAGTGGTGACTTAACTGCTGCACCAAATGCCCACCTCCATAGCATTTTTAGTGATTGCATAACACTCCTTCCAAGTATATGTGTTCCATCTTCTTTATGTTCTCCTTTGAATATTTAGATTGTTTTATTTTGAGGCACAATATTCATGAATATCTTTGTTCTTATAAATAAATGTTTTCCATTTTCTTGGGAGAGAGCTCCCAAAGTAGAATTACCAATCAAAGAACAGTTTTGTGGGGCCAGCATTGTGGTATAGTGGGCTAAGCAGCCACGTGGGATATCAGAATTCCACATGGGTGCCAGTTTTAGTCTGAGCTGCTCCACTTACAATCCAGTTTCCTGCTAATGTGCCTGGGAAAGCAGTGGATGAAACTCAGGTCTTCTGGCTTCATCCTGGATCAGCTCTGGTTTTTATGGCCATTTGGGAAGTGAAACAGCAGATGGATGATCTCTCTCTATTTCTCTCTCACAGTCTGCCTTTCAAATAAACAAAAAAATAAATAAAAGTAAATAAATAAAAAGGGGTACAGTTTTGTGTTTCTTGAAACTATTATCAAATTGCTTTCAAAAGAGCTGTCTTAATTAAATTGCTCTGTTTCTCTCTACTTTATTTCAGAAATGGAAGCCCAGAGAGATCAAATGAAATATCCTAACTTATAAAGGTAATAATGACACATGTAGAGTTAAAACCCATCTAGGTCCAACATCCTTATTCTGTTGTATTTTTCTGCAGCCATAGGTGACTCTAATTTCCTGGGCATGCTTGAGAAGGAATCTGCACAATCCTAGAGTATTACATCTCCTAATCCTCAAACATTCATGGGCTGTTTATTAATTTTTTCTACTTCTATTATTATATACTTCTATTATTATATACTTTTTATCTAAATTTATTTTACAAAACACCATCACTGTATGCAGTATTATATCTGAAATGAGTTTGAAGTATGCTTAGATTTATTTCTAACATGCAATTAAAATAAACATGTAACTATTAAAGTGATAAAAAGCTAAGTTATATTCCACAGAAAATACATTTTAGGAAACATGGATATGTAGTATAAGCATGGGCTTTATATCCAGATACGTGTGAGGTCAACTATTGGCTCTGTGGCTTAGCTATTTTGTCTTGGACACATCACTTAGCCTCCTTGATCTTTGATTCCCCAATGTCTAATCTGAGGGCAGTAATGTCTCCCTCACAGGACTTTCGGAGCTCCAGTGTCTACTTAATGTCCAGGCAGGCAATGCGTACATGATGCTTCCTTTGTGGCTATTACTAGGACTGCTGTTTATTCCCAAGACAAGGTCCATACTGGACTCTCAGGCTGGTGGCTTTCTGCTGACATGTGTATGTGAAGAAGTTACTTCCATTCCTTAGGAATTGCAGTATGGCTGTCTGTATTTTGATTTCCCCCTTCCACTACATGTGCACTCTGATTTTTGGAATAATTGCTTACCTTCTTTGTGCCTCATTTACCGAATTTGTATTCTTTAAATTTACACATGAACATGATACATATTTATAAAGAACTATGTGATGTTTGATGTATATATATATATATATATATATATACACACACACACACACACACACATATATAGTCATCTTCAAATCACAGAATGCATGTCCATCTCTTCAAACCATTATCATTTCTTTCTGATAGCTCTTTTTTTTAAAAAAATATTTATTTCTTTGAAAGGCAGAGCAAGAGAGAGAGAGAAAGAGAGAGAGAGGTTTTGCTATCTACTGGTTCACTCCCCAAATGGCCACAATGACTGGAGCTATGCAGATAAAGCCAGGAGCCAGAAGCTTCCTTTAAGTCTCCCATGAGGGTGCATGGGCCCGAGCACTTGGGCCATCTTCCACTGTTTTCTCAGGCTATAGCAGAGAGCTGGATCAGAAGGGGAGCAGCTGGGTCTCTGACTGGCACCCATATGGGATGCTGAAATTGCAGGCAGCGGCTTTTCCCATGTACGTCACAGTGCCAGACCCTCTGATAGTTCTTTTGAAATATATAGTCCATCATCCTTGCACCTTACTATACAGTAGGACATATGAATTTATTTCCCATAATTATAACTTTGTCCTAATTTGTAAAATGTGGCCAATAATAGTATGGTGGACACAATGGTTAAGCATAGCAGTTAAGATACCACTTAAGGGGCTGGTGCTGTGGTGTAGCGGGTAAAGCTGCTGCCTGCAGGGCTGCCATCCCATATAGGCACTGGTTCAACACGCTCCAAACTCATCTTGCACCTCCCTACCACAGCCCTGCCATTTCTCCAAAGAGCTCTGATCCCTTTCATGGGAGGAGAGTACTGACAAGCCCAGGGTACTAGATATGCCCTTGCTAGCAGGTGACATTGGTCCTGGACCTTCTAGTGGACAGACCTGTGAAAAAATATGTGAGGACACACATATTCCAAAAAAAAATCATAAAAAATACACACATAGTTTCTCCTTAATAGGAACTTTTCATGAACTTTTAAAAGATTATTTATCTATTTGGTAGGCAGAGATGACAAAGAGATAAGTTCTCACTCACAGATTCACTTCCTCAAAAGCCTGCAATGGCAGGGATGACCGACTGAAATCAAGATCTAGGATCTCAATCCAGGTCCCCCATGTGGGTGGCAGGGACTCAACAACTTGAGCCAGTACCTCTTGCACCAAGGTTATGAATTAGCAGAAAGCTAGACTCGGGAGCAGAGTTGGGACTAGAACCCAGGCACTCTGATAAGGGATACAGGTGTCCCATATGGTATCTTTAAAATAAAAAGATTTTAAAGATCATAAAGTAAACAACTGCTTGAAAAATTATTTAAGTATGTCAAATCCTCATAAGAAGCCAACTTGGGGACAATATGGGCAACATATTGAAAAATGGTAGTAACAGATTATTAACTCATAGGTGTCCATGAGCCCATGCATACATAAATGAATAATTGAACAAGTAAATAAATGAGGGGGTAGGAATATGTTTTCCTTATAGTAAAATTTCAATGAATAAATATAGAAGGAATTATGGAAATAGAAAATCACTAACTGGTTAATACTACAGGCCATAATATTTATGTGTAAGCAAGAATCATCTGTGGGTTCTATAAATTAATGGATAAAATTATGATGAAAAGAAATAGATTTTTTGTCTATCAAAGTTTCTCACCACAAGATACTCACTAATTACAGTGGGGGGAAATAGTAACTTTAGGGAAACCTGGCAGACACCACCTGAACCAATTGCTCAGAGTCAACCAGTAATGTGAGATTTGGACACCTGGTCCCCTAACATTTTATACTGAGGATATACAAGTTCTGTGGTATTCTTGCCAAAAATATATCAGACAAGCCCCAACTGCTCGACATTCTACAAAAATCAATGAATTGTAATTATTTAGCATTGAGTAAATGTCCTACAAATGCCCAGGGGCTTAAAGGAAACATTGACAAGGAATTAAGGAAAACATAGGTAAGATATACAGCAAGGAATGTGAACAAAAAGATAATTTTGCAGTGAATGTGGGACTGCAGGGATCTCTTCTATATGTCATTGCATATAAACCCACAGGTGGGATGGCTGGGTTACAAAGAGAGAATCCGGAAGGCTCCAAACACAAAAAATTGATAAGAAAAGCTACCTAGTTAATACTGTGGGATTTTATACTTTGCCCCACAAACCTGAACAATTGTTACTTTTTAATAAAAAGTTATAAAATAAATTGATAAAAATATTCTTAAAACATAAAATCATGAAGAAGGAGGCAAAAGGAAATTGAGGAGATTAAGAAATAGCTGAACCAAAAATTACAAAACAAGTTCAGTAACAGGCTTGAAGAGGCACATGAATCAGTGTCTTCTAAGAAAAATGAAGCTATGTCTTCTGAGTAGAAGACACATAAATGAAAAAAGTAAATGGATCCCAAGACATTTGCAGCACATCATTGATTGTCCTAAAATTGCCGTCATGGGATGCCCACTAGGAGTGAGGAAAGGGATACAGAATATTTGGAAAATTATTGCTGAAATATCCAAATATAACAAAATACATTGATTTACAGATGTGAGATCTAGAGTGAACTCAAGAGGATGGGCTGCAAAAGCACACTGAGATATATTCCTTTTCAAATTACTGACAAAATATGAGCAAATAATCTCAAAAGGAATAAGAGGCAAATGATTTTTGATACAAAAATGATCTTTAAAGTGACTAACAGCTGATTTCCTCTGACAAAAATGGCAGTCAGAGGTAAGTGGGAAGGCACATTTAAATCACTGGAAGGAAAATGACTACAACTGTCAGATATGAGTTCTATATCAGACAAAATTAAAACATGGTGAGATAAAATTGAAGTGGTTGTGTTAATAGAACAATCCGATAATGAGCAAGTGAGTTTGTCAGGCTGAAATGAAGGACACAATGCAGTAACTAAAACTGATATGAATTAATAAAATCACAGATTTTGATAACAAAATAGACAACTATAACAACCATTACTCATTCCTTTTGGAGGTTAATTATTTTTTATATGTGATTTAAAGGCAGATGCACAAAACAATATTTATAAAGCCATGTTGAAGAGAATACAATGTTAAGACTTTGTATTGTTACATCTCTATTAATAGAAACATATTTAGCAATGGAGCCATGGGCTTTTGTACATGGGAGGATTTTTAAATAAATATTTTATTTTTACTTTTTAATGACTTCAGAGTTTACTTCTTGTTATACAAAAGTGATTGAAAAATTTGTGATATTGGAAATAAAAGAAAGTGTATTTTGATGAAAAACTAGGTTGATTTTCATTTTTTATCATATGCATTTCCACAAATCTTTTCAAGATGATTTTGCAAGTCAAGTTACATAATCAGTTTCATAAGTTTCCACTAATAGTATCTACCTCTTAATAAAATTTTTGTAGTAATCCATATAAGTAGGTTTTATGGGTACTTGGCATGGAAAACAATTGGAATTTTAATATGGGAGAAAATTTTAGCTCAAAGAATGAAGGACTCAAATTTTCTTCTCTTGTAGGATGTAAGATGCAAAATGAATATAACTTTAGTACTGCATAGTCACACTTAGTGTGTGATACAGATAGATTACTTAATCTAAAGGAAGCTGGTGATGCTCCCTTTTGTCTTTGAAATTTATAAAACAGGTCAGATTAACTATATGGCAGTTTTTTATCAATAATTAATTATGATGGACTGCATATATAAATATATGTTAAATAAATATATTGAACTAAGTGTTAAATATATATACATAGTAGTATATATATAATAAGAATGAATATAAAATAAAGTTTTGTTTGAAGTTGCTATGAACAAAAATAATTTGATGAATCTAAAGTGTTAATCACTATAGACAATGTTAGGAAATATTATAAACCATTAGGTATTTATGAGCTTAATAGTTAAAAGCTCCAAATTAGTAACACAAAAATCCTTTAAATAGGAAAAATATATACATTTTCCATTATATTAACAGAGAGAAATCAACAGAGGATTCTTCAGTTTTCATTGATTCATTAAAAGCAATCAATATCAATATGTAAACAACAAAGAATGAAGTATATGAACACATATATAGTTCAGTAATTTATGTAAAAGTTTTTTAATTAAGCATAGAAATAAATGGGAACATTTTGACCAGGAAACAAAGGATAATATTTCCAGTTCAGAAACCATAGTTAAGTGCTTAAGTAGGTATAAATTTTAGGTATAAAATTGTCATTGCATCCTTCACAGCAGAAATCCACCAGATTATATTTTTGGGGCATTGCAATGACAATAGAAATTATCAAGTGAAGTGTAATAATATCAAATGATAGATACCTACATGTTCATTTCATTAAGATCATTTAAGTTAGCCCACAATTTAGACAGAAATTTTAAAATGATTTTTTTAGATTCATGGGAGTGTTAATGAAGAGGAGTGAATAATCCTGAATCAGATAAATATTCCTACAAATAGTCATTTAATGCTATCATAAAACTGTAATTCTGAACTTGTATATAGGGACTATTAATGGCAAAGAAATGCAATGCTTCATAAGTTTGTGAAAAAACATGAAAATATTTGTATGATATTAAAATAATTGTTTTCTACATATTATCATTATGCTCTAGTACACTGAGCAAGAAGAATATGAGGAATATGTTGCAAACAATGGTTGTTTAGTACAGGAAATCTATCTGAAATGTTACTTTGTATAATAGTGATAACTGTGATTTTTGGAAAATTTGTTATATATTCTAATAATTTATAATACAGAAAGTCAAAATCCTGAAATGTTATTAGATTCCCTTAAATTCCCAATAATGTGGAAGGAAAATTTGAAGGCTACAAACTTAAAATTAAACCAAGAAAATGGTTTAGAGAAGAAATTAAAGAAGCAAGTTCTCGTTTCATATAAGAGCTATTTAAAAAAATGACTAATATATTTGGGTTGCTTAGTTTGGAGGGGGCAAAAGGACTGAAAAATAACTAACTGCAAACATTTCAAAGTGAATTATCACTTATATGAGAATCAATTTTTATATTTTTTTACACAAGAACTAACCAACCAAAATAAAATTCCATATCATGTAAGCTTCAGACATAGGCATCGTATTGTTACACTGTAAGTGAATACAATGGCCATAGGAAAATGAAAATGAAAACAACAGGATACTATATGCATAAAAAGGTATATTTTGGAAACAGCAAGTACATAACTGAATAGATAGTGAATCTACTTAATGTGAACCATGTTAAACATGAGCTGAGCTGAAGACTATTGAACTATATTATTAAGCACAGTGAGTACATTCAAACACAGTAAAGAGTAAATGAATGGAATTTAAAATATAAACCTACATATAAAAAGCTTAGACTGAGAAAGAATTAAACTACTAGCTGTTTCTCTGTACTAAGAAAAAGAAATAAAGGACAGTATTATTAGAATTTTTATGGCATAAATTTCCAAAATTGATCACAAATACAAACCTGTGATTCAGAAGTTTAGTGGGTCAAAAGTGAAAATTTAACAAAAAGTACTTCAGTAATATCTATACTTTGTGACATCATAGAGGAAAAAAAAAGACTTAAGTGATAAAAGAAGGGTGATGATATACAAATACAAGAGCAAGGTCCACACTTTTAATATAGTGTCAGAACAGATATAAATATTAAGACATCATAGAGTAACTGCCTTCAACAAACAAAGGTAAACTTGGATTAATTTCTAAGTAGATCTAGGGATTCGGTACCAAACATAGTTTCATAGAGCACACCACAAAAAGAAATGCAAATGTTCTCTTGCATGAAATTAAGAAAGAACAAGATGAATAAACTTCAATACATGCAGAACATTGAACTAACAGAGGCAGTGTCCAAGAGAAAAAACATTTAGAGGCTGGTGATGTGGCATAGCAGGTAAAGCTGTTACCTGCCGTACCAGCATTTCATATGTGTGGTAGTTCAATTCCTGACTGCTACACTTCTGATCCAGTTCTCTGGTATGACATAAGAAAGCAGTAGAAGATGACCCAAGTCCTTGGGCCCCTACACTCCTGTGGGAGACATTGAAAAAGCTCCTGGCTCCAGCTTTGGATTGCCCCAGCTCAGGCCTTTGCTGCCATCTGGGGATTGAACCAGCAGATGGAAGACCTCTCTCTATGTCTTTGTCTCTGTCTTTTGTAGCTCTGCCTTTCCAATAAATATATACATCTTTAAAATACTTAGATACAAGTTAAAAATACAAATTTTGCATGTTTAAATTAGAATTAAAATTCTGGACTTTTAAATATTGTACTTGATAGAATTTATGTTTTCAGGTGTGTTTTATCAGCATGTTAAAATTGATGTCATATCACTCATGTTTTGAAGAATTCCAACTATTCATTTATTAGCCCTAATAAGCACCAAGGACTGACAGTGGTATAGATATTTCCCACAAGTTTCTGGGCATGCAAAACAACTGGATCATATTTCACAATATGGTTGAGAAGGAAGACATTATGATATCCACACAGTATACATGATCACAAAGAAACTCACCAACAGCAGGACAGTGTGGGTGGCTCTTTTCGGGGGGAGGTCCTTGGGAAATCCCTCATGCTTTGAAGGTACTCAGACCAACTTAAATGGCTAGATAAGAAGATCACCATATAAGCACTGGAGAAAAGCATGATTTCTACAAAGCTTTTCTGGGACAATGCGAGGGTGAAATCTCTCTCTCCGCTCACCTCTCAAAGGTGAGCAAGACAAAGAGCAGGCGCCATCTTGGACATACGTCATAAGCAGAGCGACTTCAGGTCTGTACCGGCCCTGAGCCTAGCAGAAAAACCTGACTCTGGGTGGGGTGAATTAACAGGAGATTAGGATCTAGTAAATTTGCGGCACTACTCAACTGAGACTGTGAAAAAAGAGATGGTGGGGGAGAGAACTCATGGAATTCATGTGAGTACTCTACAGAGACACTACAATTCCGTAACTTTGGCAACCCAGTGGGAGACTGAAGGAGAATCTGAGCCCACTCTGAGGGCAGAACAGATTCCCTGTGTGGTCCTTGGGAAACAGCTTCTGATCTCTGGCTCCTGTGGGTATATCATTTGCCTGATAACTACCTCCAACTTCATTCAGCTGTGTGGAATTACTTCCCTTTTGAATCAAAAAAAGAAAGAAACAGAGAGAGAGAGATCTACCAAGCTTAACCTGGGAGTGTCACCTTTGGCACACCAAACAGAGCTCTCAGGCCACACCCATCTCAAGCCTCTAAGGCTCCATCAAAAACAGACAGTCCACTTAATCTAGAGTCATAGTATAACAAGAAAAAGCACCACAGTGAAGAAACCAAATATCTCCAATATGCCAAATAACAAACGCAAAAACCGAGGTAATAAAAAAAAAGGAAGTCACCATGATGCCCCCAAATGAAAAAAAAACCCAAATTCAAGATTATGAAGATGATGAGATAGAAGAAATGCAAGAAGCAGATCTCAAAAAATTGATAAGAACATTAAGAAGTTCACAAAAACAAATTCTTGAACTACAGAAATCCTTAATGGACAAGATAGAAAATCTCTCTCGTGAAAATGAAATATTAAGGAGGAATCAAAATGAAATGAAAAAAACTAGTACAACAGGAAACTGTGATAGTAATGAGAAATCATAATGAAGTGAAGAATTCAATAGATCAAATGAAAAACACAATAGAGAGCCTTATAAACAGAATGGGTGAAGCAGAAGAGAGAATATCAGACTTAGAAGACAGAGAACAGGAAAGGATACAGTCAAACCAAAGAAAAGAATAGGAAATTAGAAATCTAAAACATATTGTCGGGAATCTTCAGGATACTATTAAAAAACCCAACATTCGGGTTCTAGGAGTTCCTGAAGGCATGGAGAGGGAGAAAGGATTAGAACGCCATTTAGTGAGATATTAGCAGAAAATTTCCCAGGTTTGGAGGACAGAGAAATCCTAGTACAGGAAGCTCATAGAACCCCTAATAAACACGACCAAAAGAGATCCTCACCACGACACGTTGTAATTAAACTCTCCACAGTGAAACATAAAGAAAAGATCCTAAAATGTGCAAGAGAGAAACGTCAGATTACTCTCAGAGGATCTCCAATCAGACTCACAGCTGACTTCTCATCAGAAACCCTACAAGCTAGGAGGGAATGGCGAGATATAGCCCAGGTACTAAGAGAGAAAAATTGCCAGCCCAGAATATTATATCCTGCCAAGCTCTCATTTGTGAATGAAGGTGAAATAAAGACTTTTCATAGCAAACAGAAATTGAAAGATTTTGTTGCCACTCATCCAGCCCTGCAACAGATGCTTAAAGATGTGTTGCATACAGACACACAGAAACACAGAAACACGGTCATCAATATGAAAGAAGGTAAAGGAAGGAAACCTGGCAGCAAAAGATCACAGGGAATTCAAAGCATATATTAGAACTTATCTTTGGCAAATGGCAGGGCAAAGTTATGACTTATCAATAGTCACATTGAACGTTAATGGCCTGAACTGTCCAGTTAAAAGACACAGATTGGCTGATTGGGTTAAGGAACAAAACCCATCTATTTGCTGCTTACAAGAAATACATCTTTCCAACAAAGATCCATACAGACTGAAGTGAAAGGCTGGAAAAAGATATACCATGCCAACAGAAATGAAAAAATGGCGGGCGTAGCCATCTTAATATCAGACAACACAAACTTTACCACAAAAACTGTTAGGAGAGACAAAGAGGGACACTTTATAATGATTAAGGGATCAATTCCACAGGAAGATATAACAATTATCAATGTATATGCACCTAACTACAGGGCACCAGTTTATCTAAAAGATTTGTTAAGGGACTTAAAGGGAGACTTAGACCCCAATACAATGGTACTGGGGGACTTCAATACTCCACTCTCAGAAATAGACAGATCATCCGGACAGAAGATCAACAAGGATACAGTAGATTTAAATGACACTATAGCCCAATTGGATTTAACAGATATCTACAGAACTTTCAATCCTAAAGCTAAATATTTTACATTCTTTTCACCAGTACATGGAACCTTTTCTAGGATTGACCACATACTAGGCCATAAAGCAAGTCTCAGCAAATTCAAAAGAATTAGAATCATACCATGCAGCTTCTTAGACCATAAAGGAATGAAGTTGGAAATTAGCAACTCAGGAATCCCTAGAGCATATGCAAACACATGGAGATTAAACAACATGCTCCTGAATGAACAATGGGTCATAGAAGAAATTAAGAGAGAAATCAAAAATTTTCTGGAAGTAAATGAGGATAACAGCACAACATACGAAAACTTATGGGACGCAGCAAAAGCAGTATTGAGAGGCAAATTTATAGCAATAGGTGCCTATATCAAGAAATTGGAAAGGCACCAAATAAATGAGCTTTCAGCGCACCTCAAGGACCTAGAAAAACTGCAGAAACCAAACCCAAATCTAGTAGGGGAAGAGAAATAATTAAAATCAGAGAAGAAATCAACAGGATTGAATCCAAAAAAACGTTACAAAAAATCAGCCAAGCGAGGAGCTGGTGTTTTGAAAAAATAAACAAAATTGACACCCCATTGGCCCAACTAACTAAAAAAAGAAGAGAAAAGACCCAAATCAATAAAATCAGAGATGAAAAAGGAAATGTAACAACAGACACCACAGAAATAAAAAGAATCGTCAGAAATTACTACAAGGACCTGTATGCCAGCAAACAGGAAAACCTATCAGAAATGGATAGATTCCTGGACACATGCAATCTACCAAAATTGAACCATGAAGACATTGAAAACCTAAATAGACCCATAACTGAGACAGAAATTGAAACAGTAATAAAGGCCCTCCCAACAAAGAAAAGCCCAGGACCAGATGGATTCACTGCTGAATTCTACCAGACATTTAAAGAAGAACTAACTCCAATTCTTCTCAAACTATTCAGAACAATCGAAAAAGAGGGAATCCTCCCAAATTCTTTCTATGAAGCCAGCATCACCTTAATGCCTAAGTGAGAGAAAGATGCAGTACTGAAAGAAAATTACAGACCAATATCCCTGATGAACATAGATGCAAAAATCCTCAATAAAATTCTGGCCAATAGAGTACAACATATCAGGAAAATCATCCACCCAGACCAAGTGGGATTCATCCCTGGTATGCAGGGATGGTTCAACATTCGCAAATCAATCAATGTGATTCACCACATTAACAGACTGCAAAAGAAAATCATATGATTATCTCAATTGATGCAGAGAAAGCATTTGATAAAATTCAACACCCTTTCATGATGAAAACTCTAAGCAAATTGGGTATAGAAGGAACATTCCTCAATATAATCAAAGCAATTTATAAAAAACCCACAGCCAGCATCCTATTGAATGGGGAAAAGTTGGAAGCATTTCCACTGAAATCTGGCACCAGGCAGGGATGCCCACTCTCACCACTGCTATTTAACATAGTTCTGGAAGTTTTAGCCAGAGCCATCAGACAAGAAAAGTAAATCAAAGGAATACAAATCAAGAAGGAAGAAGTCAAACTATCCCTCTTTGCAGACTATATGATTCTGTACTTAGAGGATCCAAAGAACTCTACTAAGAGACTATTGGAACTCATAGAAGAGTTTGGCAAAGTAGCAGGGTATAAAATCAATGCACAAAAAGCAACAGCCTTTGTATACACAGACAATGCCATGGCTGAGGAAGAACTTCTAAGATCAATCCCATTCACAATAGCTACAAAAACAATCAAATACCTTGGAATAAACTTAACCAAGGACGTTAAAGATCTCTACGATGAAAATTACAAAACCTTAAAGAAAGAAATAGAAGAGGATACCAAGAAATGGAAAAATCTTCCAAGCTCATGGATTGGAAGAATCAACATCATCAAAATGTCCATTCTCCCAAAAGCAATTTATAGATTCAATGCAATACCAGTCAAGATACCGAAGACCTTCTTCTCAGATCTAGAAAAAATGATGCTGAAATTCATATGGAGGCACAAGAGACCTCGAATAGCTAAAGCAATCTTGTACAACAAAAACAAAGCTGGAGGCATCACAATACCAGATTTCAGGACATACTACAGGGAAGTTGTAATCAAAACAGCATGGTACTGGTACAGAAACAGATGGATAGACCAATGGAACAGAATTGAAACACCAGAAATCAATCCAAACATCTACAGCCAACTTATATTTGATCAAGGATCTAAAACTAATTCCTGGAGCAAGGACAGTCTATTCAATAAATGGTGCTGGGAAAACTGGATTTCCACGTGCAGAAGCATGAAGCAAGACCCCTACCTTACACCTTACACAAAAATCCACTCAACATGGATTAAAGACCTAAATCTACGACCTGACACCATCAAGTTACTAGAGTACATTGGAGAAAACCTTCAAGATATTGGCACAGGCAAAGAATTTCTGGAAAAGACCCGGGAGGCACAGGCAGTCAAAGCCAAAATCAACTATTGGGATTGCATCAAATTGAGAAGTTTCTGTACTGCAAAAGAAACAGTCAGGAGAGTGAAGAGACAACCGACAGAATGGGAAAAAATATTTGCAAACTATGCAACAGATAAAGGGTTAATAACCAGAATCTACAAAGAGATCAAGAAACTCCACAAAAACAAAACCAACAACCCACTTAAGAGATGGGCCAAGGACCTCAACAGACATTTTTCAAAAGAGGAAATCCAAATGGCCAACAGGCACATGAAAAAATGTTCAAGGGCACTAGCAATCAGGGAAATGCAAATCAAAACCACAATGAGGTTTCACCTCACCCCGGTTAGAATGGCTCACATGCAGAAATCTACCAACAACAGATGCTGGGGAGGATGTGGGGAAAAAGGGCCACTAACCCACTGTTGGTGGGAATGCTAACTGGTCAAGCCACTATGGAAGTCAGTCTGCAGATTCCTCAGAAACCTGAATATAACCCTACCATTCAACCCAGCCATCCCACTCCTTGGAATTTACCCAAAGGAATCTAAATTGGCAAACAAAAAAGCGGTCTGCACCCTAATGTTTATTGCAGCTCAATTCACAATAGCTAAGACCTGGAACCAACCTAAATGCCCATCAACGGTAGACTGGAGAAAGAAATTATGGGATATGTACTCTTTAGAATACTATACCGCAGTAGAAACAACGAAATCCAGTCAGTTGCAACAAAATGGAGGAATCTGGAACACATCATGCTGATTGAAATAAGCCAGTCCCAAAGGGACAAATACCATATGTTCTCCCTGATCAGTGACAACTGACTGAACACCAAAAAGGAAACCTATTGAAGTGAAATGGACACTATGAGAAATCGTGACTTGATCAGCATAGCCCTGACTGTTAATGAACAAATTAATACATTATCCCTCTTAGTAGTTTTTTTGTCTGTTCTACTTAATATGACTGGTTTAATTCTGTAATTAATACACAGTTATTCTTAAGTGTTGAAAATTAACTGAAATGTGATCCCTGTTAAACATAAGAGTGGGAATAAGAGAGGGAAGAGATGTATAATTTGTTACATGCTCAAGCTGACTTGCCCTAAATGGTAGAGTTAGAAACATACCAGGGGATTCCAATTCAATCCCATCAAGGTGGCATGTACCAATGCCATGTCACTAGTCCAAGAGATCAATTTCAGTTCACAATGGATCATAATGAAAGGACTAAGAGTCAATTGGAGCACATAAAGAAGTCTAGTACCTGCTAACACTAACCAATAGAATAAATAAAGGGGAGAGTGATCCAACATGGGAAGTGAGATACTCAGCAGACTCATAGAATGGCAGATGTCCTAAATAGCACTCTGGGCTCAGAATCAGCCCTAAAGGCACTTGGATCTGGCTGAAAAGCCCATGAGAGTATTTCAGGCATGGAAAGCCAAGACACTCTGGCAAAAGATCTCTGTGAGTGAGATCCCAGTGGAAAGAACAGGTCTTCAAAGAAGGAGGTACCTTTCTCTGAAGGAAGGAGAGAACTGCACTAAATGGTTTCCTCAAGAAAAATAATTTTGATAAAGCCTCTTTTGTCACCTCTTTTGTAGTATCAACTGTTAGTGAATTGGTATATTAGTGCTAAAATAGAGTATTGTTTTATGAATGAATGCACAATGATGTTTGCATTTTATGTAGATTTAGGAAAATGAGAATATATGACAGAATATACTATGTTGTTATTATGTTAATCTCCCATGTTATTTCCATTATAATTTTACCATACTTATTGATCAGCATTTAAAGAACTATGCCATCATTTACAACATTAAAATGATTATGAGAATTTTAGATGAATTGATATGTGGAAGTAGATTGATCGATTCAATGATGGAAATAAGTCAGTTGGTAGATTCAGGTGGATAAACATCTTTTCCACCATGATTAGCTCAATAAAAGGAATTTTTATAAAATCCCCCAATCCCAGAAGAATAAATAGGGAAAGCATCCAATTTCAATGAGTGACTGCAATGTGTCACCCATTCTTTGGAAACTGAATTTAAAGCAAATTCATGTGAAAGCACAGTGTTGATGAGAAGCACAGTCATAATCTGACACATGGAACTCCCAGGACCCTGAGAAAAAGCATGGGTTTTATAGTGTCACCACAGAAGTAGAAGACAGAAACTTTAGCAGGAAAATATAATAAGAATCTTATGCTGTGGATTTGGATACACCTAAAATTGCTCCCTAAAATTGTGTTTATTAAACTATCAGAGTCAAATAGACACCAGGAAGGGATAAATCTATGGTTTTTAGAGCTAATAACATTCTTCTCAGTGCATCATTTTTCTAAGTAGGTGATAGCCATTGCAACCCTGTCAAAAGGTGAATTTAGAAAAAAAAATGACAAATACATCCTGGGCTCCCAGTTCCCTGATCAGGGCCAGGTGGTGCCAGGACACCTGAATATTATCCCCCAGAAGGCATGAATGCAAAGTTTTAAAATAAAGACTTTAAGACCTAACACTGCAATTTTTGAACATATCAACAGTGGCATTTTGTCAGTCAGATTTCTTGAAGGGTCAATACCTGTACAGCCACAAATGGAGAATCCCTGTCATTTTATTCCACTATATTCACAACAATATCATGATTACATCCTCCCTTACTTCCAAGAGTACTAGATATTAGTACTAGAATATAGTACACTATATTCAAGGTACTAGATCAAGTGCCTTACTAGATCAAATTTAATTGAGATAAAAATCACAAGTTAAATTGAGAAATATAATGAGGAAATCAAGTACAAATCCAATTCAAGTGCATCATAAATCACAAATATAATTTTGCAAACCTATTTTGTATGGCCTTACACAATTCACAAAGTTTATCATTTCATGTCTAGAAATATTTGTTGCATTAATTGTGGAGTAATAGCTAAGAGTGATATCATGAGCAGAGAATTCTGCTAATATATCATAGGAAAGAATTCTTTTTTACCTCAGAACCCAGTTGCTCTTGGAGATCACTCTGTACATGAAACAGAAAGACACTCACCCAGCTGAGTCCCTGATATGAATCCATTATTAGATGAATCCCTAAGGTGTTTTTATAGGGAAAGTATGGCATCAGCTCATCTCCCTTCAGGCCCATAACTGTCATTTCACTTGTGGAAGCAAGACAGCCTGAGACTTGGCATCATGAAAAATAGGAGCCACCTCAGGGATAAATGAACTTTCCTGGTTTCTGGAGAGAGCAGCGGAGAGCAGCTGGGTTTCACTCTTCTCACCTGTGGACTCATTTCTCCAAGGCAGGCCTGCCTGGGCAGGTTGTATGCTCTCAGTCATTGTCAACCAATAAAAGTAAAACAGTAGTCTTTACTTCAGAACAAGTACAAGCCACCTCTGATTTGTCAAGCTATCCCCATTGCTCCAGAAGCCACCTGGTGGCATCCCCATAAGTTCTCCTGTGGTTTCAGGTTCTTGGCAAAATAGTAAAGCACCTGTAAATCAGGAAACTGTGCCTGATGAATTCTGAGGAATAGTGATTTTTTCCCCCAGGGAACACATGTGGGAGTCAGGGAATCTGCATTGGTAGCAGAATTCAGGCTAAATTTCCTCTATTTAACTCTACTCCAGGCTAAGTGCATTTCTGGAGGACAGAAAGGATACCTGCATTTCACATACACAAAAGGTCATGGTCTGCACTATCCCCCGGATAACTTATACACATGTGGACCTCCAGTGCCCTGTCACTTAACCACCAGTCTCCTCTGTCAACTTTACTCACAGGGCTTTACACACTCTGAAGTAGAGGAACTAGATTTTATCAACTAATAAACTTTCTGTTTCTCTGAAACCTAACAGCTATCCCTTTGCTATGACTTATCCATATGTGAACCTTTAAGCTAAGCAGAACTGTTACATCTGTGGTCCCATTTATGAATCCAGTACCATCTGATTTTGATGTTGTGACATTTTTCTTCTCAACAAGTAGATATGCATGTGGATAAAAACTCTGAGTCTTGCGTACATTCTGGTGGGCCTTTATGTATCCTCTTCTATCTACTCTGGAACAGTTATCCATCTGCTCTGTGTAAGGCCCACCCATCATCCCAGAGATGAAGAATACTGAGGAACCAGATCAGTGAGGTCTTCACCATCAGGTTCACTGAATAGAGCTGTTGGCTCTCCTCCTTCATTTATACTTGTTCTCACTTGTCCTGGTACAGTTGTCCTTGATCACAGGAAAACTAAGACTGATATAGTGGGAAACAAGTGGGGAATGTTACCTTGATTGAAATCCAACACTAATCTCATCTTTATAGTCATTATTTTTCCATTTACTGAGAAAAACTTTCCCTATTCAATGTCATGAAATTAATGTATGTTCTGAATGTCCATTTTAAGAATATTCCATTTAATGTTATATACTTTCTGGACTTCAAGGATTATAGGGTATGTATCTCATGATTTACCTTAATATGTAAGGCTATCCAGGGGCTTTTCACTCTTAACATTTTATTTTTTAATTTCATTTTAATTGACAAATAATAATTGTGTATTTATGGAGTATGATGTGATGTTTTGACTCATAGGTGCATTATATAAAAATGCAGTCAAGATGATTACCACATCCCTCACTATCCAATTTACTAATTTTAGATAAAATGTGTTTCTCTAAAAATGTATGTCTGCATGCATGTGTGTATGTATGAATGCATGTATGTATCTGAGAGACAGAGAAAGTTACAGAGGTTCTACTTCCTTCTTCACTCCCCAAATATACACAATGGCTGGGGCTGAAGCTGGATGAAGCTGTGATCCAGGAACTCATTACAGGTGTCAGGCATACTCTAACCCAGGCACTTTGATATGAGATGCAGTTATCTCAACCAGGATCTTAACTACCATACCAAATGCCTTACCTTAAATATCAATCATTTTAGCAAATGAGAAATACATTGTACATTATTTTCACATTTATTTTTCTTTATTTGAGAAAGCATTACAGAGAAAGGGACTGAGGGAGGGAGGGAAAGAGGGAGAAAAGAAAGGAGGGAGGGAGGAGAGACAGAGAATCTTCCATCCATTTGTTCACTCCCCAAATGGAAACAGTTGTGGCTGGGCCAGGCTGAAGCCTGGAGCCTGGAGATTCTTTTGGGTCACCCACCTGTGTACAGGGCCCCAAACACTTGTGGCATCTTCCACTATTTTCCCAGGGCATTAGCAAAGATCTGGGTTGGAAGTGGAGTAGCTGGGACTTGAACTGGCACCCATATAGGATGTCAGTGTTTCCAGTAGAGGCTTAACCTGCCAGGCTATAAAACTGACTATGAAAATATACAGTATATTACCAATGGTGGTCAAGTTGCAGTGGAATAACTCATTAAAATGTTTTCTTTTATACTCAGTTGAACTTTACATCCTTCAATAAACATCTTTCCTTTCCTCATCCCAACCTCATTCCCCTTGACAACCTGTGGTAGTCTCTATCCTTTTTTATTAATATCTCCAATGTGTATGTGACACATTTTTCAGGCTGCATGGGGGTATCTACACAGTTTTGCCATTTCATAGAATCATTGCAAGCAAAAACTTTACTTTGTGAATTTGTTTTCAGTAGCTCAAGAAGCCCAAATAGACTTGCTTCTCAGATCTTATCATCCCTGAGATTATAGTTGGGGATAAAATCACCTCAAGCATTAAAATTATTTAGACATTATTTATTTTTTAATATTTTATTTTTAACTTTTATTTAGTAAATACAAATTTCCAAAGTACAGTTTATGGATTACAATGGCTTCCCCCCTATAACTTCCCTCCCACCTGCAACCCTTCCATCTCCCACTCCCTCTCCCATTCTATTTGCATCAAGATTCATTTTCAATTATCTTTATATACAGAAGATCAATTTAGTATATATTAAGTAAAGATTTAATCAGTTTGCACCCACACAGAGCATAAAGTGTAAAATATCGTTTGAGTACTAGTTATAGCATTAATTCACATTGAACAACACATTAAGGACAGAGAACCTACATGAGTAGTAAGTGCACAGTGACTCCTTTTGTTGACTTAATGTATTGACACTCTTGTTTATGGCATCAGTAATCTCCCTAGGCTCTAGTCATGAGTTGCCAAGGCTATGGAAGCCTTTTGAGTTCACTGTCTTTGATCTTATTTAGACAAGGTCGTAGTCAGAGTGGAAGTTTTCTCCTCCCTTCAGAGAAAGGTACATTATTAGTCACATTGAAAGAGGACATGAAGATGGTGAGAAAGTTTGAGAAGGGGTAACAGAGGAAATAAGGCTGCTCAAGCAGCAGTGATTTACTAAAACCTATTAAGTCTGTTTATATTTTCTGTAGCAGATGTTATTATCAAGTATACCATATATTTTTGTATTTATTTATAAACTGTTTGTCTTCCTCACTCATAAACTAAAGTGAGAACTCCCTGAATGCATAGATATGTGTCTATTTGCTTCATTGCTAATTCTCTACCACCCACCATTCACAGATTAGGAAAGCTGTCATATATGCCAAGCCATTGAATGAAAGTACTATGTTAATCAGTAATGACAGCAGTTACTGTGTAGCAACATGCACTAATCTCTGCCTAAGAAAGTTACATACATTCTATTCTCTGAAAGCAATTTGCATGCATTTTTCTTTCTTAGTTTCAAAGCATCACCAAGTTACCCCATTATGAGAGCTCCCATAACTATATTGCAGGTTGGCAGAAAAAAGGGAAAGGAAGTGGTCATGTGGAGAAGAGGCTATGCCTGTGGGTCACTTTACTTTATAATGGTATCGTCTTGTGAGAATTAACTCATTCTAGGACACAGGCATGAATCTTTGCAATAGTAGTGCTCCCCAATATGCTAATACCAGAATCCATCTGAAAAATATTCAACATGGCACTATTGCCCCCTTGGACAAAACATCCACCTCATGAACCCTCAGGGGCATTCTCAGACCAAATTCAAACCATAGTGTCACATGATCCAGTAATCCAATTTCAGGGTATATATACTAGGTATTGAAATCAATATTTTATGTTTATTGTAGAATTATTAACAACATCCAAAAGATGAACTCATGTGTCCATTAATAATAGAGTGAATAAAAATATTGTATATCGATAAAAGTTAATGCCACATGGCCTTTAGATAAAGAAGCTCTGTTGTTCATTACATTAATAGAATTATGAAATGTTATAGAAGTTGAAATAAGTCAAATACAGAAAGAAATACAATTTGGATTCTACTATATGTAGAAATAAATCAAGTTAATAATCAAGACAAAATAATTTTTAATTTATATTCTAAAGTCAAAATAAAAGGATGGAATTAATGAGAAAAAATATCAAAATGTTGTGTGAAAGTAGAAGCAGTAAAAAAATTGGGTGGGGGCTTATACAGGTGTATGAGGTTTCAAATGTATAGAATATAAACAAATGTTTGTTTAAAATATAAATATGCAAGTATAAAATTAAATAAAACAAAGAATACTAATTTGAAAAACAAACACACATAACAAGTACAAATTTTAAAATGTTGACATTTACCACAAAGATAGAAATACAACAAAATTAATTTTGAATTATTTCTCAAGACTCCCTTATAATGTATTTTACATGGAAACTTTATATTAAGGTTTGTAAAACTACTCACATAGTATTCATATTTTACTTTTATATGTTCTTTTTAAAAATTTATATAAAGGGAAATAATTTCATGTATTTTATACATACAGTTTTTTTTTATTTGAAAGACAGAGTTACAGAGAGAGTTAGAGAAAGAAAGAGAGGTCTTCCATCCACTTGTTCACTCTCCAGATGGCTGCAATGGCTGGAGCTGTGCATATCTGGAGCCAGGAGCCAGGAGATTCCTCCAAGTCTCCCATGTGGGTGCAGGGGCACAAAGATTGGTCAATCTTCTATTGCTTTGCCATGACATACCAGAGAGCTGGATCTGAAGTGGAGCAGCTGGGACACAAACCAGCACCCATATGGGATGCCAGCACTGCAGGCAATGGCTTTACCCACTAAGCCACAGTGCCAGCCCCACCATAATCCATTTCTTCCACTCACAAATTCCTTTCATGCCCATTTGCAGTTCATCCCATTCCCAACTTCAACACTAGGAAACTACAAATATGCTTTCTGCATTTATAGAATATTTTTTTTAAAAAGATATGTAGATTCTGTGTCTAGCTTCTTTCACCTAGCATAATGTTCCTAAAATCCATTTATGTTGTACATTTTGTTTGAGTAATAATTTCACTGAACAGAAGCACCATAGTTTATCTATTTGCTCATTGAAAACATTTAGGTTTTTCAGTTTTATTTGAGTGTTAATAAAGCTGTTATGTATATTCAGATTCAGATTCTTTGTGTGAATGTTAAGTTTTCATTCCCCTAAGATAAATAGCTGGGAACACAACTTTTAAATTATACTCATATGGTGATGTGTGTTTATAAAACACAGCCATGATTTTTTTTTACAGAGTGGACAGAGAGAGAGAGAGACAGAGAGAAAGGTCTTCCTTTTGCCATTGGTTCACCCTCCAATGGCCGCCGTGGCCAGTGCGCTGCAGCGGGCAAACCACACTGATCCAATGGCAGGAGCCAGGTACTTATCCTGGTCTCCCATGTGGGTGCAGGGCCCAAGGACTTGGGCCATCCTCCACTGCACTCCCTGGCCACAGCAGAGACCTGGCCTGGAAGAGGGGCAACCAGGACAGAATCTGGCACCCTGACCAGGACTAGAACCCCGTGTGCTGGCACCACAAGGTGGAGGATTAGCCTAGTGAGCCGCAGATGATTTTTTTCAAGAGCTGATATTCCAGATTACATTCCAACCTGTAATTTGAGAGAGGTCTTGTCACTCCAAATCCTTGCTACCACTTTATATCATCAGCATAAACTTTAGTCAGTACAATAGATTGTGGCAATATCTCATTCTGTCCTTAATTTGTATTTGTTTATTTTTCATGTACTTACTTCCTATATGTATATACCTACCCCTTTATGAAATGTATGTCTTTATCATGTCTTTATCCATTTCTAATTGGACTTCCTATTTTCCTACAAATGACTTGAGTATGTATATATACTCATATATATATATATATATATATATATATATATATATATATATATATATATGGTGTATATAGTGTGTATATGTATATCTAGTATCTATATACACACACATACATACTAGATACATGTACTTTTTGAGACATGTGATTTGCAAATGTTTTCACCCAGTTAGTAGGTAGTATTTCTTTTTTTATAACACTGTAAATGCAAACTGAAGCATTCAGCTATCATTTTTGTACACAATTTTTTCTTACCTCAGTCCGCCATTTTTATATGTACAAATTTTGAATCTCTGTCATTTTGTAGATATATAATTATATATTCCTTGTCAATTAGTCTTTTTGTCATTATGAAATGTTATTTTTTATCCCTAGCAATAATCCATGTCCTGAAATCTATGTTGCTTCTTATCAATATAGTCAGTCTAGCTTACTAAGATTAGTGTTTGCAAGGTATTCTTTTTTTAATTTGTCTGTGTACTGATACTTAAGTTAATTTTCATTTATTTTAGAAATTTAACTTCTTTAGCATATAGTTGGAGTGGCTTTTTTTCTTCAGTATGAAAACTGAGTTAATTGGAATGTTTACAGCTTTTATAGTTAACGTAATCACCAGTAAGACTTTCAGTGTTTTATTGTACTGTATATTTGTTGTTTTTGTTCTTGCTTACTATGTTTTCTTTCTTGATTCAGCTAATTGAGTTTATTTATTCACTGAGGATATGTTTTGTCCTAGCTATTTGTTTATGTGCTTTAGCCCTTTATTCTTTCTAAAATATGATTTTCTATGCATTAATATAACCACATTTACCTTATCTCAGTCTATTTGTTAAGCATTTTTATTTATTTATGGGCATGCAGGAATGGGGATGAGGGTGAGAGCTAGAGTGAGAGCAAGAAAATCAGAAAGAGTGTGTGTGTGAGGGAGAGAGAGGGAGAGAGAGAGACATCTCCCATCATCAGGCTTCTCCCTCAAATACCAAAAATGCTCATGATTGGGCTAATTCCAAAGTGGTAACTGGACTGAAATCCAGATCTCCCACGTTGGTGGCAAGGACCCATCAATTTGAGTCATCAGTTGTTGTTACCCAAATGTGAACACCAGGTGGAAACTGGAATCAGAAATCAAAGTAGGATTCAAGCCATTATGTTAAAGGGAGGGAGAGACAGAGAGAGAGAAGGAAAGGGGAAGGGAGGGGAAGGGAGAGGAAGGGAGGGGAAGGGAGGGGAGGGAAGGGAGGGGAGGGAAAGGAGGGGAGAGAAGGGGAGGGAAAGGAGGGGAGGGAAGGGGAGGAGAGTGGATTGGAGCAGAGGGAAAGGAGGGAAGGGAAGGGGAGGGGAGGGGAGGGGAGGGGAAGGAAGGGGAGGGATACAAGGAGACAGACATTCTATAGGCTAGGTCACTCCACAGATGCTGGATGATGACAATACCCAGAGCTGGCCCAGGCCAGAAGATGGCAAATCAATCCAAGCCACCTCTATAGGTGACAGAGATTCAACTATTTGAGCCATCACCTGCTGCCTCCCAGAGTTTGCACCAGCAGGAAACTGCAATCAGGAGTGGAGCTGGGACTCCAATCCAGGCCCTCCCATAAGGGATGCAGCTGTCTCAAGTGGTATCTTAATCGCTATGACAAAGGCCTGCCCCATATTTATTTTATTAATTCCAAAACTCATTGTTACTATTGTTACATTAAATGGATAAATGTGTATTGAAAGAATTTTAAAAATAAGAGAAACAAATTTTATATTTACCTATGTATTTACCATTTCTGGGCTCTTTATTTTTTTTTTTTTTTTTTTTATTTATTTTTTGACAGGCAGAGTGGACAGTGAGAGAGAGAGACAGAGAGAAAGGTCTTCCTTTGCCGTTGGTTCACCCTCCAATGGCCGCCGCGGCCGGTGCGCTGCGGCCGGCGCACCGCACCGATCCGATGGCAGGAGCCAGGAGCCAGGTGCTTTTCCTGGTCTCCCATGGGGTGCAGGGCCCAAGCACTTGGGCCATCCTCCACTGCACTCCTGGGCCACAGCAGAGGGCTGGCCTGGAAGAGGGGCAACCGGGACAGAATCCGGCGCCCCGACCGGGACTAGAACCCGGTGTGCCGGCGCCGCTAGGTGGAGGATTAGCCTAGTGAGCCGCAGCGCCGGCCAAGGGCTCTTTATTTCTTTTTTGTGGATCTGGATTTCCATTTGGCACAAATTTCCTTCCATTTACAATAAATATTTGTACAATAAAATTTTGTTCAAATTATTGTGTAATTCGTAGCAGATAATTTTTTCCTATTTGTATACCTGAAAAAGCATTTCATCATATATATGAAAGAAACATATATATGTGTGTACACAAATATATTTATCTATAAAATACATATATATGTTTCATACATATGTTTCTACTTTTAAACTAAGTATAGTTTTCATTGTTGGAAACTTGGAAACCTCCCAGTTTGGGGAATGGTTTTATCTTGGGCTTCCTAGTTTCACCTGACTCACACACACCTTAATATCCACTAATGCAGAGACCCTTATGCAGATTTATGTAGATCTTTCTCTGGATAGCTTCCTTCTTCCTGATCCACGTCTCCCAAATCACACCTGCTTCAGCCTCTGACAACACAAGGTCTACTCAGCCCAGAAGAACCACCTTAGTTTCCATCCTCCTGAGCTGCCTTCTTCTAACAGAAACGGGTCCTCTTTTATAGGGGTCTCTTGTTTTCTTGCTCAAGGATTATGGCCCAACACTGCTGTTGCCCAGTATCTGTATGCCTTGGTCTCATTTTTCTGTGCTCTTACTGTTTATGGTGGGCAGAAAAATCTGGTACCAATTACTTCAACAAGAGTCAAAATGAAAAATGCAGGCTGGCACCATGGCTCACTTGGCTAATCCTCTGCCTGTGATGCCGGCACCCCAGGTTCTAGTTCTGTTTGGGGCACCAGATTCTGTCTCGGTTGCTCCTCTTCCAGTCCAGCTCTCTACTGTGGCCCAGGAAGCCAATGGAGGATAGCCCAAATGCCTGGGCCCTGTGCCTGCATGAGAGACCGGGAGGGGACACCTAGCTCCTTGCTTTGGACCGGCGCTGTTCGCTGGCCACACAGCCAATTGGGGGGGGGTGAAGCAATGGAAAAGGAAGACCTTTCTCTCTGTCTCTTTCTCTAACTCTGCCTGCCAAAAAATGAAAAAAATAAAAAACAGAACGTAATGTCACTTTCCATTTTCCTTTCCCTTCCCTCTTTCCTTACTCACTGCCACTTTCCCTTGTGTTTCCTTTATTAGTTGTCTTTTGATTTTTATAATGACATACTTTCAATTTACTTTATAAACACAAGTTCAGCCCTCTACTAAGCAAACAAATTGAGAAGAAGTAGAGGTTGTTAGGTTGAGAAAGTTCTAGCACCCTGGGCACCTCTATAGACAATCTAAAGTCTAACATTAACTGTGAAACAAAACCTAAGCTCCAAATTGGGACTTTCCACTGGATCACATACACATAAGCCAAAGCCTTATTGCCTCTTATCAAGTAATATCTTTTTTTAAAGATTTTTATTTATTTGACAGGTAGAGTTACAGACAATGAGAGAGACAGAGAGAAAGGTCTTCCTTCCATTGGTTCAGGCCCCAAATGGTTGCAATGGTAGGAGCTACTCTGATCTGAAGCCAGGAGCCAGGTGCTTCCCCCCTGTCTCCTGTGTGGGTGCAGAGGCCCAAGCACTTGGGCCATCCTCCACTGCTTTCCTAGGCCACAGCAGAGAGCTGGATGGGAAGAGGAGCAACCTGGGACTAGAACCTGGCACCCATATGGGATGCCGGCTTGACAGACAGAGGATTAACCTAGTGCACCACCACACAGGCCCCTCAAGTAATATCTTTTTTTTTTATCTTTTATTTAATGAATATAAATTTCCAAAGTACGACTCATGGGTTACAATGGCTTTCCCCCGCATACCGTCCCTCCCACCAACAACCCTCCCCTTTCCCACTCCCTCTCCCCTTCCATTCACATCAAGATTCATTTTTGATTATCTTAATATACAGAAGATCAGCTTAGTATACCTTAAGTAAGGATTTCAACAGTTTGTTCCCACACAGAAACATAAAGTCAAAAATAATAGATGATTTTTTTTAAATGATGATGACATCAGATCAGACCTATTGTCATGTTTAATCCCAGTGAGAGTCAAGTTGGGAATTGATAATTTCTTTTTTTTTTTTTTTACAGAAGATCAGTTTAGTGTACATTAAGTAAAGATTTCAATCGTTTGCACCCCCATAGAAACACAAAGTGAAATATACTGTTTGAGTACTCGTTATAGCATTAAGCCTCAGTGTACAGCACATTAAGGACAGAGATCCTACATGAGGAGTAAGTGCACAGTGACTCCTGTTGTTGACTTTACAAATTGACACTCCTGTTTATGGCATCAGTAATCTCCCTATGCACCAGTCATGAGTTTCCAAGGCTATGGAAGCCCCTTGAGTTCTCTGACTCTTATCTTGTTTAGACAAGGTCATAGTCAAAGTGGAGGTTCTCTCCTCCCTTCAGAGAAAGGCACCTCCCTCTTTGAAGACCTGTTCTTTCCACTGGGATCTCACTCACAGAGATCTTTTTGCCAGAGTGTCTTGGCTTTCCATGCCTGAAATACTCTCATGGGCTTTTCAGCCAGATCCAAGTGCCTTTAGGGCTGATTCTGAGCCCAGAGTGCTATTTAGGACATCCACCATTCTGTGAGTCTGCTGAGTATCTCACTTCCCATGTTGGATCACTCTCCCCTTTATTTATTCTATCGGTTAGTGTTAGCAGATACTAGACTTATTTATGTGCTCCCTTTGACTCTTAGTCCTTTCATTATGATCAATTGTGAACTGAAATTGATCACTTGGAATAGTGAAATGGCATTGGCACATGCCACCTTGATGGGATTGAATTGGAATCCCCTGGTATGTTTCTAACTCTACCAATTGGGGCAAGTCAGCCCGAGCATGCCCCAAATTATACATCTCTTCCCTCTCTTATTCCCACTTTTATGTTTAACAGGGATCACATTTCAGTTAATTTTCAACACTTAAGAATAACTGTGTGATAATTACAGAATTAAACCAGTCATATTAAGTAGAACAGACAAAAAAAAATACTATGAGGGATAATGTATTAAGTTGTCCATTAGCAGTCAGGGCTATGCTGATCAAG
Source organism: Oryctolagus cuniculus (assembly GCF_051225735.1). NCBI lineage: Eukaryota > Metazoa > Chordata > Mammalia > Lagomorpha > Leporidae > Oryctolagus > Oryctolagus cuniculus. The sequence goes on from NC_142889.1 coordinate 16,824,754, forward strand.
TCACCATTTCTCATAGTGTCCATTTCACTTCAATAGGTTTCCTTTTTGGTGTTCAGTCAGTTGTCACTGATCAGGGAGAACATATGGTATTTGTCCCTTTGGGACTGGCTTACTTCACTCAGCATGATGTGTTCCAGATTCCTCCATTTTGTTGCAAATGACTGGATTTCGTTGTTTCTTACTGCAGTATAGTATTCTAAAGAATACATATCCCATAATTTCTTTCTCCAGTCTACCATTGATGGGCATTTAGGTTGGTTCCAGGTCTTGGCTATTGTGAATCGTGCTGCAATAAACATTAGGGTGCAGACCACTTTTTTGTTTGCCAATTTAGATTCCTTTGGGTAAATTCCAAGGAGTGGAATGGCTGGGTCGAACGGTAGGGTTATCTTCAAGTTTCTGAGGAATATCCAGACTGATTTCCATAGTGGCTTGACCAGTTTGCATTCCAACCAACAGTGGGTTAGTGTCCCTTTTTCCCCATATCCTGGCCAGCATCTGTAGTTGGTAGATTTCTGTATGTGAGCCATTCTAACCGGGGTGAGGTGAAACCTCATTGTGCTTTTGATTTGCATTTCCCTGATTGCTAGTGACCTTGAACATTTTTCCATGTGCCTGTTGGCCATTTGGATTTCCTCTTTTGAAAAATGTCTATTGAAGTCCTTGGCCCATCTCTTAAGTGGGTTGTTGGTTTTGTTTTTGTGGAGTTTCTTGATCTCTTTGTAGATTCTGGTTATTAACCCTTTATCTGTTGCATAGTTTGCAAATATTTTTTCCCATTCTGTTGTTTGTCTCTTCACTCTCCTGACTGTTTCTTTTGCAGTACAGAAACTTCTCAATTTGATGCAATCCCAATAGTTGATTTTGGCTTTGACTGTCTGTGCCTCCCGGGTCTTTTCCAGAAATTCTTTGCCTGTGCCAATATCTTGAAGGGTTTCTCCAATGTTCTCTAATAATGTAATGGTGTCAGGACGTAGATTTAGGTCTTTAATCCACGTTGAGTGGATTTTTGTGTAAGGTGTAAGGTAGGGGTCTTGCTTCATGCTTCTGCACGTGGAAATCCAGTTTTCCCAGCACCATTTATTGAATAGACTGTCCTTGCTCCAGGAATTAGTTTTAGATCCTTGATCAAATATAAGTTGGCTGTAGATGTTTGGATTGATTTCTGGTGTTTCAATTCTGTTCCATTGGTCTATCCTTCTATTTCTGTACAAGTACAATGCTGTTTTGATTACAACTGCCCTGTAGTATGTCCTGAAGTCTGGTATTGTGATGCCTCCAGCTTTGTTTTTGTTGTACAAGATTGCTTTAGCTATTCGAGGTCTCTTGTGCCTCCATATGAATTTCAGCATCATTTTTTCTAGATCTGAGAAGAAGGTCTTCGGTATCTTGATTGGGATTGCATTGAATCTATAAATTGCTTTTGGGAGAATGGACATTTTGATGCTGTTGATTCTTCCAATCCATGAGCATGGAAGATTTTTCCATTTTTTGGTATCCTCTTCTATTTCTTTCTTTAAGGTTTTGTAATTTTCATCGTAGAGATCTTTAACGTCCTTGGTTAAGTTTATTCCAAGGTATTTGATTGTTTTTGTAGCTATTGTGAATGGGATTGATCTTAGCAGTTCTTTCTCAGTCATGGCATTGCTTGTGTATACAAAGGCTGTTGATTTTTGTGCATTGATTTTATATCCTGCCACTTTGCCAAACTCCTCTATGAGTTCCAATAGTCTCTTAGTAGAGTTCTTTGGATCCTCTAAGTACAGAATCATATCGTCTGCAAAGAGGGATAGTTTGACTTCTTCCTTCTTGATTTGTATTCCTTTGATTTATTTTTCTTGTCTGATGGCTCTGGCTAAAACTTCCAGAACTATGTTAAATAGCAGTAGTGAGAGTGGGCATCCCTGCCTGGTGCCAGATTTCAGTGGAAATGCTTCCAACTTTTCCCCATTCAATAGGATGCTGGCTGTGGGTTTTTTATAAATTGCTTTGATTATATTGAGGAATGTTCCTTCTATACCCAATTTGCTTAGAGTTTTCATCATGAAAGAGTGTTGAATTTTATCAAATGCTTTCTCAGCATCAATTGAGATAACCATATGGTTTTTCTTCTGCAGTCTGTTAATGTGGTGAATCACATTGATTGATTTGCGAATGTTGAACCATCCCTGCATACCAGGGATGAATCCCACTTGGTCTGGGTGGATGATTTTCCTGATGTGTTGTTGTATTCTATTGGCCAGAATTTTATTGAGGATTTTTGCATCTATGTTCAGGGATATTGGTCTGTAATTTTCTTTCAGTGCTGCATCATTCTCTGGCTTAGGGATTAAGGTGATGCTGGCTTCATAGAAAGAATTTGGGAGGATTCCCTCTTCTTCGATTGTTCTGAATAGTTTGAGAAGAATTGGAGTCAGTTCTTCTTTAAATGTCTGGTAGAATTCAGCAGTGAATCCATCTAGTCCTGGGCTTTTCTTTGTTGGGAGGGCCTTTATTACTGTTTCAATTTCTGTCTCAGTTATGGGTCTATTTAGGTTTTCGATGTCTTCCTGGTTCAATTCAGGTAGGTTGCATGTGTCCAGGAATCTATCCATTTCTGATAGGTTTTCCTGTTTGCTGGCATACAGGTCCTTGTAGTAATTTCTGATGATTCTTTTTATTTCTGTGGTGTCTGTTGTTACATTTCCTTTTTCATCTGATTTTATTGATTTGGGTCTTTTCTCTTCTTTTTTTAGTTAGTTGGGCCAATGGGGTGTCAATTTTGTTTATTTTTTCAAAAAACCAGCTTCTCGCTTGGCTGATTTTTTGTAATGTTTTTTTTGGATTCAATCCTGTTAATTTCTTCTCTGGTTTTAATTATTTCTCTTCTCCTACTAGATTTGGGTTTGGTTTGCTGCAGTTTTTCTAGGTCCTTGAGGTGTGCTGAAAGCTCATTTATTTGGTACCTTTCCAATTTCTTGATATAGGCACCTATTGCTATAAATTTGCCTCTCAATACTGCTTTTGCTGTATCCTATAAGTTTTGATATGTTGTGTTGTTGTCTTCATTTACTTCCAGAAAATTTTTGATTTCTCTTTTGATTTCTTTTATGACCCAGTGTTCATTCAGGAGCATGTTGTTCAGTCTCCATGTGTTTGCATACTTTCTGGGGTTTCCTGAGTTGCTAATTTCCAGCTTCATTCCTTTATGGTCTGAGAAGCTGCATGGTATGATTCTAATTCTTTTAAATTTGCTGAGACTTGCTTTATGGCCTAGTATGTGATCAATCCTAGAGAGGGTTCCATGAGATGCTGAGAAGAATGTGAAGTCTGTAGATGTTGGTTGAAAGTTCTGTAGATATCTGTTAGATCCATTTGGGCAATAGTGTCAATTAAATCTGCTGTTTCCTTGTTGATCTTCTGTCCGGATGATCTGTCTACTTCTGAGAGTGGAGTATTGAAGTCCCCCAGTACTATTGTATTGGAATCTAAATCTCCCTTTAAGTGCCTTAACATATCTTTTAAATAGACCGGTGCCCTGTAATTAGGTGCATATACATTTATAATAGTTACATCTTCCTGTTGAATTGAACCCTTAATCATTATATAGTGTCCCTCTTTGTCTCTCTTAACAGTTTTTGTATTAAAGTTTATTTTGTCTGATATTAATATGGCTACACCTGCTTTTTTTTTGGTTTCTGTTGGCATGGAATATCTTTTTCCAACCTTTCACTTTCAGTCTGCATGCCTCTTTGTTAGAGAGATGTGTTTCTTGTGGGCAACAAATAGTTGGGTTGTGTTCTGTGAGCCAGTCAGCCAAACGGTGTCTTTTAACTGAAGAATTCAGACCATTAATGTTCAATGTGACAATTGATACTTAGTGACTTTGCCCTGCCATTTTCCCGGAAATATTTTCTAGTATATGCTTTGAGCTTCCCATGCTCTTTTACTGGTAGGTGTTCTTCCTTTCCCTTCTTTCATATTGATGGCCGTGTTTCTGTGTTTCTGAGTGTAGCACATCTTTAAGTATCTTTTGCAGGGCCGGACGAGTGGCCACAAAGTCTTTCAATTTCTGTTTGCTATGAAAGGTCTTTATTTCACCTTCATTCACAAATGAGAGCTTGGCAGGATATAATATTCTGGGCTGGCAATTTTTCTCTCTTAGCACCTGTGCTATGTCTCGCCATTCCCTCCTAGCTTGTAGGGTTTCTGATGAGAAGTCAGCTGTGAGTCTGATTGGAGATCCTCTGAGAGTAATCTGACGTTTCTCTCTTGCACATTTTAGGATCTTTTCTTTATGTTTCACTGTGGTAAGTTTAATTACCACGTGTCGTGGTGAGGATCTCTTTTGGTCATGTTTATTGGGAGTTCTATGAGCTTCCTGTACTAGGATATCTCTGTCCTTCTCCAAACCTGGAAAGTTCTCTGCTAGTATCTCACTAAAAAGGCCTTCCAAACTTTTCTCTTTTTCCATGCCTTCAGGAACTCCTAGAACTCGAATGTTGGTTTTTTTAATAGTATCCTGTAGATTCCCAACAATATTTTTTAGGTTTCTAATTTCCTCTTCTTTTCTTTGGTTTGACTGTATGTTTTCCTGTGCTCTATCTTCTAAGTCCGATATTCTCTCTTCTGCTTCACCCATTCTGTTTTTTAAGGCTTTCTAATGTGTTTGTCATTTGATCTATTGAGCTCTTCATTTCATTTTGATTTCTCTTGACTATTACACTTTCCTGTTCTACTAGTTTCTGAGTTTCATTTTGACTCTTCCTTAAAATTTCATTTTCACGAGAGAGATTTTCAATCTTGTCCATTAAGGATTTCTGTAGTTCAGGATTTGCTTTTGAAAACTTCTAAGTGTTCTTATCATAAATTTTTTGAAATCCGTATCTTGCATTTCTTCTATCTCATCATCTTCATACTCTTGGCTTGGGGTGTTTTGCTTATTTGGAGGCATCATAGTGTCATCGTTGATCTTGCTCCCTCTATTTCTGTGTTTGTTACTGGGCACAGTTAATTCTTCTTGCGTCACTGTGTGTTTTTTCTTTCTTTCTTTTTTTTTTATACTGTGTCCGTGTTAAGTGGACTGCCTGCTGTTGGAGGAGCCTTGGAGGCTTGAGATGGGTGCGGCCTGAGAGCTCTGCCTGGTTCTTCCTGGTTAAGGGTGTGCAAAGGTGAGACCCTCAGGTTATGCGTGGTAAATCTCTCTCTTTTTATTTATTTATTTATTTTATTTATTCAGGGGGTAAGTAACACCGCAGGGCACAGCTGTGCAGAATTGATGGTATTTAGCTTCCAGTCTTTGGCTCCTCTGGACTCCCACTGGGTTGCCTAGGCTACTGAATTGTAGTGACTCAGTTCCTTAACTCTCCCCCATTGATATGTAAATCCAAAGAGGAGGCTTGCTCTTTGTCTCTTGGGAATTCTTCAAGCCTTGCAGCCATGTAACCTTTGCAAGGTTAGGGGGAAGAGAAACCCCGAAGCTTTTTTTTTCCTTCTTTCCGGTAGTGAGTTTGCTGCACTTTCCGGCCCCCCTCTAGATTCTGACCCCCGTTTCCCCACCAATGTCTCGGGTTATTGAGCTCACCTCCCCTTCCAGTGCCGATGTGTGGACTCGGAGCCCTGAGCGTCCCAAGTCTCCCCGCTGTTGTCTGTGTGGCATGCACTCCCCTTGGAGCACTGTTGCGCAGACCCTGGGGCTTCTGCAGCTGGGTCCCCTTACTTGGCTTCCGCGCGGTGGGCGACCTTGTTCTCCCAGTAGGTCCTCCTATTCACGCCTGCTCCATCCAGAAGGGTTTCCCCTGCAATTTTTTTTTGGTTCTATTTTCTGCGGCTACCGTAACTCCGCTTTTATTAAACTAAATTTTCCCGGACTATCGGTGCGCGCCCTCACTATTCCGCCATATTGGCTCTGCCCCCCCTCAAGTAATATCTTTATTTTGCATCCATATTCAACCTGCTAAATGGAGTTCTCTGAATGTCTTCTGGTTTTAAGTTTTGTCTGATTCATGAATCTCATAAATGCTTAAATAAATAAACTCTATTAAATTTATTTTCCTGAATAACTTTATTTTCACAACAAGATATGAGAAATTTTATTTCTCATGACCACCCCATTACTATTCTGCAGAAGGAAGCCCCTGCTCAACTCAGAGGATTTTACACAGAGTGTGTAAATCAGGAGACCACGTCCTTTGAAGACCTGTCAGAGTTTCTTGCCATGGTGCGATAGAACCAATTTCACATGGCACTGTGCATGCTGGTCTTTCATCCTCCTCATGTTGTTGGTTGGGTAGACATAGTCGGTCATGCGAGCATCCTGGATGTCATTCCAGAACAACCAGAAAACATACTAGATCCTGAGAAACACATACCAAGTGACTGGAGACTACCCACACAAACACTACTAAATTCATAGAAGACACACCCCCACTTTTTTCCCAGTGTCTGGATTGTGAATATTCCACTGAACACTCCAACACCACATCACACAAGTGACCTTAACTGAATGCTCTTTATACTATTACAAAATTATGACTATGTGGGCATATCAGAACAAGTCAAAGATATATTATATTTCAAGCAAATTTTCTGTAAACTTCTGAGCAGGAGTCATTATTTTTGACCAAGAAGAGGAAAATGCCACAAAGGATGTAAAATTTAGAAACTAACTTGAAGACTAGTTTTTCCTGCAATGATTATAGGCCATGAAAAATCACTGTGCCTTAAACTTCAGAAAGATATAGAAGAGTTTAGGGCATGTTTTCAAAGATGTTTTAGCTCTTAGTATTTAGAAACATCATATAGAGTGTCATGTTATGCTTTATCTCAGATTCCTTGCTGGCTCATTTACCATAAAACAAATGTAATTGTATTCAGGCACTAATATCATCATTAGAAAAAATTATGCCTTAATTTTGAAGCACAGTCCCAAATACAGTTTTCTGCAGCTCAAAACTGCATTTGGTGGAAAGTTTGATCAACTCTATTATCCTTCTCAGGCCTTAGCATCAACATCTGACAAACAGCACATTTTAAGTCCTTTCTAACTTCAAGATGCATGCATAGGGAAGTGTCAAACAGTCCCCCAAAGCCCTGCTCAGCTTTCACATGAACAAATAATGATAGTTATTCTGAGAGAGTGGTTAAAATTTTTGTGCAAATATGTAATGCGTAAATTGCTTATTGATGTATAAACTACCTAATGAAACACACTATTTACATAAAGTTCCAGGAATTATTACAAAATGAATATGCTAAGGCAACCAAGAAATAGAACCAATGTTGCTCATGATTCCAAAAGTCATTTTATTCTTCTGTCATTCTCAAGGCAAATCAGGATATGTAGCTAATGTTATAGATCACTTTTTTCTATTTATAACAGGAAAATATTTAAAGAAAAAATTAAACACATAAAATAAAAACATATATCCAAAATTTATCAAAAATCTAAGTTACTTCTAATCGTGCCCTTTTTGTTCTAAATACATTTAAATGCACTGTCTCTATTATTTAAATATTTTTAGGTTTTCTTTTTCTTTAATTTATTTCTTAACATTTTATTTATATAAGGTGAACAAATTTCATGTATTTCATATATACAGATTTGGAAGCCCAGTGATATTTCCCAAACTATCCTCCCTCATGCCCATACTCATACTTTCCCTTTATTATTCTTTTTGTGTTTATAATGACATACTTTCAGTTTATTTATAATAAATGAGCCATCCTCTAAGCAAAGAACTCAAGATAAAGCAAGAGAAAAACACAGTTTCACAACAGTAGAGAGAAGTGCTATGAACAATAACCAATTCTCAAAATGCCACTTTTGCTAACACTCATTGCATTTTTTGTACTCTATTAGTTACTACAGAACATACAAAACAAGATATTTGTTTTTGGTACTTGCCTACTTCACTAAATGTAATTGTTTCTAGTTGCATTCATTTTGTTGTGAAAAACAAGACTTCATTCTTTTATATGGCTGAGTAATATTCCATAGTGTATCTATACCACATTTTCTTTATCCATTCATCAGACAATAGGCATCTGGGTTGATTCATTATCATTTTTCCACTCAGTTACTGTTTATAGCTTTTGTATATATTCTTACTACACGAGGGTCTTATTGATTTTTACTTCTTAAACTTCTTCCTGGGCGAAGTATTAACCCTTTTTACTGTAATTTATTTTAAATATGTTGTCTCAAATAGTAAAACTAAAAAAGACAAAAAAGGAGGATAAAAGAGGGTGAGAGAGAAGTGGAGGGATGGAGGAAGGGGTAGCATCACATCTTAAAATTGTATCTACAAATTATATTGAATCTGTTAAAAAACTATCAATAATTAAAATTAAAATTATTCAAAACACTTCAAAATTTAAAAATGCTTTGAACTTGCTTTATAATCTGAAAAATCTCCATACTGCCTTCCATAAAGTTGTACTAGTTTACATTCCCCTAATAGTGTATTAGGGTAATTGTTTTACATATCTTCACCAGAAATTGTTTTTTGGATGATATTCATTTTGATGTGAGGTGATACACTGTGGTTTTTATTTGCTTGCCTCATGTCTAGGCATCCTGAGCATCTTTTTTGTTGTTGTTCATGTGATTGATGACAGTATTTCATTCTTTGAAAAACACCTCTTTGTTTCCACAAAAAAAGTGAAGATGCAACTGGCAGAATGAAAGAAAAGATTTTCAAACTACTCAATGGTAAAGAATTAATATCCAGGGGCTGGTGCTGTGGCGTAGCAGGTTAATGCCCTGGCCTGAAGCGCCGCATCCCATATGGGCACCGGTTCTAGTCCTGGTTGCTCCTCTCCTGATCCAGCTCTCTGCTAAGGCCTGGGAGAGCAATGGAGGATGGGCCAAGTCCTTGGGCACCTGCACCCATGTGGAAGACCTGGGGGAAGCTCATGGCTCCTGGCTTCAGATCAGTGCAGCTCCAGCCATTGCAGCCATCTGGGGAGTGAACCAGTAGATGGAAGACTTCTCTTTCTCTACCTCTCCTCTCTCTGTGTGACTCTGATTTTCAAATAAATAAATCTTAAAAAAAGAATTAATATCCAGAATTTATAAAGACCTAAAGAAATTCAATAAAACAAAATTAACAATCCAGTTAAGAAATGGGCAAAGGCCATGAATAGTCCTGACTCAATTTTTTTTGTATTTTTTATCTTTCTCCTTCATTTGTGTTGTGGTTATTTTATACATTTATCAATTAAAATTTGTGTTCAAAAGAGATGTGAATTTATTGTTCTTAATAAAGAGATACAGCCGGTGAATATGTAAATGAAATGTGACATTGGAGCTTTATTTTTAATTTTAGATTTTACTTTTATTAATAAAAAATAAAACATGTAAAGTATTTCATAGATACATTTCTTTTTTATGCATGAATTTTATTTATTTATTTATTGTTAAAATATTTTTAACTTTTATTTAGTAAATATAAATTTCCAAAGTACAGTTTACGGATTACAATGGCTTTTCCCCCCCTATAACTTCCTTCCCACCCACAACCCTCCCAACTCCCACTCCCTCTCCCATTCCATTTGCATCAAGATTCATTTTCATTTCTCTTTATATACAGAAAATCAATTTAAGTATATATTAAGTAAAGATTTCATCAGTTTGCACCCACAGAGAACATAAAGTGTAAAATACTGTTTGAGTACTAGTTATAGCATTAATTCACATTGAACAACACATTAAGGACAGAGAGCCTACATGAGGAGTAAGTGCACAGTGACTCCTATTGTTGACTTAACAAATTGACATTCTTATTTATGGCATCAGTTTATGGCATGGAAAGCCAAGACACTCTGGAAAAAAAAAAAAAACTTAAATGAAAGATCTCTGCGAGTGAGATCCCAGTAGAAAGAATGGGCCATCAAATAAGGAGTTATCTTTCTCTGAAGGAAGGAGAGAACTTCCACTTTGACTATGATCTTGTCTAAATAAGATCAAAGTCAGTGAACTCAAAAGGCTTCCATAGCCTTGGCAACTCATGACAAGAACCTAGGGTGACTACTGATGCCACACACACATTTCTAAGAATATAGCCATATTCTCTTTCCCCCTTCCCTCAGTCTCCCCTCCTTCCTTCCTTTCTATTTTCCTCTAATTTGTGAAAAATTGTCTTTATGATCACAGGCTTAATGTACCACTAACCACGATCTTCAACAAGTTACTCAGTAGAAAGATCAGTGTTCCTTAGGAATATACACAAGTTCTGTAAGCAATGTTCACATCAAAATACATCAGTTTCATTATTATGTTTTTTTGTATTCTGTGTTAACTAGTGTATTTCAGAGAAAGCATATATATTATTCGTCATTTGGGGATTGGATTATTTCACTAAGCATTACAGTCTCCAGTTGTATCCATTTGTTGCAAAATACATGATTTATTTCTCTTTCATGGCTGAATAGTATTCCACTGTGTATAAATACTACCTTTTCTTTATCCAGTCATCCATGGACATCTACAATGTATCAATATCTTAGTTACTGTGAAATGAGCTGCTATAAACATGGGGATACAAATAACTCTTTCATATGATGACTTCATTTCCTTTGGGCAAATTCCCAGGAATGTGATGGTTGTTCTACCATTGGGTTGGTTTCCAGATTTCTGAGGAATCTACATTTTTGTCTTCCATAATGGTTGCACTAGTTTATATTCCCACCAAAAGTGTACTATGGTACTCTTTTCTACACATCTGTGCAGGCATTTGTGATTTTTATTGTTAGGTGATAGTCATTATAATTGGGTGAGCTGATCTCTCATTGTGGTTTTATTTGTATTGCACTAATGATTCATGATTCAGAACATTTTTCATTTGTCTGTCAACCATTTGTATTTCATCCTTTGAAAAATACTTGTTCATGTCCCTTGCCCATTTATTTTTTATTAAAAGTATATTTAATTTAAGTTAAAAGTTTCATATGTTTCATAAATTTCTTTATACCATTAAAGAAACATAGTGGACATACCACACCTTCCCTCCCACTCATGCTCTAATCCTTTCTCTCCTTCCCTCTTGAATTCCCACTCTTAATTTTTACAATGATCTTTTTTAGTACACTTAATACTCATATAGTTAAAGCTACCCTCAGTAAAAGAGCTCAACAAGTAGTATGAAGAGAAAACAAAGTAAAACAAAATACCGTTCCTCAATGAAAGAGCCTAGGACTATAAATCATTACTGATTCTCAAAATGTCTATTACATTTCAATAAACACAGCTTTCAAAAAAAAATGAAATCCTATCTTTTGCAACAAGATGGTTGCAACTGGAAACCATTATGCTTACTGAATTAAGCCAGTCCAAAAAGGCAGATTTCATGTTTTCCCTGATCAAAGGTAATAAATAGAGTACCATGTCCATTTCTTAACTTGATTGTTGTTGAGTTTCTTGAAGTCTTTATATTTTTTAGATATGAATACTTTATCAGATGCATTGTTTATCATTTTTGTATTCTGCCAGTTGCCTCTTTTATATTTAGCCTCACTCTCCACAATAAAGTTTCTTCTGTGTCTCACAAAAAATGGTTTCTTAGATGTTTTATCACTATTTTTCATAACTTTCTCTTTTTTATCCCTTTCTATGTAAGTAGCCTGCATTGGATATTTTCATATATTTAACTGGTTCAATATCCACAAAAATTAAATGAAAAAAATGCTAAATGCCACTAGCCATCAGGGAAATTCAAATCAAACCTGTAGTGAGTTTTCATTTTACTCCTGTCAGAATGGCTGTTATTCAAGAGAGAGTGTAACATGCCTATGAAGATGTGGAGAAAGGGATACATTTACACACTGTTTGTCAACATGTAAATTAGTGCAGTCCCTGTAAAAAATAGTATGGAGATTCCTTTAAAAATCTAAAAATAGATTTGCCATATGATCCAATAATTTCACTCCTGGATATATGCAGAATAGACACAAAAATATTGGCTTAAATATACCTGCTCTACCATGTGAATAGCATCACTGTTCATAATGCAAAAATGTAGAATCAACTAATCAAATGAAGGGCTAAAGATATTTGTATACACACATCACACACACAAAGCACACACAAATAAAATGTTAATGTAAAACAAAAGGATGAAAATCCAACAAATGCAGGAAAATGATTGGAATTGGAGGACAAATGTTTAGTGTAATAAATCAGACACAGAATGAGTGATACCATATATTATCTGTTAGGTGGGATATAAATTTAAAAAAATTATGCCTGAATATGTCAATTGTGCTGCACATACTGTATTTTTAAACCATTTTAAAGCACGCATCTAACAAATTGATAGAAATTATTTAATAGTAGTTTTAATTACTTTATGACTACTTTAAATTTGCTTCATATCAGTTAAGTTGAACATTTATTTTTCCTTCATGATTATGTGATTTTTTTTAACTCATTTTTGTCTTGTTTTTCCTTGGTAGTGTCAATTTGTATTTCTCATTTTTGTATATTTTGAATATATTTTACATTTTATATACTTAGGTTTTTTTACATTTACTTTAGTAATTTTAATATTCAAGATGATTTGTAGTTACAAACCTAAGAAGATAAGTATATTCTCTAGTTCCCACCCCCCCTCACTCTCTCCAACATTCCTTCCTTCTACCTTTCATTTTCTTCTTACTGGTTTTTGAGATAACATATTTTAAATTTACATTACAGAAAATATGTCACAGAATAAGTAGTTTAATGAATAAAAAAAGCCCCTACTTTAGTGGGAATATAGGCAGCAGATATCAATAGTTGAATGTACAATTGACCATCTCACCCATACACAGTTTTTTTTCCAATTAGTCATTCAGAATTTCAATGAAATAGAACAAATGTCAATATAACAATTACATATTTCCACTGTATTTAAAAATAATAATTAAGTTCATTTAGATGTTAAAGTGTTATCTTTCAGCAGTTTATGCACAAAATAATTTTGTGGAATTTGAAATGCAAATAATTATGCATTGCATATTTTTGTACTCTCTTAGTTACCACAGATTAGAATAAAACCTATGGTATTTGTCTATTAAGGACTGGGTTATTTAACTATGTATAATGTTTTCTAGTAGCATTCATTTTGTTAAGATAGGGTTACATTCTTTTTAAGGCTGAATAATAGTCCATAGTGTATACGCACCACATTTTCTCTCTCTAGTCATGAATTGATGAGCATCTGGGTTGACTCCATATCTTAGCTATTGTGAATTAAGCTGCAATAAACTTAGAGGTAGAGATAATTCTTTCATGTGCTGTTTTCATTTTTGGGGGGTAAATGCTCAGGAGTAGGCAGGCCAGATCATTTAGTAGATCTACTTTCAGTTTTCTGCAGAATTTTCACAGCATTTTCCACAATGGCTGTTCTAGTCCACATTCCCTTGAACAGTGGATTACAGATTCTTTTCCTCACATCCTTACCACCATTTTTTTTTTCATTGTTGTATGAGAGACATTCTAACTGGGGTGAAGTTAAGCCTCATTGGGGTTTTTCTTTGTATTTCCCTGTTGGTTACTGATCTTGAACATTGTTTCCTGTATCTTTTGACCAATGGAATTTTCTTTTTAAAGAAATGCTTGTTCAAATCCCTTGAATACGTACGTGATTGTTTTTTGTTGAGTTTCTTGAACTCTTTATAGATTCTGGGCATTAATCCTTAGCAATTTCATAGTTTCCAAATATGTTATCCCATACTATCAATTGACTCTTCAATTTGTTAAATGTTTCCTTTGCAGTGAGCCTTAGCTTGATGTAATCCCATTTGTCTGTTTTTGCTTTGATTTCTCTGTGCTTCTGATGTCTTTTACAATAATTAATTTTATATTCCAATGCTTTGCAAAGTTTCCCCAGAATTCTCCTCTAGTTATTTGATGGTATCAGGTCATAGATTTATATTCTTGATCCATTTTGAGTTGATTTTTGCTTAAGGTCTAGGTACAAGTCATTTTTCATATTTCTGAAGGTGGAGGTTAAATTTCCTCAACAGCATTGGTTCTAGACTGTCCTTTCTTCAGGGATTGATTTTAGCCCTTATCAAAGAGTAGTTGTCTACAGATTTGTGAATTGATTTCTGGGAGTTATATTCAGTTCCATTGGTCTGCAAATATATTTTATTGCCAGTAGCAGGCTCTTTTGAATATAACTGCCTGTAGGATGTCTTAAAATCTGGTGTTATGATGCCTCTGTCTTTATTTTCTTTTTGGATAAGATTGTGTTATCTATTCTGGATCTCTTTTGTTTATATTTGAAATTTAGCACCATTTTTTTTTCTAGGATCACATTGAATCTATAAACTGCTGTCAGTAGTATTTTCATTATGATGGTATTAATTCAACCAATCCACAGACAAGGAAATTGTGTTTCATTTTTTGTTTCCTGTTATTTCTTTAGACAAGTTTTGAAATTTTTATTTTAGGGCTCTTTCACCTGCTGCTTCCCAAGGTGTCAGAAAGCTGAACTCAAGACCAGAGCTTAAACTTGAAAGAAGGCACCCTGATATGAGATGCAGAAATTCAAAAAGGAATCTTAACAACTATGGAAAATGCTTATGCTCCAATGACTTATCTCTTTTTTTAAATGTTTTAAAATTATTTTTCTTTCTTTGAAAAGTATACTTGCAGAGAGGGAAAGACAGAGAGAGAGAAAAAATGAGAAAGAGAGAATGAGCAAGAGAGAGGTCTTCCATTTTCTGGTTCACTCCCCAAATGGTTGCAATGGCCAGGACTGGGCTCAAATAAAGCCCAGTAGCTTTTACTGGGCCTTCCACATGTGTTCAGTGGCCCAAGTACTTGGCTCATCTTTAGCTGTTTTCCCAGGCTCATTACCATTTAGCTAAATGAAAGTGCACAGTCAAGACTCAAACTAGTGCCCACAAAAATTCCAGCATCACAGGCAGCAGCCTTACCCACTAAACCACATTAGTTCAAGTGTCATTACTTTTCTACCAATTGTTTTCATGTTGTTTAGAAATATTTTGCAGCATAGTATTGATTTGATTAAATATTATTTCCAGTAATTGCCCATAGTGTTTATTTAGTAATGTGAATATATGACATTCTTGTTAATCCTATCAATGTGGATAAATGCAGTAGCATATTTTCTACTTTGATTCCTGGTGTAAAGTATAAAAACATCATTCATTTCAAATTTAGAACCAGTAATCTTCTTACCCCCTAAACAGATCAATAAGCTAAATGGAGAGTGAATCAATAATAAAAACCCTCCCAATAAAGAAAGTCCAGAAAGGACAGCCTCACTTCTGAATTGTATCTAACAATTAAAGAATGAATTGAAATTCTTCTCAAGCTATTCAAAATAACTGAAATAGAGGGATTCCTCCCTAACTTCTTCACTGAAGCCAATTTCACCTTAGTTCCTAAACAAGAACAAAAGTTGCAATAGAGAAAAATAATTATAGGGGCTGGTACCATGGTGTATTGGGTAAACTGCCATCTGCAGTGCCGGCTTCCCACTTCGGCGCTGGTTTGAGTTCAGTCTGCTCCACTTCTGACCTCGCTCTCTTCTGTGGCCTGGGAAAGGAGTAGAAGATGGTCCAAGTCCTTGGGCCTCTGCAACTGCATGGGAGAACCAGAAGAATATCCTGTCCCCTGGCTTCGGATCAGTGCAGCTGTGGCCATTACAGCCAATGTGGGGAGTGAATCAGGGAATGCAAGACCTCACTTTCTTTCTTTCTTTCTGTAACACCAACTTTCAAGTAAACAAATAACAGCTTTTCATTTATACAGAAAGGGAATTATAGACCAATTTGCCTGATGAACATAGACACAAATATCCTCAACAAAATACTAGTGAATCAAATCTAACAACACATTAGAAAGACCATTCATCCCTGGTATTCAGGGATGGTTCAACATTCCTAAGTCAATAAATGTGATGCATCACATTAACAAATTGAACTACATAAACCATATGATTATCTCAATAGATACAGAGAAAGCTTTTGATAAAATACACATCCTTCACCCTAAGGAAATTGGGTATAAAATGAATCACATCATTTTACCTTGGAAAGTGTGCAAAAGGTAAAGTTTATGAAAAATTTGATACAGAGAGGTGAACAAGCACCTCTATTGAGCATGTCTAGGCACAGGCATGGTCAGTGACAAGTGGACACCAATAAAGTCCTTAAGTCTATATTATCACAAAGGTTGTTTAGTAAACAATTAAGGCCTGACTACAGAGACACACTGTGGAACTGAGATAGCTAGAATCTTCAGGATTTCAGGTCAGCTGATGAGTCAAGTAAAGCTCACAAAGTTCAATAACTAGAAAAATGAGACATTGGATTTCCTATAGCAGCTCACAGCTGTGGCTAGGAGCTTCCTGTGGGTCTCCTACTTGGGTTCAGGGGCCCAAGATTTTGGGTCATCTTGTGCTTCTTTCCCATGGAAAATTAACAGGGAGCTGAATTGGAAGTGGAGCAAAAACTACTCAAACTGGTGCTCTTATGGAATTACAGAACTGCAGACTATGACTACTAGGCCACAGTGCCAGCCACAGATATTGTCTTGACTTCTCTGATTCTCCATTATTTTGATGGAGGTGTCTGAGACACTGCAGAGAAACAATCCCACAGGTGACTGTGGCAAGAGATTGTTGCACCAGCATGAAGATGTGAGCCTGATTCACATAGAAGTCTTTGCTCATAGTCTTTACCCTAAGCTTTGGGCCCACCTATAAATGTTTTCCAGAACACTTGACCCCAGCTAGTACACACCTCTGGATTTGTTGGAAGATACAGGCATCCCACCATACCTAGGGGCAGGTTCCTAAGTACAGAGACTTTAGAGGAGATATCAACAAGTGTTTTCTACATACACATGAAAATAAGTATAAAAATACAAGGAACATGAGGGGGAGACAATATGACTGCAAAAGGAACACAATAATATTTCAGTGTTAGACTGTGCAGATGAGATTGATGAAATGCCTGAAGAGGAAGTTTAAAAATGTAAGGCTCCTCAGAAACACACAGAAGGAATCACAAGAGTTAAAGAAACCTGTGAATGATATGGGTAAGAAATTAGGCTAAGAAAAAAATTAAAGAAAAATCAAACTGAAATATTATGAATAAAAAATTTAATAAGTAAAAAGAAACAGTGGAAAACTTGAAAAACAGACTCAGTAAGGTAGAATAAACAATGTCTGAGCTGGAAGAAAAAGGTTTTGAAATTGATAAAAAGAAAGGACATTTTAAAATTTAGAAAAATAAAAAAATGCCCCAGGATCTACAGGATACCATTAAAGACAAAATATACTGGTCCTATGCATTCCTGTAGGAGTGGAATAGCAGAATGACTTTTAGAACTTATTTGGTGATAGAATAACAGGAAATTTTCCTAATTTTGTTAAATATATGGATATCCAAGTACAAGAACACATGGAACTGCAAAGAGTCACATTCAGAGAAGATCTTTACCATGACACATTATATTAAAATTTTCAAATGTAAAAACACAAAGAAAACATCCTAAAATGTACAAGGGAAGTATCAGCTATCTTGTAACAGATCTCCAATTAGATTGATAATAAGACTCTCATCAGAAAACCAACAGGTTAGGAGAGATGGAGAGATATAGTCTACATCTTACCCAAATTAAAACCTCACAAGCCCAAAACACTGCATTGAGTTCTTATTTATAAAAGAAGATAAAATAAGCATCTTATTAAAAAAACTAGAAATTTGCCACCATTTGTCCAGCCTCACAAGTGATACTTAACTATTTATTACACAGGAAAAACAAAGAAAGATGATCAGCTTCCTGAAAGAATGGAAAGGCAAAATTTAATAGTCCAAAGGTGATCCAAAAGAAAGAATAGGAATATTTATGGAAAAATGTCAAGACTAAGACATTACTTAGTAACAATGACAAAGCATGTAAGTAGACTAAACACTCCAATTTAATGTTACAGAGTGGCTGAATGGATTAAAAAGCAAGTCCAATTTATATGCTGTCTACAAGAAAAACATCTCACAAAAGAGAAAAACAGATCAAAAGTGAAAGGATTGAAAAAGTTAGTACATGCAAATGGGAATCAAAAATGAGGCATACCTATGTTTTAGGAGTTATTTTATTAATTTGAAAGGTGGAGTTACAGAGAGAGGTAGAGAGAGAAATAGAGGGGTCTTCCATCCAATGGTTCACTCCCCAAATGGCCACAATGACCAGAGTTGGGCCAGGAAAAGCCAGGAGCCAAGAGCTTTTTTCAGATCTCCCATATGGGTGTAGGGTCCCAAGGACTTGGGTCATATTCTGCTACTTTCCCAGACACAGTATCAGGGAGCTGGATCAGAAATGGAGGAGCCAGTGCTCCAAATGGTACCTAAATGAGATACCAGGACTGCAGGCCAGGCCTTTAACTCTCAGTGCCACAGTGCTGGCCCCATACCTATCTGAATATTAGACATAATATACTTTAAGACAAATCTGTTAAAATAGACAAAGAAGATTATTATGTAATGATTAAGGGATCAATTCAACTGGAAGATTTGACTATAGTAAATAGTAAATGTATATGAACAAAATATTAGACCCCCCAGTTAGTTAAAATAAAAATTAATGGATCTAAAGGGAGACATATATTCCAAAGCAATCATAATTAGTGATTTCAATACCCCACTTTCATCAATAGACACATCACCAGACAATATAACCAAGAAAGCAATGAGGTTAATCTACACATTGCTCCAAATGGATCTAATTCATATCTACAAAAGAATCCATTTCACAGAAGAAGAATACACAATCAGGGCATGGGACATTATCTGGAATAGACCACATGTTTGGGAAAAATTTTCAACAAATTAAAAAATTATTTTATATATATTTTCTGACCACAGTTGAAATAAGCTGGTAATTAATTGTGATGGAATGAGGTGAAAAGGTCATGCCAAGATGGCCACTGACAACAGAAACTGCCTGGCAACAGGCCATGATTGGATGGCTTTGGAAACCACATGACAACAGAGGAAACCACATGACAACAGGGCCTGACTGATGGCAGGCCATGATTGGATGGTTTCAGAAACTACCTGGTGACAAGAGCCTGACTGGCAACAGGCTGTGATTGGATGGCTTTGGAAACTGCCTGGCAACAGGCTGTGATTGGTTGGGGCATAGACTGCCCCTTGACTAGATTGGCTGGTCTTTGCTATATAAGCTGTTGTACTAACTCAAATAAACTAGTTTGCAGGCTGCTCGCCTCAGGCCTGCTTTCACCCAACTCCTGGAGTCTGTGTGGTGACTCCACACCTCTTGCCCCCACCACGCTCCTCTCAGAAACGAATCCACTGCAACATTGTTGAGAAATCAACTGCAACAATTAATAACACAAAAATTCTAGAAAATATACAAAAACATGGATTCTGAACAACATGGTTCTAACTGAACATTGTATCATAGAACTCAAAAGGAAATAAAAAAAATTCCATGAACTAAACAAAGATGTCAGCACATCATATCAACGTTTATGGGATATGGCAAAAACCATGTTATGAAGAAAGATTAAATAGCAACTAGTGCCTACATCATGAAATTGGCAATACATCTCCAAGACCTAGATGAACAAAAATAAACCAAACCCATATTAAGAAATAATAAAAATTAGAGAAGAAATATATAAAATTGAAGTCAAAAAAGATACAAAAGAGCAGTGAAATGAAGAGCTGACTTTTTTTTTTTTTTTTTTAATTTTTTGACAGGCAGAGTGGATAGTGAGAGAGAGAGAGAGACAGAGAGAAAGGTCTTCCTTTTGCCGTTGGTTCACCCTCCAATGGCCGCCGCGGCCGGCGCGCTGCGGCCGGCGCACCGCGCTGATCCGATGGCAGGAGCCAGGAGCCAGGTGCTTTTCCTGGTCTCCCCATGGGGTGCAGGGCCCAAGCACCTGGGCCATCCTCCACTGCACTCCCTGGCCACAGCAGAGGGCTGGCCTGGAAGAGGGGCAACCGGGACAGAATCCGGCGCCCCGACCGGGACTAGAACCCGGTGTGCCGGCGCCGCTAGGCGGAGGATTAGCCTAGTGAGCCACGGCGCCGGCCCTGAAGAGCTGACTTTTTAAAACAACAATAAAGTTGATTAACAGTTAGCCTAAATCAGCAAAAAAGAGACGACCCAAATTAATAAAATCAGAGATGGAAAGGCAGATGTTACAACTAATGCCACTGAAGTGAAAAGAATCATTAGAAATTATTTTATTTAGATTTATGCCAACAAATCGGAAAATATATAAGAAATGGATAGATTTATGGACACATACGCTATACCAAAATTGAGTATGATGACATTGAAATTCTAAATAGACCAATAGCCAAGATGGAAATTTAACCACTAATAAAGACATTCCCCCCAAAAAAGTGAAAGATTTAATGGCTTCGTAGCTGAATTCTAATAAACTTTTAATTAAACAATTTCAATGTTTCTAGAACTATTCAAAATAGTTGAAAGCGTGTGATTTATGTTTAACCCCTTTTACGAAGCCAGTATCACCTTTATACTAAATCCCTAAAAAAGATAAAACAAAGAGAACTACAAACTGATATTCCCGAAGAACATTGATGCAAGGATCCTAAACAAGGTACTAGCTAAAGAAATCCAATAACACACCAAAAAGATTACACCAAGACCCGGTGGGATTTATCTCAGGAATGCAGAGATGGTGCACCATATGCAACTAATAAACGTTATACATAACATTAACAAATTGATGAGTGAAATCCAAAAGATTATCTCAATAAATACAGAGAAAACATTCTGTCATGATAAAAACATTAAGCAAAATCAGTATAGAAAGACATAATCAAATCAATATGTGAAAAACTCACAGGCAGCATCATATTGAATAAGGAAAAATTGGGAAGCGTTTACACTAAGATGTTGAAGTAGAAATAAGCACACTTTCATCATTGCTATTCAATACAGTTCTCAAAGATTTATCAAGAGTCATTCGGCAAGAAAAAGAAATTTAAAATGGTACAAATTAGAAAGAAGAAACTCAAATTATCTGTTTGCAGATGACATCATCATATTTATGGGAACCAAAAGACTTCATTAAGAAAGTCTTGGAACTCACAAGAGAGTTTGTCAAAGTTGCAACTTATAAAAATCAACACAAACAAATAGTATTTGTATATACAAACAATGCCGTGGCTTAGAAATAACACTAACCGAAACTCTTCAATGTCTTAAAATAAGTTTACGAAGGATGTGAATGATATTTAAAATAAAATTTACAAAACATTAAGTAAATAAATTGAGTAAAACACACAAAAAGTAGTACATTTTTGTGGCTTGGAAAAATCAATATAATCACAATGTCCATACTATGAAAAGCGATCAAAGTTATTCCAATCAAAATACCATCCTCCTCAGATCTAGATAAAAGCAATGTTAAAATTGATATGGAAACATGAATGATCCCAAATAGCAAAGAAAGACCTTGTTTCATTATCGGTGTGAAAATATCCAATTTTCCCAACCTTTTTTGTTGAGAAGGATGTCCTTTCTACAGACAGTGATTTTAGCTCATTCATCAAAAATTCATTATGGATGCATGTACTAATTTTTGGGATTTCTATTCTGTTTAATTGGTCTTCATGTATATTTTTGTGCTGTGCTAGTAGTAGGCTGTTTTGATTATAACAGCCATGTGGTGTTCTTGAAATCTGATGTGGTGATGCCTCCAGCTTTGTTTTGCTGTTTAAGAATCCCTTAAAATCAAGACTTTTCTTTTACATCTTATACAAAAATTAATTCACTATAAATCAAGGATGTAAATCTGTAACCTGATACCATCATATTACAGTATACTTAAATTATTTATGGTAAATTTTCATATCTGATATATGATATATCATGGTTTCTTGTATATTAGAATTTTTGTTTAATATTCCCTACATTGCCTATTTTGATATTTGTTTTTATAAGTAATGACAATAAATACAGCCAATCAATCAAGTTAATTCAAATATTTCAATTTGTAGTTATTTATACCATTGATAAAGTACAGACTTTATTAAAACTAATACTGACAAAAATTATACACATATAGTTAAAGGGTGCTCATTCCCTCTACATAATAAGGTAAAAATATAGGAGAAAAACAGAATGATTGGTCTATATTGGGGCAGATTTTGTCTTAGCAGTTAAGATGCCCTGTGGGGAGCAACTGGGAGCAACTCGGACTAGACTGTTACTGGAATTAAGACTTATTCTATGCATCTGCTCTCCCACAATATGGTGCTGGGAGAGGAGGAAACAGCTTCTACACAGCTGCCTCCAGTTCAACCAATAAGCAGCAGGAGCTGATTCTGATTGGAGGAGAGCAGCGTACTCGGTGTGTGGGTAGCAGAGTTGGGATTGGTGGAAGAGGACTATAAAGGAGGAGAGAGACAACATGCACCAGGAACATCTATCTGAAGGAACACCTGTGCAGCCCCCAAGAGAGCCAGCCGGCGGTGTGCCACTCCCCTGCGGAAGTGGGGAAAGTGGCAGGGGGCCCGCCCCTCCACGGAGGTTGAGGGACAGCAGCCAACCCGGGAAGAACCAGCAGCAAACCTGGGGAGGGCCAAGCAGACAAAAGAACAGTGCAGGGTCCTGTGTCATTCCTCCATGAAGGCATGAAGGGGGGAGTGACATAATGGTGCCATGACTCAGATATGAAGCCTAGGCAGGGTTTAGTGTCATTCCTCCATGAAGAGGGGGAGCAACAATGCCCATATCCCATGTCAGAGTATCTGAGTTTCAGACTGGATTCAGCCTGTGAGTCCAGCTTCCTTGTCATGCAACCCTGCGAGAAAGTCTTGGAGATTCATATGGTTTGGTTCATGCCACCTTGATTCAGCATTTCAGTTGGACCTAGCCTGAAGCTGTTATAGAAATCTGGGGAGAGACCTAAGGGATGTGAGGACTCTCTCTGTCTCATGGGATCTCATCAATTAATTAAATCATTATTTAAAATGAACAGCCTTACTATGAATAAAAGTTTATAAATACAATGTAAAATTAAAATTCACTGGGCAAGAGGTGGATTACTCTGTAGATTCAGTTGAGAAAATTGGATGGGCATTTGACAATCATTCAACTCTGGTTCACATATAATATTATATTTGAATTTTGATGTGAACAGTCATAATTGTTCCCAAGTGGCAGCTGCTAAGGATTATCAAATTGCCATATTAATTGAGGATGGGCTTGCTTATACCTTTGGCCTGAATGTTTTTTATCAATTGAGAATTATTCTTCCACTTTTCAAGATTTATGTACTGAAATACATAAATTTCCCTTTTAAAACAATAAGATGACTATTTTATATAAAACCTATATGAACAAAAAGTTGCAGTGTTGACAAGGCAACTTATTTTAGCCATTTAACCTTACCTTCAATGTTGTGTGTGTGTGTGCATGTGTGTGCATGTGTGTGTTATTTTTCACAGGATAAATTAAGCATAATGCAAATTACCAATAGTTAGGAGTAAAATGGAAGGCACATATGAAATTAGGCAGTTGAGAAATTAGCCACCAAACCACTCAACATCTAATCAATTATAAAGGAGAGAGAGAGCCAGATTTGGGAATTTTGAAATTGAAAGTTTTAAGGTAATCTTTAAGAAGAATAAAATGTATCAATACAAAATGGGCAATGCAAGGGAAGAGCCAGAAACGGGGATGAGAAAAACTTTACACTACGGTGATAAATGGTGGGCAACTGAGAAAGAAATCATTCATTACTATGTGTAAAAGGTAAATTAGGTTCTTGAAAGAGATATTTATTTTTGTGTGTTGAAAACTAATTTCTAGATCCTAATGGAGAAAAGTGTGTAACTGCTCTTTATCTGGTCTTTGCTCTTTATCCAATGGACATTACTCTGTCTTTGGTTGCTGCAAGTTGATGCAAGGGGCCAATTAGCTGCGCTACCATAATAAGATTACTTGTGGTCTATCAGTGCAAAAGGTGGCCACTAGTATGCATTTTTTTATGAAAAATATGATTTTAATAATGTTTCTCTTGTTCAGAAAATACCTGAATGTCACTTTTCTGCTCTGCACTCTGTACCTGTCAAGTGGAAAAAGCTGAATGGGTGCAAATTCAGGAGTTTTGTCCTTTGGTGTTCATCTGTAAGTAAAGATTCGCTAAATGAAGATTTACTCTATTTTTCATGTGGTTAAGTATGATCTATGTTTTTTGTTCATTTTATATTTTATTCTTTCAATTCAAAGAATTAAACAAATCATAATTATTGGCTATAGCATAATAATCATTGATTTACATGTAGTTTTCTACATTATACACTTATATACTTTAAAAATAATTTTAGGGTTTCAGGAATGTTCTCTAATAATTTGATGGTGTTGGGTTGTAGATTTAGGTCTTTAATCTACATTCAGTGGATTTTTGTGCAAGATATTGGCACTGACAAAGACTTCCTGGAAAATACCCTGGAAGTGCAGGCAGTCAAAGCCAAAATTAACATTTGGGATTGCATCAAATTGAGAAGTTTCTGTACTTCAAAAGAAACAGTCAGGAGAGTGAAGAGAAAACTGACAGAATGGGAAAATATTTGCAAGCTATGCTACAGAAAAAAGATTAATAACCAGAATCTACAAAGAGATCAAGAAACTCCACAACAACACAACAAACAACCCACTTAAGAGATGAGCCAAGGACCTCAATGGACATTTTTCAAAAGAGGAAATCCAAATGGCCAACAGACACATGAAAATATGTTCAAGATCACTAGCAATCAGGAAAATACAACTCAAAACTACAATGAGGTTCCACCACACCCCGGTTAGAAGGGCTTACATTCAGAAATCTACCAACAACAGATGGGACACTAACCCACTGTTGGTGGGAATGCAAACTGGCTAAGCCACTATGGAAGTCAGTCTTTAGATTCCTCAGAAACCTGTAGATAACCCTACCATTCAACCCAGCCATCCCACTCCTTGGAATTTACCCAAAGGAAATTAAATTGGCAAACAAAAAAGCTGTCTGCACCTTAATGTTTATTGCTGCTCAATTCACAATAGCTAAGACTTGGAATCAACCTAAAGTAGACTGGATAAAAAATTATGGGATATGTACTCTATAGAATGCTATACAGCAGTCAAAAACAATGAAATCTGGTCATTTGCAACAAAATGGAGGAATGTGGAAAACATTAAGCTGAGTGAAATAAGCCAGTCCTAAATGGACAAATACCATATGTTCTAGCTGATCAGTGACAACTAACCGAGCACCAAAAAGGAAACCTGTTAAAATGAAATGAACACTATGAGAAATGGTGACTTGATCAGCCCTTGCCCTGACTGTTGATGAACAACTTAATAGGTTATCCCTCTTAGAATCAGCCCTTGAGGCATGTGGATCTGGCTGAAAAGCCCATGAGAGTATTTCAGGCATGAAAAGCCAAGACACTCTGTCAAAAAAAAAATGACCTAAATGAAAGATCTCCGTGAGTGAGATCCCAGTGGAAAGAACAGGTCATCAAAGCAGGAGGTACCTTTCTCTGAAGGGAGGAGAAAACTTCCACTCTGACTACGACCTTGTTGAAATCTGATCAGAGTCGGTGAACTCAAAAGGCTTCCATAGCCTTGGAAACTCATGACAAGAGCCTAGGGTGATTACTGATGCCATAAACAAGAGTGTCAATTTGTTCAGTCAACAACAGGAGTCACTGTGCACTTACTCCTCATGTAGGATCTCTGTCCTTAATGTGCTGTACATTGTGAATTAATGCTATAACTAGTACTCAAACAGTATTTTTCACTTTGTGTTGCTATGTGGGTGCAAACTGTTGAAATCTTTACTTAATATATGCTAAACTGATCTTCTGTATATAAAGAGAATTGAAAATGAATCTTGATGTGAATGGAAGGGGAGAGGGAGCAGGAAAGGGGAGGGTTGTGGGTGGGAGGGAAGTTAAGGGGGAGGGAAGCCATTGTACTCCATAAGCTGTACTTTGGAAATTTATATTCATTAAATAAAAGTTAAAAATATAATTTTAGACATGAACTCTCTATACAGGCTTACTGTTTATATATAACTGGCATATTTAAGCTTGCATTTGTGTAGTCTCTTATCTGAAAGCAAGTTATAGTACCATGCAGTAAACTAAACTAGAATTTGGTTGACTCAACAAAATTTCAAATCAGATATAATATGGTTTCATTTTGAAATATTTAAATAGAAAATACTTGAAAGTAATGAGTAATTTGCATATATTCTACATTTTATACTTTTTCAAAATATTTTATTTGAATATTAAATATTTATAAATATTTATAAATATATTTATAAATATTTATAAATATTTTTCAAAATATTTTATTTGAATATTAAAATTTGACAGTTTTGACACTCATATTCACAGTTGTTCCCAAATGTTCAACTTTTAGAGAAAACATTTTCTTTACAGACTAATATTTTATTAGTATAGATAATAGACTGTTTTTAGTATAGATAGTAGTTTAATATTTAATGATCAAAATATATTCAGATACAGATATATGTCTTCACATAAATAAAACTGATACCTGGATGAATATAGCTCTTATTATAAGTGGACATGGACATTAATTCTATAGAGTACATATCCCATAATTTTTTATCCAGTCTACTTTAGGTTGATTCCAAGTCTTAGCTATTGTGAATTGAGCAGCAATAAACATTAAGGTGCAGACAGCTTTTTTGTTTGCCAATTTAATTTCCTTTGGGTAAATTCCAAGGAGTGGGATGGCTGGGTTGAATGGTAGGGTTATCTTCAGGTTTCTGAGGAATCTCCAGACTGACTTCCATAGTGGCTTAGCCAGTTTGCATTCCCACCAACAGTGGGTTAGTGTCCCAGCTGTTGAGGATTCAAAATTAACTGCAACAAAAAGTGCTTTTGCCAATGTAAAAGAGATGATAACCTCTTGAGTATATCCATCCTTAAAGTAGTTGACAATGTCAAACATCAATTTGCCTCATCCTATCTTCCATGTATAACAATTAGCAAGTTATTTTTTACATCACTTGTAGGTCATATTTCAGTATCCCTGAAATTGCAAACATATATGTTATCTTAGAATTGATTTTTTTTCCTGAGCATGAGGTGATTTGTAACACATTAGGTTGTAATTTTAGTTAACATTTAGTTTATTTGCCATTATAATACTAAATCATATAAATGTGCTATATTTAAGATTTTGCTAACAATATTTGAAGTTATATAATGTTATAAATCTATCTGAAAGGGAGGTCAATCATTGCAGAAGCAGCAGGCCACTTTCTCACAATGCTATGCATATTAGATAAACACATGTAATGAAATGGAAGGCTAATGGATTAGTTACTAAATATTAGAATACTTAATTTCAATTGAAATTAAATAAAAAATAAAGTAAGCTATTTCTTTCTCTTGGGCTACAAGATTATTGAGGAACTATTATAGGAGATAATTTATAATAAGAAATACACTTATTTGTTGAATTTTTGATTTTTTTTGACTTTTATTTAGTAAATATAAATTTCTAAAGTACAGTTTATGGATTACAATGGCTTTCCCCCAACCATAACTTCCCTCCCACTTGCACCTCTTGCATCTTCCGCTCTCTCTCCCATTCCATGCACATCAAAATTCATTTTCAATTATCTTTATATACAGAAGATCATTTTAGCATATATTAAGTAAAGATTTCAACAGTTTGCACCCACACAGAACCTAAAGTGTAAAATACTATTTCAGTACTAGTTATAGCATTACTTCACATTGGACAACACATTAAGGACAGATCCCACATGAGGAGTAAGTACACAGTGACTCCTGTTGTTGACTTAACAATTTGACACTCTTGTTTATGGCGTCAGTAATCTCCCTAGGCTCTAGTCATGAGTTGCCAAGGCTATGGAAGCCTTTTGGGATTGCTAACTTTGATCTTATTCTGACAGGGTCATAACCAAAGTGGAAGTTCTCTCCTCCCTTCTGAGAAAGGTACCTCCTTCTTTGATGGCCCCGTTCTTTCCACTGGGATCTCACTCACGGAGATCTTTCATTTAGGTCTTCTTTTTTTTTTCCCAAAGTGTCTTGGCTTTCCATGCCTAAAATACTCTTATGGGCTCTTTAGCCAGATCCGAATGCCTTAAAGGGCTGATTCTGAGGCCAGAGTGCTGTTTATGACATCCGCCATTCTATGAGTCTGCTGTGTATCTCGCTTCCCATGTTGGATCATTCTCTCCCTTTTGATTCTATCAGTTAGTACTAGCAGACACTAGTCTTATTTGTGTAATCTCTTTGATTCTTAGACCTATCTATCAGTGTGATCAATTGTGAACTGAAATTGATCACTTGGACTAGTGAGATGGCATTGGTACATGCCACTGATGGGATTGTATCGGAATCCCCTGGCACGTTTCTAACTCCATCATTTGGGGCAAGTCAGCTTGAGCATGTCTCAAATTGTACATCTCCTCCCTCTCTTATTCACACTCTTATATTTAACCGAGATTAGTTTTCAGTTAAATTTAAACACCTAAGAATAATTGTGTGTTAATTACAGAGTTCAACCAATAGTACTAGAACAAAAGATACTAATAGGGATAAAGAATTACATTGTACAACAACAGTCAGGACAAGGGCTGATCAAGTCACTGTTTCTCATAGTGTCCATTTCAACAGGTTTCCCCTTTGGTGCTAATTTCCCTGCAGGTGCCATCTTTGAATTGCCTCCTGGAACTAATTTCTCCACAGATTCCCTTTTTTGTTTTATATAAAAGAGAGAAAAAGAGGAACTGAGCAGAGAGTGTGCCTGTCTTAGGTTGTAGGTTGTCCCCTCTGACTGGGATCAGCCCTTTAGGGAGCATGTCTGTCTTAGGTTGTCCCCCTCTGGGGACCTTACCTGCCTTTGACTACTACTCCAGCTGTTAAGGGCTGTCCCGAGGATCTTACCTGTCATTGGCTACCACCTCAGCAACTCAGTGTATGATGTATTATATCTCTACATCTTGGCAGTGGCCGTGGGCAGATGTATAGAGTTCCCAAGCTGGCACTTAAAGAGCGGCATATTGTTGTCTGACCACCATTAACTGGACCACAGCAATGCAATCTTAGACAAATTTACAAGGACAATGGAGACATAGGGTCCACAAGGGGGAGGAGATAAGGAAGCCATCCCCCAAGGCCAGATCACAGGTAACTAGAGCTTCAAGTTCTTCTTGGAGGGTCTTGATCTTTTCCCTGATGATGCTGGAACAATTAGCATAAAAGCAGCACTCCTGATGTACCATGATGATCCAGTCTGTGGGGAGTAACTCGGACTAGACTAAGTTACTGGAATTAAGACTTATTCTATGCATCTCCTCTCCCACAATATGGTGCTGAGAAGGGAGTAGCAGCTTCTACGCAGCTGCCTCTCGCCAATTTGATTGACTGAGCTGCAGGAGCTGATCTTGCTCCTGATTGGAGGAGAGCAGCATACTCGGCGTGTGGGTAGCAGAGTTGGGATTGGTGGAAGAGGACTATAAAGGAGGAGAGAGACAACATGCACCAGGAACATCTAAGAGGAACATCTATCTGAAGGAACACCTGTGCAGCCCCCGAGAGAGCCGGCCGGTGGTGTGCCGCTCCCCCGTGGAAGTGGGGAAAGTGGCTAGGGGGAACTGCCCTTCCACGGAGGTGGAAGGGACGGTAGCCAACCTGGGAAGAACCAGCAGCAAACCTGGGGAGGGCCGAGCAGATGAAAGAACAGCGCAGGGTCCTGTGTTGTTCCTCCACGAAGACGGGGAGCGACACAGTCACAATAAGGCAGGGAGTTCAATATGGTCTTTTTATCTCTATAAAAGAAAAATCACTCCTCAGGAGGGTGTCCTCCTGGGTGACATTCTTTGGCAAAGGGGGGGTATTTAAGTTTTCTCACACGTACCCATAAGGGATTGGAATTCCCCTGAGGGAAGACACAACCAAATCCACTACCAGCCCTTATCAGTGGGTCTGGTCCTTGCCAGCATCCCTTTAGTGGGTTTTTCCATTTTCTCATTTACATAAGACCACTTTATCTGGAAAGCAAAAACATGAGTACAACATAGGTCTGACATCATTTACAGCATTTTAATACACTTTGCATAATCTGAATTGACTCAAACAGTTGTACTTTAACACATTTAGAGTCTCATCCTTTGAGTATTCCATGGATCCTATGGGAAGCCCCAAAGTTGGAAGACTCATTTTAGAATTTAAAACTGTTAGACAGTCAAACCGCTTAGCCAAAAATTTAACCAAGGCTGTGGGCTAGATCTGATTAGATTTAAGGTAATCACTTAAATGTTCAAAACAGGCAAATAGACATAATATAGACCAAGCTTGATCACTGTTACAAGGTGATTATTTAAATGTTTGGAAATAAGCACATATTTAAATAACCCATAGCTCTTAATAAAAACTCAGCTGTTTTCAAACAATTAGAATTTAACAGGCATTAAGACAACATAATATATTACTTTAACTCATTGCTTTAACAGAGAATCAAATTTTAATTCTATGTCAAAGAGGAATGGAGAGAACATAATAGATTAACAGTACTTTAACAGAGGATCAGATTTTAAGTTTATGTCAAAGAGAAATAGATTAGTATACTTGTGATGTTTTCCTTCTGCCAATATCCTTGATTTACATTTTGAAATAACTTGCTAAGAATCTCCAAATTAACATAACATTTTTAAATAAGGTAACACAAATTTTGACCTGAGTTATTTTAAAGAGTGTTGAACTATTTTCATAACATGCTGAGTATATAAAAGTTTACATTTGGATGCATTTATCTCATCTGCCTTTATGCAATTTAAATTAGCAGTTACACCTAAATGACTTAGCATGCTGATATAATATCATCTGTCAAAATTAAAATTGCATTTATCTAACACAAGTACTAATTACCCATTGTTGTTTCATTGAGCATTGATCACCCAGAAACCTGTTAAAATAAATTGCAAAATAAGTTCAGCAAGTCACAAAGCAATATTTTTAAGGCTAGTGAACATCCTAGATTCAAAGAAAAATTAGTTGCCCTCCCTCTTTTTTTTTAAAGAATATCTCAGGCCCCATGACATCATAGTCTATCAGCCATGTGGGGCTGCTTTTGAAACAAAGGTTTAGGCAGCTGTCACAGTTCCCCTCCTGATTTTCCTGTCTGCCTTGCTCAAGATAAAACAAAAGAGCCATCAGAAGGGTGGGATACCTAATTTGTTTCTCAATAAGCAGGGAGCCCAAGGATGGGATTACCACTCCCTTGCTATTCTTATGGTAAAACTGAACAAGAGAGGGACAAAAGACCAATTGGAAATCATGGAGACAGCCATTAAGACGAGGAGAGTAGACTTTGGGCCAGGCCTGGTTCTAAGATAAAGTCTGAATTCCTAGGCAGGAGGGGGATGTATAGTGAGCTGAGATAGTGAAGTTGGGGCCACACATGTGGAAGGCAGAGGTTTAGGTAAGGCCAGTAGTAGCCAGAGGCACTTTCCCTCCCAGTGAGGAGAGGTTAGGGTTGTCAATGGAAAGAAAAAAAACAGTCCTAGGGAGTACTCTCCCTAGAGATATCTGGCCATGCCTGCATGGGTGCGTCAGGCCATGTTGACTGGAAGAGAGTGCAGAGAAAGGCCATGGTCACCCATTTACAGGGAAGACTGTGCACACCAGGGCCTAGCAGGACTGGCCACGGGGTTGGGTAAGCACACTGTTTACAAGATGGTGACAGGGAATCTAAGAGAGGGTAATAACCATAAAGGGGTGGCCACTTGGGCAGAATTGGAGGCTCGGTGGATTGAGGCAGTGCTAGGCCTTTAGGGGTTGCCTCCACACCTGAAGACTCAACCTTCATTTTAACTGCCTCTGGGGATTTATGAGCCTCCCTCAGGCCAGCACAGGTTGTCTTATGATCAACATTCATTTCTTCCCAAACAAGCATCTTAACAAACTGATCCAGAAGGTGCCCAGCTGGGAACTTTTTTTTTTTTAACTTTTATTTAATGAATATAAATTTCCAAAGTACAGCTTATGGAGTACAATGGCTTCCCTCCCCCTTAACTTCCCTCCCACCCACAACCCTCCCCTTTCCTGCTCCTTCTCCATGATTCATTTTCAATTCTCTTTATATACAGATCAGTTTACCATATATTAAGATTTCAACAGTTTGCA
The DNA here is from genome assembly GCF_051225735.1 of Oryctolagus cuniculus. Lineage (NCBI taxonomy): Eukaryota > Metazoa > Chordata > Mammalia > Lagomorpha > Leporidae > Oryctolagus > Oryctolagus cuniculus. The sequence goes on from NC_142889.1 coordinate 16,856,938, forward strand.
CCCACATAGCAACACAAAGTGAAAAATACTGTTTGAGTACTAGTTATAGCATTAATTCACAATGTACAGCACATTAAGGACAGAGATCCTACATGAGGAGTAAGTGCACAGTGACTCCTGTTGTTGACTTAACAAGTTGACACTCTTGTGTATGGCATCAGTAATCACCCTAGGCTCTTGTCATGAGTTGCCAAGGCTATGGAAGCCTTTTGAGTTCACCGACTCTGATCAGATTTCAACAAGGTCGTAGTCAGAGTGGAACTTTTCTCCTCCCTTCAGAGAAAGGTACCTCCTGCTTTGATGACCTGTTCTTTCCACTGGGATCTCACTCACGGAGATCTTTCATTTAGGTCATTTTTTTTTTTTGACAGAGTGTCTTGGCTTTTCATGCCTGAAATACTCTTATGGTCTTTTCAGTCAGATCCACATGCCTTAAGGGCTGATTCTGAGGCCAGAGTGCTGTTTAGGACATCCGCCATTCTATGAGTTGGCTGTGTATCTCACTTCCCATGTTGAAGATTCCTCCATCTTGTTGCAAATGACCGGGTTTCATTGTTTTTGACTGCTGTATAGTATTCCATAGAGTACATGTCCCATAATTTCTTTATCCAGTCTACTGTTGAGGGGCATTTGGGTTGGTTCCAGGTCTTAGCTATTGTGAATTGAGCAGCAATAAACATTGAGGTGCAGACAGCTTTTTTGTTTGCCAATTTAATTTCCTTTGGGTAAATTCCAAGGAGTGGGATGGCTGGGTTGAATGGTAGGGTTATCTTCAGGTTTCTGAGGAATATCCTGATTTACTTCCATAGTGGCTTAACAAGTTTGCATTCCCACCAACAGTGGGTTAGTGTCCCTTTTTCCCCACATCCTCGCCAGTATCTATTGTTGGTAGATTTCTGAATGTGAGCCATTCTGACTGGGGTGAGGTGAAACCTCATTGTGGTTTTGATTTGCATTTCCCTGATGGCTAGTGATCTTAATAAAAGCTAAAATATATACAGTATATAGTCACATATTACATACAATGAGTATTTCAAAATATTTGAGGAGGATGAAATTCAAAGACAAGTGTACTTTTGTGCAAGAAAATTTGTAATCCATTCATATAAAGGATCTTAAAAAACACATTGAAAATTTGCATTATACCTATCTATAAATCTATTTTATTTTTCTTAATATAAATCATTTAATTCCACTTTATGTGAAATTTTACAGTATCATTATACATATTGTTTTGAAATATGTATGTATTGTGTAATGGCTTAATAAAGAGAATTATCATACATATAAACTTGCACATTTTTCAGAGGTAGAACATTTTCAATCTCTTTTCTCAGTAATTTTGAAGATTAAATTACTTTGCATTGACTATAATCACAGGAATTCACTTTTGTCTTTAGCTTCCAGGTCAATACTTCCATATTTTTCTTTCCCTCATAAAGATCATTAAATATGTTTTTGCTTCAACTTAAAGGCAATCTTTCTACCTTTTGTACTGAAAGTTACTCTCTGTCATTATGTTTTATAAAATATTTATTTATTTGTTTGAAAGTCAGGGTTACACAAAGAGAGAAGGAGAGGCAGAAATAGAGAAAGAGGTCTTCCATCTGCTGCTTCACTCCCCAGATGGCCACAATGGCCATTGCTGCACAGATCAAAGCCAGGTACCAGGAGCTTCTTCCAGGTCTCCCATGTAGGTGCAGGGGCCCAAAGACTTGGGCCATCTTCCACAGATTTTTCAGGCCATAGAAGAGAGCTGGATCAGAAGTGGAACAGCTGGGACTCGAACTGATGCCCATATGAAATGCCAGCACAGCAGGCAGTGGCTGTACCTGTTATGTCATAGTGCCAGCCCCTGTCATTATGTGTTAAACTCAAATAATTGCCCATAGTTGAGTTTTTCAAAGTGTTAGAGCTGAAGTAATCTTTGTCCTCTGCATTAGGACCTATCAATTATTTTTTTTCTCCAGAGCACTTTAAAAACTTAACTATTTTTACATATATAATTTGTAAAACAATCTTCATATATGCTCTGTGAGGGTGGAGTCTTGCCATTCAGGACACTCCAGTAAATAGAAAAATCAGTTATATGAATCTCATTAGCATCAATAAAATTTGGCAATTAAATAACATCCCCATAAAGAAAAAAATAAAAACTGATGATGAGTACAGATCAGATGATTCAGATGTTGTCAGTAGTAAATAAGGGAATGTCTACCTAAGATGTCTGGGAAATTTTAGTTGCTTCTCTAAAAGAAATCAGGAGAGACATGGCTCTATGAGGATGTGATAGGTTTTGAGGGCTCATAGTTCTTTTCCAGACATGGAAATGGTAGTTGATGTGCTGAGATTACTAGGCATACAACAGTAAAGAAAAGGAGTGCAATGAATCTGTTACCAATCAGAACATATGGGTTGCAGACATTGAGACACATTTAGCCTGTGATGGCTGCAGTCCCATGGGGGTCGAAACACTGATAGACAGACAGGGCCTGCATATACTGGCTTTGGAAACACAAGAGAGAATAAAGAGAATGCAGATAAATCAGTGCCTGGAGATAATGTACAGCTTTAAATTATGATGTTAAAATAAAACACTGAAAATAAAGATTACATCTTCTTTGTCAAGAATCAAAAATATTGAGAGAATATTTAATAAAAGCAAGAGAAAAAGATAACGACAGACATCTATGAAATACCATATAAAGTACCACAAAAAACAAGGATATAATTTTTTTTAATAAAAATGTTAACAATGTTAACAAACCATTAAAAAAGCATTTAAGGAAACAAATGGAACAGTAACACAAACAACTGTCTCCATAAGTTAAACAAGATCATTATTTTCTAGAGATTATAAACCTTTTCCAAGCTATAAGGAGAAAGCTGTTAAAGCTTTAGGGGTAAAAATATGACTACAGAGTTCAAAATTCATTGTATTTTGAAAATCAGTTTCCAAAACAAAAATACAAATTAGAAAAAACTCATATAAACCAAGCAAGTTGAATCACATTTTAAAAATTCCAACAAATCAATAATGAAAAAAGTCTCACAAATCTAGATTTAAGATACAGATTTAAAGAATACCTCAGAGTTTGAAAGAGGAAAATGCAAATCTACATTTCCCATACATACTCAAAGTGGAAATAAGAAGAGAAAAATTTTTTAAATTTCTTTTGGAAAACCAACATTACATTAAAGATGATGCAAATGGACCAGAACTTACTTTTTTTAAAGTACCCCTTCAATAAACACAGCTACAAGTATCTTAAACAACATATCAATATAATAAATGAACTCACTTCATAAAAACATAACATATCCATAGCAAACAAGTAGTAATGAAAAATGCAATAGCGGTTATGATTTTCAGACCAGGCATCCAGGAAGTAAACAGTAAAGGGAAATCACACGATCATGTAGATTATGTGTTGAAAAGCATTGGATAAAGTTCAGCATCTAGTACAAAATAAAACTGCTAGGAGAACGAGAGAAAAGTCAGTGATCTCCTTATATGATCAAGAGCACAAGGAACCTATAAAAAACTACACAGCTAATACAGGATCATTGAAAGTATTTTCCCTGGAAGTAAACTTAGACAATGCCTGCACTTTCTCTCTCCAACTTTCTACTGCAAGAGTGGTCAGGGAAATAAGCAGCAAAAAACAAACAAGTTGTAAAGCTCAATTCCTATGTAATACAATGTGAATGCGTCGGATTATTCTTATATACAGATAATTGATGAAAATCTTTAAAAAAAAACTGATAAATGAGATTACTAGAAAGATCATAAAATCCAGTCATTACTAAGAATCAGTATGAAACAAATAAAAATAATACTAAAGGACAATAGGCAGACTGGAAAAAATCTGCAAGAGAAATGGAAACAGAAGGATTAAATTACCTGTCTCTAAACGTTCTTTAAAGCAATATAAAAACAACTGTAAAGTGTGTCACACATATGATGAAAAATGCTCAGGAGCTAATAAACAGCCTTTAAATTGTTTTTTTTTTTCTTCTTCTTCTTTCTTTTTGACAGGCAGAGTGGACAGTGAGAGAGACAGAGAGAAAGGTCTTCCTTTGCCGTTGGTTCACTCCACAATGGCGCTGTGGCCGGCGCGCTGCGCTGATCCGAAGCCAGGAGCCAGGTGCTTCTCCTGGTCTCCCATGTGGGTGCAGGGCCCAAGCAATTGGGCCACCCTCCACTGCACTCCCGGGCCTCAGCAGAGAGCAGGCCTGGAAGAGGGGCCACCGGGACAGAACCCGGTGTGCCAGGGCCGCAAGGTGGAGGATTAGCCTAGTGAGCCAAGGCGTTGGCCTAACAGCCTTTAAATTGTTACTAATCTGAAGCAGGTTGCTGTGAGCCCAGGTAGGATCCTCGCAGGAAAGACCCTGGAGGCAGGAGTGGGCCAGCAGGTGGTGGACCAGGGAGGTGAAAACCCCCCTGGCGGCAGGACACAATTTCAGAATGGAACACAGGACTCACCTCTTATTATTCCTTCCCGCAACATCTGAAGTTGTTTGTCAGCACTGTGGAGGATGCTGATTGATGCGACTTTGGTAACGTTGTGCACGCTCACGGATATCCAAGGTGTCCAATCAGGCGTGGGGCGTGAATGCTACGTAATCACGCGAGATCTTGACTCCATAATAGTCTTCCAGCGTCACAGCAGAGAGAGGTCCAGGGCGGGGCCTCTGGTGTTTACTGAATTCTGGTGTAACTCAGTGTCAGGACAGCTCTTCCCTCGGAAGCTGTCATGGTGAGTGTGAGAGTCCTGGCATGCAGATGTGGGGAAGGAGGAGTTGGGGAAAGTTGTGGAGAAGGCTGTTCTGAGGCGGGCCTCCCCAGGGTCCTCTCTGGGAATCTGTGGGCCGCATCTCCCTGCTGGCACGGCCCTTCCCTCGGCCCACTCTGGTCTGCGGTGTTGGGGCTGGGCTGGCAGCTGGGACTCCTGGAGTCCTGTCTCCTCACAGCCAGTTGTCGGCTGGACCAGTTTCTGAGAACCAGTGTTGGTGGCGTCCCCCGGCCTCCCAGATTGTGCGGTGAGCACGCGATGGACACCAGGGAGAACCCAGACCCTGTGTGTGGGGTTCATGCAGGGGAGGAGTTGTTCTTCATGGAGTCCTCGCTTACTTTTTTCAGGGCTGACCTCGTTCCCCTTGTTTTCTGATTATGTCAGAAGCAGGGTCTCAGCACAGCTCTTTCGGAGTCTTGCCCCTGCTTTCTGTTGACAATAACAGTGTCCTAGACTAGGTAAATTAAAAACAAAGTTTTATTTGACTCAGCTTTTTGTACAGGTTATAGGAGGGCAGGAGGACACTGTATATTGATATATGGATGTTATCTTAGCCATCTTATATGGGCAGGCTGTCATCTGTCTCTGAACTTTCAAAATACAAATTTTAGCTGGTCATGTTTCTGACTGTTTTAAAAACTGTTTATGTTCCTTGATTATCTTTCCACCTCGAAGATATAAACCCGGATTCCTAAGTTAATTTTTTTAATTTTTAGTTTGATAGAGGTAATTTTTTAAAGATTATTTAAGTATAATTGACAGATAAAATTAGTATACATTCAAGGCCTGAAACATGTTTTGCAATGTGGGGGACTTTTACAAACTTATGGAATAATCACATTATATTTTAAGCCCTTTATCAGAAACCTTTTAGTGTCCCCTTATACATATATATTGTGAAGTGATTAGGATAATTAACTAGCATATCTATCACCTTACATAGTTTTTAAAAAATATTTCAGATGTTAACCTGTTGTATCTAATACTGTATTCATATCATTACTGTGCTCTATTATACAACTCAATGTTAATTTATCTCCTAACTGCAAATGTGTCATTCAACTAGCATCTTCCAGTGTCTTTCACCCTTAGCCCTTCGCAACCCTCGTTATATTCTGTGCTTATGATTGACTCTCTTAGATTCCACAAATGAGTAGCATTTTTTTTTTGTGAGTATCATGCTCTATCTTTTGATCTGCTGACAATGTGGTTATTTCAATATCTTATTCTTGTAAATAATGCTTCCATGAACATGGATGTGCAGGTGTACCTTTGAGATAGTGATTTTATTTCTTATGGATGCACATAAATTAATGAGATTGTTTTGTCATTTGTTCCATTTTTTAGAAGCATCTCCATAGTGTTTTTCATGGTGGATGTACCAATTTACATTCCTACAACCAATTTATATGTTCCCATTTCTCCACACCTGGTTCAATACTTGTTACCTTTTTTTGTACTTTTTCATAATATCCATGTTTACGTATATGAGATGATAACCATTTTAGTCTTGATGATCCATACTGAGCCCTATTAGCTGTTTGTGTGTCTTCACTGGAAAAACAGATCAGATCATTTGTGCAAACTGATTAGGTCATTTATCAGTTTTTATTATATTTTCTATTGATTTCTGTATGTCTTATGTATTCTTTCTTTAATCATACTGTTTGCTAATATTTTCTCCCCTTCTTTGCTTTCTGTTTTTATCTTTTCCTTTAGCATGTAGTTTTTTGTTGTTGTTCTTTACAGTCCTATTTCCTTGTTTTCATTTTTGTCACCTGTGTTTGGTGTTATATCTAAATCATTGTTGAATTTTTAAGCATTTGTGAAGTGACAAGTTGAAGAGAGTATTTTTTCTGTCTTTGTTTTTGAGTGTCTCTTTTTTAAGACTAATTTCACCCCCCTCAATGAAACCTTTTATTTGAGGAATGCAAACTTTATGCATTTCATAAGTACAAGTTAAGTAACATAGCTATTCTTCCCACCATACCTGCCCTAACACCCACTCTCTCACTCCTCCTCCTCCCTTTCCCATCCCCAGTTCCATTCACCATGAAGACCTATTATTGACTAACGTTATACACAGAAAACCAACTCTATAGTAATCAAAGAGTTCAACAATTTGGACATCAATAAAAAAACTGTTCCTCAACAGTCAAGACAAAGGCTGTTCAAAATCATTGCATCTACAAGTTAATTTCACTTTTTTGTTAGAACCTTAATTTTTAAGAAGCACCCAAGAATGATACGCCTTTTGGCAGCACTTTGACATGTTTATAATAGAACTCTTTTCCTCTACAGCCTAGTCAGCTTTTACTATTCATTTAAAAAATTTTTTTTTCTTTTCTTTTTTTTCTTTTTTTTTAACTTTTATTTAATGAATATAAATTTCCAAAGTACAATTTATGGAGTACAATGGCTTCCCCCCGATACCGTCCCTCCCACCCACAACCTTCCCCTTTCCCACTCCCTCTCCCCTTCCATTCACATCAAGATTCATTTTTGATTATCTTAATATACAGAAGATCAGCTTAGTATACATTAAGTAAGCATTTCAACAGTTTGCTCCCACACAGATACATAAAGTGAAAAATAATAGATGATTTTTTTTAAATGATGATGAAATCAGATCAGACCTATTGTCATGTTTAATCCCAGTGAGAGTCAAGTTGGGAGTTGATAATTTCTTTTTTTTTTTTTTTACAGAGGATCAGTTTAGTATGCATTAAGTAAAGATTTCAACAGTTTGCACCCACATAGCAACACAAAGTGAAATATATTGTTTGAGTACTCGTTATAGCATTAAATCTCAATGCACAGCACATTAAGGACAGAGATCCTACATGAGGAGTAAGTGCACAATGACTCCTGTAGTTGACTTTACCAATTGACACTCCTGTCTATGGCATCAGTAATCTCCCTATGCTCCAGTCATGAGTTTCCAAGGCTATGGAAGCCCTCTGAGTTCTCCGACTCTTATCTTGTTTAGACAAGGTCATAGTCAAAGTGGAGGTTCTCTCCTCCCTTCAGAGAAAGGTCTGGAGATTCTTCAGAAATCTGCAAATAGACCTACTATATGAAACAACTATTTTACTCCTGGTAATTTACCCAATGGAAATGAAATTATCATATGAAATAGTAATCTTTCCTATGTTATACTAGTTTAATTCAGAATAGCAAACCTATGAAAACACCCCAGATGTCCATCAATTGATGAAGAAAATGTGCTCAGCCATAAAAAAGAAAGAAATCCTGCCTTTCTCAACAAAATAGATGCAACTGGAGACCAATATGCTTAGTGAAATAAACCAGTTCCAAAAACACAAGTATCACGTTTTTTCTGATATTTGATAGTTAATATAAAATACAAAAATGTATAAGAATGAAACCGATATCTAATGATTTGATTATTGTTTATAGTCTTTGTCTGTATTCCTGTGGAACAGTGGTTTTTCTACTTTTTAACTGTTGAACATTATGGTTAGTGATACTTCAAGTTTGTGATTATGAAGAAAATTATGTTATTGCAAAAAGTAAAGGGAAAAAATAAGCAAAGGAAGGAAGGGGATTGAGGAAGGGAGAGAGGAAAAGTGTTCTTAGAATTGTATCTTGAAATACATGAAATCTGTTCTCATAATTATACAAAATTATATATTTTATATATAATACATATTTAACATATATTGACATTATATAAAAATGAGAAAGAAGAAATGTGAAAAGTTAACACAACAAAGAAAAAAGAATTATATTTTTATTATTAAAAAAAGGATTCTGTGAATAACCAAAAGATAAAAATATGTTTTCTAATATATTCTTTGAAGTTCTAGAATTTCATGTTTCATTTCTAGTATTATGAATAATCAATTATTTTATGTATGTACAGGCATAGATTCCATGTTTCTTTTTGTTTAACATGGACAATGACTTTTTCCAACAGAAAATTGTTGAAAATTCTTCAGTACATTATCTGTGATTATAAAACAATCAACTTAGTGCATGTGCATTGCATCCATTGATCAATGTGCTGATATTTATATATATTTTATAAGTCATCCTGTCTTGAATATTGAAACTTTATTTCCAGGCATAAAGATATAAGTGAAGAGGTATAAATATGCCATCTTTTCCCCCTGAAGTTTCTTTGTCTGTATCTGGTTCTTAGAACCAACTAAAACATTTCTACAAAAGAAAGTGGATTGTGGTTTTGATTGGACTTAAACCAACAGAGCAATTTTGAAAAATAAATGATCTTGAGAATACTAAAAAAAAAAAATAGAACTCTTTGAGGACAGAGTTCCTGCATGGTAAGTTAATGCACAATGAATCTTTTGGTTAATTTAACAATTAACACTCTTATGTATGATCAGTGATCACCCGAAGTTCTTGGCGTGAGCTGCCTAGGCTATGGAAGCATTTTGAACCCACAAACTCCATCAGTATTTAGACAAAGCCATAAACAAAGTGGAAGTTCTCTCCTCCCTCATTCTTTGATGACCACTTCTTTCCTCTGAGGTTTCACCCACCGAGTTCCTTCATGTAAGACATTTATTGCCACAATATCTTGGCTGTCCATTCCTGAAATGCTCTCATGAGTATTTCAGCCAGACTAGAATACCTTAAGGGCTGATTCTGAGGTCATAGTGCTATTTAAAGTGATTGTTATTTTGTGAGTCTGCTGTGTGGAATGCTTCCCATGTTGGAGCATTCACTTCTTTTAATTTCTATTATTATTACCAGAACCTCAATCCTATTCATATGATAACTTTAGCACTTAAAATGGTATTTTTACCCCCAGCTTAAGGGATATGGGACCTCATGGAAAGTTTTTAACCTGTACCCTTAGAAGTAAGACTGTAGGAATGTATGCAGAGCTATAAAGCTTTACAGCCAGAAACTTCATACACTTCATAATTACAACTTTAAGTATATGGTGATCCTTCCCATCATACCCATCCTCTCACCCATACTTCCAAACTACTCTTCCTTCTCCCTCTCTTATTTCCACTCTTTTTACTGAGATCTATTTTCAATTGACTTTATATACAAGAGTTCAAAAAATAGTATACAAAATGCTCTTCCACTATCAAGACAAGAGCTGTTCAAGTCACTGCTTCTCAAAGTGTCAATTTCACTTCTACAGATCAGCTTTTAGGTGCTCTACTAGTTATCACAGGTTGGGGAGAATATGTGATATTTGTCTTTTGGGGACTGGCTCATTACACTAAGTATAATGTTTTCCAGATTCTTCAATTTTGTTGGAAATGACTAGATTTCATTTTTTTTTAAACTTTTATTTAATGCATATAATTTTCCAAAGTACGACTTATGGATTACAATGGCTTCCCCCCCATACCGTCCCTCCCACCCACAACCCTCCCCTTTCCCACTCCCTCTCCCCTTCCATTCACATCATGATTCATTTTCGATTATCTTAATATACAGAAGATCAGCTTAGTATACATTAAGTATGGATTTCAACAGTTTGCTCCCACACAGATACATAAAGTGAAAAATAATAGATGATTTTTTTAAATGATGATGAAATCAGATCAGACCTATTGTCATGTTTAATCCCAGTGAGAGTCAAGTTGGGAATTGATAATTTCTTTTTTTTTTTTTCTTTTCTTTTTTTTTTTTTTTTTTTTACAGAGGATCAGTTTAGTATGCATTAAGTAAGGATTTCAACAGTTTGCACCCCCATAGAAACACAAAGTGAAATATATTGTTTGAGTACTCATTATAGCATTAAATCTCAATGTACAGCACATTAAGGATAGAGATCCTACATGAGGAGTAAGTGCACAGTGACTCCTGTTGTTGACTTTACCAATTGACACTCCTGTCTATAGCATCAGTAATCTCCCTATGCTCCAGTCATGAGTTTCCAAGGCTATGGAAGCCCTCTGAGTTCTCCGACTCTTATCTTGTTTAGACAAGGTCATAGTCAAAGTGGAGGTTCTCTCCTCCCTTCAGAGAAAGGTACCTCCTTCTTTGATGACCTGTTCTTTCCACTGGGATCTCACTCGCAGAGATCTTTTGCCAGAGTGTCTTGGCTTTCCATGCCTGAAATACTCTCATGAGCTTTTCAGCCAGCTCCGAATGCCTTTAGGGCTGATTCTGAGGCCAGAGTGCTATTTAGGACATCTGCCATTCTATGAGTCTGCTGAGTATCTCACTTCCCATGTTGGATCACTCTCCCCTTTATTTACTCCATCGGTTAGCGTTAGCAGCTACTAGACTTGTCTATGTGTTCCCTTTGACTCCCAGTCCCTTCACCATGACCAACTGTGAACTGAAACTGATCACCTGGAACAGTGAGATGGCATTGGTACATGCCACCTCGATGGGATTGAATTGGAATCCCCTGGTATGCTTCCAGCTCTTCATTTTTAGCACTATGTAGTATTCCATAGTATACATATCCCATAATTTATTTTCCCAGTCTTCAGTTGATGGGCATTTGGGATGATTCAATGTATCAGTTATTGTGAATTGAGCTGCAATGAACATGGGTGTGCAGATAATTCTTTCATATGATGGTTTCATTTTCCTTGGGTACCTTCCAAGAAGTAGAATAACTGGGTCATATGGTAGACCTATATTTAGATTTCTGAGGTATCTTCATTCTGTTTTTCATAGTGGCTGTGCCAGTTTACATTCCCAGCAACAGCAGATTAGGGTACCTTTTTTCCCACATCCTTGCCAGCATTTGTTGTTTGTTGATTTCTGTATGAAAGGCTTTCTAACAGGGGTGAGGTGAAACCTCCTGGTGGTTTTGATTTGCATTTCTCTAATGACTAGTGATTGAGCATTTTTTTCCTGTGTCTGTTGGCCATTTGCATTTCCTCTTTAGAAAATGTCTGGGTAAGTCTTTTGCTCATTTCTTCACTGGATTGTTTGTTTTGTTGTTGTTAAGTTTCTTGATCTCTTTATATAGTCTAGTTATTAATCCTTTTTCCATTGCATAGCTTGCAAATAATCTCTCCAATTCTGTTAGTTGTCTCATCAGTTTCCTGAGTGTTTCTTTTGCAGTACAGGAACTTTTCAACTTGATGAAATCCCACTTATGTATTTTTGCTTTGATTGCTTATGCCTCTGTTTTTTTTTTTTTTCCAAGAAGTCTTTGTTTATGCCAATGTCTTGCAGAGTTTCCCCAATATTCTCTAATAAGTTGATGTTATCAGGTCATAGATTTAGGTTTTAATCCATTTTAAGTGGATTTTTGTATAAGGTGCAAGATGAGGGTCCTGCTTCATACTTTTGCATGTGGAAATCCAGTTTTCTAAGCAGCATTTGTTGAAGAGACTGTATTTGATCCAGGGATTGATTTTAGTTCCTTTGTCAAATTTAAGTTGGTTATAGATGTTTGGATTGACTTCTGGCATGCCTATTGTGTTCCCTTAGTCTATACATCTGTTTTTGTATAAGTACCAGAATATTTTGATTATAACCACCGTGTAGTGTGTCTTGAAATGTGGTATGTAAAAGCTATTTAGATAATTGACACCAAATCTGAGTTAGATTATGGCTGTTAATTCCTAGTCTTACATAGAATGCTGGGGTGACTGTAGTACACTGTAAAGTATTCTATACTTTATAAGCAAACAGAACAACAGTGTTCCAAGGCTTGATCATGAAGTGCGATTCCAGAGAAGGGAGAATGTTGCTTACTCTGATTTGATCAGTAGCCACTGTTTTCAGTGATTAAAATTTCACATTGTAGCCTATATATATGTATAACTATAGACAAAAAAAAAACTCAAAAAGCATCTCACTCAGTGTTTAAAATTAAGGAGTGTTAAAATATTTAAATTAGTATCACAGCTAAAATTATGATGTTTGCAAGCAGTTTATTAAGAGAGACAATCTGGAAATAACTGAATTGGTATTTTGTCATGGTACATGGTTTGGTTAGGAATCAAAAATTTCCTTAAATTGGTGATTAATGCATCTTTTACATTGTTTCACATAAGAAAAATGAGATATTTCTCAAGCATAAGTGGAATTAATTTGAATTAGAGCAATTGAACAATCTCAAGCAATAAATGAGGAATTAAAAGGTGTAAGAATTTCTAGAATCATATGCGTAGTTCTTTCACACAAAAACATTGTCCATGAATTGTAAGTTCCCTCATATTATAGTTTTATATATTTTTAACCAAATTGAGGGTGTTTTAATTTCACATTCTACAGAGCATGTGAAACTCTTTCATATTTGTTTTTTTAAGATTTATTTTATTTATTTGAAAGAGAGCTACATAGAGAGGCAGAGAGAGAGAGAGAGAGAGAGAGAGAGAGAGAGAGAGGTCTTCCATCTGCTGGTTCATTCCCCAGATGGCTGCAACAGCTGGGGCTGTGCCAATTCAAACCAGGAGCAAGGAGCTTCTTCCAGGTCTCCCACTCAGGTGCAGAGGCACAGGATTTGAGCCATCTTCTGCTGCTATCCCAGGCCACAGCAGAGAGCTGGATAGGAAGTAGAGCAGCTGGGACTAGAACCAGCACCCATAGGGGATGCTGCCACTTCAGGCCAGGGCTTTAACCTGCTGTGCCACAGTGCCAGCTCCAACTCCCTCATATTTGTTCATTTTCACTTTATTCTGTGAAGACCAAACTCAGGATGCTATCTGCCTAGACCTAACTGCCCCATGTTTTAAGTGAATATTCCATGCTTTCTAAAATTTTGGGAATTACATAATGATTACCACAGTCTAATATAAGCACATTTTGTTAATTCCAAATAATCAGTATTATTCACAATAAATCCTCATTCACCATCAGCAACAGAGAGGCACTAATTTAAAATCTCTTTTCAGAGAATGAACTTTTTTGGATGTGTCCTAAAATTGGAATCATAGAGTCTTACAGTATTTGGGGTTTTACTTTTGATTTCTTTTTTCTTGTGCATTTCACTAGATCTGTAGTCATTTCATAATTAATTTTGATTGCCAAATAGCATACCATTATGAAAGATGTACTTCATAACATATTTTCTTATACTTCAGTATTTGTGTTGCTTTTGCATTTGGCTTTCATGAATATTGCTGCTGTGAGCCATTGTGTGCATGTGGATTTTGAATATTTTAGTGGCATAGCTGGGAGAGAAACTGCTGATGCAATAAATTGTCCCTTGTAGTTTTTCTTCTTTCTTTATGTGATTTCTTTGGCAGAATCCTCTACTCAACTGATGAATAGAAGTGTTAACAGTATCTGTGCCTTATTCCCATTTATTGAAGTCTGCTATAGATTTCCTATATGTGCCTTTCTTGTGGAAATGCTCTTCAATTCATAGTTTGTTTATGGTTTTAATGATAAGATGAATTCAGTCAATTTTTTCTTGATTAATGAGATTAATTAACCTTTACTTTCATTTATTAACATAGCTTATTATATATTAATGCTTATCATTATTAGTAGTAGTATGTTAATTTGAGTGGCAGAGATGGACACAGCTCCTAACTGCTGGTTCACTTGCCAGATGTCTGTAATGTCCAGATCTGCACACTGTAACTGGAACCAGAACCAGAAGCCATACTTATAATCCTAGCCTCCTAAGTAGCAGAGACCCAATTATTTGTCCCATCATGACTTGTCATATTTAACATTGACAGGAAACTTGAGTCAGGAGCCAGAATTGAATCCAAATACTGTAGTATGAGATGTGGACATCTTTTTTTTTATTATTTTTTTTAAAGTTTTTTGACAGGCAGAGTGGACAGTGAGAGAGAGACAGAGAGAAAGGTCTTCCTTTTTCCGTTGGTTCACCCCGCAATGGCTGCTGTGACTGGCACGCTGCTGCAGCCAGCGCACCACACTGATCCAAAGCCAGGAGCCAGGTGCTTCCTCCTGGTCTCCCATGAGGGTGCAGGGCCCAAGGACTTGGGCCATCCTCCACTGCATTCTCGGGTCATAGCAGAGAGCTGGACTGGAAGAGGAGCAATCAGAACAGAATCTGGCGATCTAACTGGGACTAGAACCCGGTATGCTGGTGTCGCAGGCAGAGGATTAGCCTATTGAGCCACAGCACTGGCAGGGATGCAGGCATCTTAAACAGCATTTTTACTGAGAGACCAAATGCCCACCCTTAGCTTCTCTATTCCATTACTTTGATCTTTTCATCTGTGTTCATGCTACTTCCACAATGTTTGATTACTTTTCCTTTTGAATTAAGGGATTGTGAGACTTCCATCATTAATATTATTTTTGAGAATATGTTGGGCATTTGGATCCTTTGTCATTCCATATGGGTTTTCTGTTTTTTTTTTTTAATTTTATTTTTAAATATAACTATTAGAGTATTATAAGGAATCATTTGAATCTATAAATCAATGAGATCATTTTTATTATTTTTATTTTCAATTATTTACATAAGGTGAACAAATTTGATGTTTCTTATATACAGATTTAGGAGAATTGTGATACATCCTGCCCTAGCCTCTCTCCTACCCATGCTACCAACCTCTCTACAGCCTTCTTTTCTTATTTTTTCTTTTCATAGTTACACTGACATACTTTCAGTTTATGTTACTTAGCCTTCCACTGAGCAAACAATTCAACAAGTAGTAAGTACAAAAAAAAAAAAAAACACACTATTCCTCAATAGTATAGACAAGGGTTATACACAATAGTTAAATCTCAAAATGTCAATTTCATTCATATAATGTACAGTTTTGTACTCTGTATCATAGTTACTACAAATCAGGGAAATATAGGATATTTGTCATTTTGGGGGACTGACTTATTTTATTAATCACAATGGCTTCCAGGTCTGTTTGTTTTATTACAAAAGGCAGGAATTCATTATTTTCAGGCTGAGTACTATTCCATAGTGTGTGTGTGTATCACATTTTCTTTATCAAGTCATCAGTTGATTGCCATCTGGGATGATTTCACATCTTAGCTATTGTGAATTGTGTTGCAATAAACATGGGGGTACAGATCACTCTTTCATATGCCAATTTTATATCTTGTGGGTACATCCCAGGGGTGGGTTGTCTGGGTCATATGGTGAATATATTGTCAGATTACAGAGAAATTATGGTACTGTCACCAAAAATGATTGTACTACTTTATGTCATAGCAAAAGTGTACTAGGGTGCCTTTTATCCCTCATCCTCACCAATATCTATCTATTTATTTATCTATCTATTTACTTATTTATTTTTGGATGATAGGTATTCTAACTGGAATGTGGTGAAACCTCACTGTAATTTTTTAAGCTTTATTTATTTATTTGAAAGAATTACAGAGAAAGAGAGGCACAGGCAGAGAGAGAATGTTCCATCTACTCATTCACTTCCCAAGCAGCTGTAATGATCAGTTCTGGGCCAGATCAAAAGCATGAGCTAGGGGCTTCATTTGGATCTCCCACATGGTATAGGGGCCCAAGGACATGGGCCATCTTCCACAACTTTCTAAGGTGAATTAGCAAGAAGCTGGATCAGAAGTGGAACAACTGGGACTCAAATTGCTGCTCACAACGATGCTGCAGGAGATATGTTCACATGGTACAAGGACAGTCTGGCCTCTCATTGTGCTATATATTTGCATTTCCCTGGTGGCTAGTGATTCTGAGAACTTTTTTATTGTTGTCCATTTGAATTTCATCCTTTGAAAAATGTTTGTTCATGTCCTTTGCCCATTTATTAACTGGATTGTTTGTTTTGTTTATGTTCAGCTTCTTGAACTCTTAATACATTCTGGATATTAATCCTTTATTTCATAATTTGGAAATAATTTAACCAATTCCATTAATTGCCTCTTCACTTTGCTGAGTGTTTCCTATGCAGTCTAGCGTCCTTTTAGCTTAAGTTAATTCCATTTGTGTATTTGCTTCTATTACCTGTAATTCTGTGGTCTTTTCCAAAAACACATTTCCAATGCCAATGCCTTGCTATTTCCTTAATGTCTTCTTCTAGTAATTTGATTGTATCAGGACATAGATTTAGATAGACATAGATTTAGATTAGGACATAGATTTTGAGTTGATTGTTGTATGAGATGTAATGTAGGGGTCTTGTTTCATGCTTCTATATGCGTAGATATAATTTTCTGACATAATTTGTTCAAAAGACTCTTTTTTTACAAGAGATTAATTTTAGCTCATTTTTGAAAGATTAGTTGTAGATGGGTATTTCAATATATTAATTCTTCCAATCCAATCCACAGACATGCAAGAGTCTTCCATTTTTTTGTGTGTCGTCTTCTTTTTCTTTTTTTAATGTTTTTAATTTTTATTATAGAGATTTTTCACATCCTGGGTTAAATTTATTCAAGGTATTAAAATTTTTAGTAAATATTGGGAATGATACTGATCTTACAAGTTCATTTTCAGCCATGGAATTTTCTTTGTATAAAAATGTTATTAATTTTTGTGTGTTGATTTTATTTTCTGCAACTTTACCAAACACTGTTATGAGTTCCAATAGTCTCTTGGTGGAGTCTTTTGGTTTCACTATATATAGGGACATGCCATCTGCAAACAAGGATAATTATTCTACTTTCTCCTTTCCTTTAATTTCTTTTTCTTACCTAATGGATCTGAATAAATATTTGAAAACTATATTGAATACTAATGATGAGAGTGGACATCCGTGGCTGGTTCTGTATCTTAGTGGAAAAGCTGCAAACTTCTCCACATTCAGTATAAGGCTTGCTATGAGTTTGTAATACATTGTCTTGATTGTGTTGAAGAATAAAGACTTTTATCATTAGATGATATATTTTATCAAATGATTTCTCAGCATCTATTAAGATAATCTTATGAATTTTATTGTTCCATTTGTTAATGTTATGTGTAATATTTATTTATTTCCGTATGTTGAACCATTCTTGCATACCAGAGATAAATTCAACTTGTCCAGTGAAGGATCTTTCTGGAGTGTCATTGGATTCAGTTAACTGTTATTTTGTTGGGGTCTTTATATCTGTTCATCAGGAATATTCATCTATGAGTATCTTTCTTATATCTTTTTCTGCTTTAGGAATTTAGGTGATGCTGGCCTCATAGATGTAGTTAGGGAGGATTACTTCCTTTTCAAATATTTTGAATAGTTTGAGAATTGGAATTAGTTCCTCTTTACAAATTTGCTAGAATTCAGCAGTGAAGCCACCTGGTGCTGGGCTTTCCTTTATCTGGAGGTTGTTTATTTCTGAGTTAAACTCCCTGTTGGTTAGGTTATTGGTCTGTTTAAGAGTTCTATACCTTCAGGAACCAATTATGCCAATTAAAACAACAGAGTGACTATTCTCAGGCAATAAGTAAATGCTTGTGAGGATGCATAGAAACAGGAGCACTTACAATTTGTTAATGAGAATGAACTTCACTACAGCCACTGTGGAGACCAGTGTAGATGTTCCCCACAAAATTTTAAAAAAAGATCTGATTTATGATGCAGCTATCCCACATCTAGTCATATGTTTGAATGAAATGAAATTAACACATAAAAGAGAACCTGTGCTCTCATGCCTGGCTTTATACACAGTAATGAGGTATGGAATCAATGTAGATGTCAATTGATTCATGAATAGGAGAAGAAAATTCAATACATAGAGACAACAGAATATTTTTGAGCCATGGATAGAATGAAATTCTAACATTACCCAAATATGGATCCAACTGGAAATTATTATATTAAGTGAAATCAGCCAATATTTCCCAAAAGAATGTTGAAAACAATGTGTTATCACACTTATATGAAAGTTTAATAAAAAAAGATCTGAAATTGTAATAATAACTACTGAAGACTAGGCATTATGGGGTCAGGGTAAAGAAAGGTTGGATAAAGAATGTCAAAACACAGAATTAATAAATTTTAATATTCCATAGTACAGTAGGATAACTATAGCTTATAATAATAAAGTTGATGTTTACTTTTTTGAAAACAAATCCATTAATATCACAAAATGGATTTATTGCAATAATCATAGCATGGGAATAATGGTATATTCTCATATACATGGCATAATTCAATAAAGAATTATATCTATATAAAAATAATATATCCATGCAATTTTTATATTTTTCTATATTAATGTCCACAAATAACAGAAGCATAATAATCTCCAGTTGCATCTATTTTGATGTAAATGCCAGGATTTCATTGTTTTGTGGCTGTCATATTCCTTCACATATGTGTGTGTGTGTGTGTGTGTGTGTGTGTGTGTATATATATATATATATATATATATATATATATATATATATATTCTATATCCAACCTTCAGTTTATGGACAACTAATCTCATTCCATATCATTTCTATTGTGCATTTGGCTGCCATAAACAGGTTTTATACGTTGATTTTATTTCTTTGGATATATCCCACTGTGTCAAATAATTGGATCATAAAGTAAATCCACCTTAAGTTTTTATGTCCCTCTATACTGTTTTTTTTTCTTCTTTCTCTTATTTTTTAACTTTTATTTAATAAATATAAATTTCCAAAGTACAACTTTTGGATTATAGCAACGTTCCCCCCGTTAACCTCCCTCCACCCACAACCATTGCATCTCCCACTCCCTCGCCCATCCCATTCTTCATCAAGATTAATTTTCACCAGCACTGTGGCTCAACAGGCTAATCCTCCACCTCTGGCACTGGCACCCTGGGTTTTAGTCCTGGTTGCCCCTCTTCCAGTCCAGCTCTCTGCTATGACCCGGGAGTGCAGTGGAGGATGGCCCAAGTGCTTTGGCCCTGCACCTGCATGGGAGACCAGGAGAAGCACCTGGCTCCTGGCTTCAGATCAGCATGGTGCGCCTGCCGCAGCGGCCATTGTGGGGTGAACCAGTGTCAAAAAGGAAGATCTTTCTCTCTATCTCTCACTGTCCACTCTGCCTGTCAAAAAAAAAAAATGATTCATTTTTGATTATCTTTATATACAGAAGATCACCTTAGCATATACTAAGTAAAGATTTCAACAGTTTGCACCCACACAGATACAAAATCTATACTGTTTTCTATAACAGTTACAGTAATTCTTTTTCCCACCAATAGTATATTAGTGCATTCTTTCCTCTACAATGTTTTCAGTATTTTTAACATTTTGATCTTGGCATTGTAGCCATTCTAACTGGGGTAGATTGATATACAACTGAGGTTTTTATTTGCATTTTCCTGAAGGTTAGTGATATTAAATATTTTTGCATGTGTCTGTTGGTCATTTGTGTTTCTTTTGAAAAATATACATTGATATCCTTTGTCCACTTTTTAACCATATTGTCTTGTTGATTTCTTGAGCTACTTTATATGTTCTGGATATTAATCATTTATCAGATACATAGTTTGCTGATTCTTTCACTCTCATTTTTCTTTTCATGTTTTTTTCTTTGCAGCGCAGAAGCATCTTAAGCTTGATATAATCCCATTTTTCTATTTTTTTCTTTATTGCCTGTGCTTCTGGAATGTTATATATAAAAAAATCTTTATTTAGGCCAATGTACTGCAACATTTCCCCTATGCTTTGTTCTAATAATTTGATAGTTTTATATCCTAATATTAGATTCTTGATTCATTTAAAGGCATTTTTGCATAGAGTATAATGTAGTGGTCACATTTCAAACTTCTCTTGTATAAATCCAATTTTCACAATATTTGAATCTTTTTAGCACATTTATCACATATTAATTGATTGTAGATGTACAGCTATTTCTGCTTTTTATATTCTGTTCCTTTGGGTTACATGTCTATTTTTATGCAGTGCCATGCTTTTTAAATATTAATCATCCTGCAGTGTGTATTGTAATCTATTTGATGCCTATAGCATTATTTTTATTGTTTAAGACAGATTTGGCCATTTAATGACATTTACATTTCTGTATAAATTTTAAGATTTTTTTCTGTAACAAATGTCCTTGAAATTTTGATGGGGATTGTACTGAATCTGTAAATTTAGGAGATAATGACATTTGGAATAATTATTGTAATTCTTACAATATTTGAAGCATTGATTTTTTTTTCATTGTTTGTACCTTCTGTTTCTTTCATTAATGTTTTTTAATTTTCATGGTAGAAATCTTTTACATACGTTGTTAAAATATTCCATTATTTAATTTTTGGTAGCTTTTGTGAATGGAAGAGTTCTTATAAGTCCTTCTTCAGCAAGATAATTGTTGATAAGTATGAGTTATATGGATCTTTGTGTGTTCACGTTACATCCTGAAACTGCTGAATTCTCATATAAGTCCTAATAGTCTGTTGGTGGTGTCTTTTTGTTTCCCAATATAAAGAATCATATCAACTATAGTGTTACTTTAATTTCCACCTTTCCAACTTTATCCTTTTTGTTTCTTTTTTCTTGCATTATAGCTCTAAATAAAACTTTCAGAACCATATTGAATAAAAGTGGTGATAGTGGAGATCCTTGTCTAGTTGCAGATCTTAGTCCAAATTCTTCCAGTTTTTCCCCATTCTATATGATATTTCCTGTGGGCTTGACATATATTTCCTTTATTTTGTTGAGGTACATTCCTTCTATACCCAATTTTTATGACTTTTATCATAAAAAGGATATTGTATTTTATCAAATGCGTTTTCTGCATCTATTGAAGAACTTGTATGGATTTAATCCTTATTTTATTGATGTTATGTATCACATTTATTGATCTGGGTATGCTATAACAGCCCTGAATCCCTGGTATAAATTAATTTGGTCAGTGTGGATGTGTCATTGAATTCAGTTTGCTTTTATTTTCTCAAATGTTTTTGCAGCTACATTCATCAAGGATAATGGTTCCTAGTTCTCTTTTGTATTGTATCCTTGTTTGGTTGTATCTTTAAGTTAATTTCAGCCTCATAGAGTAAGTTTTGAGTGGTTCCCTCCCTATCCATTGTTTTGAATAGTTTAAGAAGAATTAATGTTAGTTTATCCTTGAAAGTTTGGTAGAATGCATCAATGAAGCCACCAATTTCTGAGCTTAGTTTTGTAGGAAGGCTTTACATTTCAATCTCAACCTTGCTTATTGGTCTATCCAAATTTTCTATGTCTTCATGCATAAATTTTGGTGTATGTTTCATAAGGAAATGAAGGAGAGGACTAAGTTACTAATAAAAGTGGTGGAGAGGTAGAGAGGTTGATTGCTTTCTTCAATCAGTTCTCACTGTGTTTATGCATTGAAATATTTAATTGTGACCTATAAAAGTGTATAATTTGGCTGGTGCTGTGGCTCAACAGGCTAATCCTCCACCTGCAGTGCTGGCACACCGGGTTCTAGTCCCAGTCGGGGCTCTGGATTCTGTCCCAGTTGCCCCTCTTCCAGGGCAGCTCTCTGCTACAGCCCAGGAGTGCAGTGGAGGATGGCCCAAGTGCTTGGGCCCTGCACCCGCATGGGAGACCAGGAGAAGCACCTGGCTCCTGCCTTCAGATCAGCATGATGCGCTGGTTGTGGAAGCCATTGGAGGGTGAAGCAATGGCAGAAGGAAGACCTTTCTCTCTGATTCTCTCTCTCTCACTATCAGCTCTGCCTGTCAAAAAAAAAAGTGTACAATTCAATAAAATTTTAAAATGAATAGTTTTTATTGTGCTTTTAATGAGAATCAATGAGAATGCCCAGGTTAAATAGGGTAAAGAGGCTTGGGATTAGCTTCTTTGGAAGTCTAGAGTGTAGTAGCTGGGTATCTCTGATTTTCTGTCACTTGGCTTTGGAGTGATTTAGCAGAAGAATGCCAGATTAAAATGTGAAAACCTTATACAAAAGGCAGTTGGTGCTGTGTGAGGAATTGTGGAGTTTGCCTAGAAAGCTGCATTCACAAGCCAGTCCTTTACCATCTCAAAGAATCAACTAACCCTGAGAACAGTTTGTCCCTGGGCAGCCTTCAGTTTACCTATCTCATGTAAATTCTCATTTTTGCAGAAATGTGTTATCATATTACTTTATATTATTCATCTAACCATTTTATGGATGCTATCTCTTTCACTTCCTGTTATTGTTAAATTGTCAATTGTCTATTCTCCTCATAAGTGTGCTGTACTGTATTGATCATCTTTAAAGCATATTTTCATATCATTCATTTTTCTATGCCATGCTTCTGTTTTCTGTTTCATTGGTTTATGTGAATCGTATTTTTCCTTCTATTTACATTGTGCTTCACTTGTTTTACTCTGTATAGTTTAAGATTGAAGGACACAATTCCATTTTTAAAAACATTTATTTCTTTGAAAGGCAGAGTTACAGAAATGCAAAGGCAGAGAGAGAGTGAAGGAAGAAGAGAGAGAGAGAGAGAGAAATAGATAGAAAGAGAGAGACAGAGAGAGGGAGAGGTGTTTTCCACTTTTAGGTTCACATTCAAAATGGCCACAGTGGTTGGAGCTGGGCCAATCTGAAACAAGAGCCTGGAGCTTCTTCCAGGTTTCCCACATGGCTGCAGTGGCCCAAATACTTGGGCTATCTGCTGCTGGTTTCCCAGGCACACCATCAGTGAGCCAGGAAGTAGCACAGCGGAGATTCAAATTGGTACCCACATGGGATGCCAGCACCACAGACCATGGCTTTAACTGCTGTGCCACAGAGCCAGCACCATATTTTCAATTTTAAAACATTCATTTTTTACAGATGATTGAATTGAAAATTTGATCTTCAATAAAAATCCTTACACTGATAGTAAAGTATCAAATGCTCAGAGATTTAATTTTACAATACGGAATTCCTCAGAATTAAGTTTAGTTTTTTTTTTTTTTTTTTTTGATAGCATTCTTGTTGTTAGTGGCAAAGATCCAATGATGCCAGTCTGGTAATTTAATTATGGCAGTGTTTTTCTTGTTCTCTTTCAGATTTTTAAGGAATCTTTTTATCACAGCCACCAAATGGTTAAGTTTTACTTAAGGAAGTAAATGCAATATTTTTGAAAACATCATTCTCTTCTTTGCATATTAAAAGTTGCATCAATTTTTTATTATGGAAATGTTCTTATGCTTTAGGAAATATAATGTGCCTTATAGTAAGGTCATTTCAATACATTTGTTTTTGGTTCTGAAGACTACATGTCATTTTAGGTGAGTATATATGTCTCTAATTTCTGTTTGTATTGTGCTTTCATTCCCTTCATTCCCAGTACCATTTTGTGAGGTACTCTCTGCATTTTTCAGCATGGCACCTGACCTCAATCAAAGGAATCAACTTGTGATACTTTAGATACAAGCATGAACAGCAACTATTTGGAGGAGGATTTACATTCATATTTTAAAAATGTGATTAGTATTCTTCTTAACTCTTTTCAGTGGAATGTTTTATCTTCAACCTGTGCCTCTGTGGCTGAGTGGAGTGATTGCTCCCTCACTGAATACAGAGTTGCTTCATAAGGCAAGTCAGCTCTGGTCAGGGCTCAAGTGTGGGACAAGAATCTGGGGTGACACCCACATTGGGCCTGGTGAATATGTATAGTCAGATGGTTGAGGGTAGGATCATACCTGTTGCTATAATCACAACCTCACTCCTCTCTTCCATGTTGATCAATGCTCAGGATCAGCCCATGATGGGTATAAACCTCACCCATGCTGAAGCATGAACTGCAAAACAGAATCTGTGCAGTCCTCAGAGTGAGCATGGGACCCTCTGTAATGACCTATCTCAGGCAGTTAGGGTGATCTGAGATTCTGATGCCAGACACAGTGATTGCCCAGAAACCCAGTTAGGCCCCATGCCATATCTTGAAGTCACAGATTTCCAACAGTCATGGGGTGAAGAGGATACCCTCTGCCCCATGAGCCTGCCTCATCCATGCAGAAAGCATAGTTGTTTTCAGAGCCAGCTGCTTAGGGGTGATCTGCCTTGGCAGTTTGAGCCCCAGAACCTGTGATATGTTGAGAGGTTGGGGGTGCCTCTAAATCCTAAATAGGAGCACAGCTCCCTCTCAACCCTTCCAACCAAACTCAAAGTCAGTGGAGAACACAGCATTTTTCTTCTAGGAATCTCCCCCAGTCATGCACAGGAGAGCCACCGCAGCTTCTGCTGGTGTCAAGATGATACCTTCTCCCTGTTGTGAGCACCCTTGTTTGTGGATGAGGAGAAAGAAATGTGCTTTTCCTTCACTGGATGAGGTGCTTATCCTCCCTCTCCCTTGGGCTCCAGATGGATTCAAACTCAGTGTAGTCTGAGAGGTTCTCCCTCATGCCATATCATCAGTGGTACAGGCTGCCACTGTATGCCCTCACGTTGATATTAGAATCCTTTGTCTCCTTGAGGATTGTGAGATTCAGGTGTAGTGTGACACTTGCTGCTGTGTATCTGCACTCTCCATGCTGCTCCACAGCATTCCTATTCTTTCTGTAGAATTTCCCTGCAAGCTTCTCTCCAACTCTCCCCTGAGAATTTACTTTCTATTTTTTTCTAGTACTTCCTCTTGTCAGAATCAGCACCTCTCTTCCCTATTCAACCATCTTTGAATCCCCTCCAACTTGTACTTTTATAAATAATTTTTGTCAAGAAAAATTCTGCATAAAGGAATTTTAGGTGGCCTTGTCCATTCACAACTTGCATTCTTACATGTGTTGAAGAAACTTTATATGACAGAATGATCAGAGATTTTTAAAATATATATTAAGGAATGTATAATACAATAGTGAGAAATACAATTGTGAAGTATATGGAAATAACCAAAATAAATACCGTGAGTAGTTGTAAGGAACGCCTTGGAAAATTTATGAAAGTAAGAAAAAAAAATTGGGGCAAAGACAGAACCCACTATGTCACAATAATATTTATCTCTATAGCAGAGCAAACTACAAAAGATATAGCTCAGTTTTTCTCTCCATAATTTTGATTGAAAAACATACAACTTATTTTCTGAACAAAAAGTACAATTTCTGCAAGTTTAAGCTACTAATATAGCCCTTGTAGAAATTATGTAGTTCATTTTTATTTCCTTAAGAATACCTATGCCACTAAATCATCAATCTAGAATGTACATTATAAGCACAAATCTGGTGATTTAGCCAAAATCAAAAGAAAAAAAAAGGAAAGCTTCTTATCTCGGTAGGCCTTTAAGGAAGAGAACTACTGTAGATTATGTCTATATTGGTATGGAATCCAAACCCAGACAGTGAGTAGCCCCTGCTGATGCTTCTGTCAGTATAAAATCTGATGCAGGAAGTTAGACCCACATCAGAACAGAATTTGGTGTCATCTGGTTTACCAAGGATATATTCCATATTTTCTAAGACACTTAATCATCCCCATTCCATCCATGTGCACATCTTTATATGGATACCTCTTCTTCTTTTTTAAGATTTATTTATTTATTTGGGAGTCAGAATTACAGAGAGTGAGGGAGGCAGAGAGAATTGTTTTCTATCTACTTGTTCACTCCTGAAATGCCTGCAACAGCCAGAGCTGGGCCAATCATAATCCAGGAGCATGGACTTTCTTCTAGGTCTCTGACATGGGTGCAGGTGGTACTTGGGCCATCTTACACTGGTTTCCCAGGCCATTAGCAGAGAGCTGGATTGGAAATGGGGCAGGCAGGCCTCAAACTGGAACCCATAGGTGATGCCCTCACCACAGGTAGAGACTTAGCATACTAAACCACAATTCCAGCCCATGCACCTCCTTTTCTTGAGTTTGATCCTTTAGGTCCAATTAACTTCATGGTGGAAGAATTCCTAAATCAACAATTCAGATATCAGATGTTAGAGACTGACCATTCCTCCCACTATGGGGCCAACCAGCCCAATGTTGGTAAGCAGAGTAACTCCACCTGATGGTGACATGGACCATAATCTTAATCATTCCTTCCATAAATTGTACCCTCAGTATCTGATGGGTCCCTGCAGCCCATTAAGAGGGTCTCAAGGCATGCAGATCCTTGAGCACCATCTCCCAGATATGGCCCTACTTGGAGAGCAAGTCCAGGGGATTGGTCTCACACATCTAACTTTGAAGACTGCCCATGAAGATTCAGATTTCTTCCATGCCACCACACTCCTCCACCCAGAACAACATCCACACTCCCAGGTTATGTGTCTCTTCACAGCCCATGAGGATATCACCACTACCTATGCCCAGGTCTGCCTATACCATCTACATAGGCTCCAAAGCACTCTGCACACTCCAATGCACATGTTAATCACTTCTAACTTTCAGCTTGTATAGTAATTGGATGATTATTGAAGAATTTCAAGTTATCTGTGTTATAATTCAGATTAATAAACAGGAATGCTTCTCTATACAAATATATGTGCTCATGCATATATACATAAAGATATCTTCCTTCTCAGTTTGAATGTGTTTTCATTCTTGCCTAATTAGTCTCATTAAGTCTCCTAGGGCTATGTAGATTACAAATGGTGAAAGTTTTCTTTCATTGTTTATTATGTTGAGATAGTTATCTAGTACTAATTTTTTGAGTCTCTTTATCATGAAAAGGAGTTGTGACTTTTTTTTTCTGTATCAGTTTAAATGGTCATATTTTCCCCTTCATTATGATAATGTGGCATTATGACAATGATTCATTTTCATAAGTTCAACTAACCTTGCTTTCTAAGAATAAATCTATTGTGTAAAATCTTTTAAACAAGCAGTTGCATTTATTTTGGAATTGTTTTGTACAGATTTATTGTATCAAAATGCATAATAGGTATGAATTTTTGGGATCCCTCTTTTTCTTTTTCTTTTTTTTTTTTGACAGGCAGAATGTACACTGAGAGAGAGACACAGAGAAAGGTCTTCTTTTTCTGTTAGTTCACCCCCCAATGGCCGCTGTGGCCAGCACACTGCGGCTGGTACACCATGCTGATGCAAAGCCAGGAGCCAGGTGCTTCTCCTGGTATCCCATGCGGGTGCAGGGCCCAAGGACTTGGGCCATCCTCCACTGCACTCCCAGGCCACAGAGGAGTGCTGAACTGGAAGAGGAACAACTGGGGCAGAATTTGGCACCCCAATCAGGACTACAACCTGGGGTGCCAGTGCCGCAGGCAGAGGATTAGCCTATTGAGCCACAGCACCAGCTTGGGCTCCCTCTTTTTGTAGCAGCTTTGCCTGCCGTTCTTATTAGGGTATTGTTTTCCTCTTAAAATAAAATAGAAATCTTTCCTTCCTTAATTTTCTGTTTGGAAAGAATTGTTATTAATTATTTTGTATTTTTTTTAAAATTCATCCATGAATGCATTCGTACTCAGCTTTATCACCATTCTGGGGTTTCATTATTAATTCATGTCTATCTCTTATTAATTTTCTCATTAATTATAATTCGATTTAAAATTTTTATAACTTTTTAAAATCTCAAGATATCTATTTCACTCCATTACATTATATTTCAGATACTATGTTAGTTATCCCAGATCCAGGAACACATACGGTATCTATCATCTCAGTATTGTCTTATCTCACTCAGTATAATGGCTTTCAGTTGTGACCATCTCATTACAAAAGACAGGATTTCATCTTTTTCTCAGCTGAGTAGTATTGCATAGTGTAACTATAACAAAATTTCTTTAGCCAGTCATCAGTTGATGGGCATCAGCATTGATTCTGTCTTAGCTATTGTCAATTGTGTTGTAATAAACATGGAGACTCAGGTAACTCATCTACTGTTTTCTTTTGTTTTGTGTAAATTCCCAGGAGCGTGATGGTGTGATGGCTACACTGTATGGTAGGTCTATATTCAGATCTCTGAGATCTCTGTCTTCCACGGTGGTTGCACCAGTTTACATTTCCACAAACAGTGTACCAGGGTACTATTTTACCTACATGCTCTTCAGCATTTGTTGATTTCTGTATGTGGGCTGTTCTAACTGGGGTGAGATGAAACCTCATTGTTGTTTTTATTTGCATTTCCTTAATAGTTAGTGACCCTGAACATTTTCTAAGTGTCTGTTGGCCACTTGAATTTCCTTTCTTGAAAAATGCCTGTTCAACTACTTTTCCCATTTCTTAACTTGGTTTGCTGTTATTGTTGCTGTTGTTGTTGAGTTTCTTGAACTCTTTATAGATTCTGGATGTTAACCCTGTATCAGTTTTGTAGTTTGCAAATAATTTCTTCCATTCTGTCCATTACCTCTTACTTATGCTGACTGGTTCATTTACAGTGAAGAAGATTCTCAGCTCTATGTAATCCCATTTGTCTTATTTGGATTTGATTGCCTGTGCTTCTGGAGTTTTCTCGAAGAACTCTTTTCCTATGGCAAAATCTTGCCTAGTTTCCCCATTGTTCTTTAAAGATTTCATGGTATCAGGCCATAGATTTTTGTCTTTGATACATTTTTGAGTGGATTTTTGTGTGAAGTGTGAGTAGGAATCTAATCTCATACTTCTGCACATGGAGATCTAGTTTCACCAAAGCCATTTGTTAAAGAGACTCATTTCTCCAGTGGTAGATTTTAGCTTCTTGAACAAAGATAAATCAGTTGTATGCATGGATTCACTCCTGGAATTTCTATTCTGTTTCATTGGTCTACCAGTCTATTTTTTGTCCAGTACCAGGCTGTTTTGATTATAACTTCCTTGTAGTATGTCTTGAAATCAGGTATTGTGATGCATCTCCCTTTGTTCTTATTACATAAGATTGTTTTAGGTATTCGGGGTCTCTTTTGTTTCCATATGAATTTTAGCATCATTTTGTTCTGGATAGGTGAAGAATGTCTTTAATATTTTCATTAGAAATACATTGAATCTTCAAATTACTTTTACTAATATGGGCATTTTGATTATATTGATTCTTTCAATCCATGAACATGGATAATTTTTCAATTTATTATGTCTTTTTCTATTTGTTTGGCATTTTGTAATTTTCACCTTAGATATCTTTGACATCCTTGGTTAAATTTACTCCAAGATATTTGATTATTTTGGAACTATTGTGAATGGAACTGATCTTTCTCAACCATTACCTTGTCTGTGTATACAAAGACTATTCATTTTTCTGTGTTGGTTTTATGAAACTCAGAGTCAGTGCTGAATGCTAATTTTCCCCATGGTAAAAATCCATATATCACAAGAGTTCACATTACCCACCAGCCACAGCCCTACTCTTCACAATTGTACTGGGCAGGTACAAGAGTTCCCATGGGTGGCACTTTCCTTCTGTGGTGCTGGCTCCCATTCCACACGCATTGCAGGATGAGCACAGTGGATGGTTGTTTTCCCAGTGTCTGTATGGGGGCAGATCCCAGCAGTGCTCTCAAACTGCTCTATTTGCCCCTGCTGACAGTTCCTTCTAGCTTCTGTGTGTGCACAGAAGAGCTGGAGCAGCTGCTACTGTTTATGTGTGGAATGGCACAACCTTTTTTTTATTTTTTAACTTTTATTTAATTAATATAAATTTCCAAGGTACAGAATATGGATTACAATGGCTTCCCCCCCATAACGTCCCTCCTACCTGAAACCCTCCCCTTTCCCACTCCTTCTCCCCTTCCATTCACATCAAGATTCATTTTCGATTCTCTTTATATACAGAAGATCAGTTTAGCATAGATTAAGTAAAGATTTCAACAGTTCAACAGTTTGCTCCCACACAGAAACATAAAGTGAAAAATACTGTTTGAGTACTAGTTATAGCATTAAATCTCAATGTACATACAGCACACTAAGGACAAAGTTCCTACATGAGGAGTAAGTGCACAGTGACTCCTGTTGTTGACTTAACAAATTGACACTCTTGTTTATGGCATCAGTAATCACCCTAGGATCTTGTCATGAGCTGCCAGGCTATGGAAGCCCGCTGAATTCACTGACTCTGATCATATTTAGACAAGGCCATGGTCAAAGTGGAAGTTCTCTCCTCCCTTCAGAGAAAGGTACCTCCTTCTTTGATGACCCATTCTTTCCACTGGGATCTCACTCATGGAGATCTTTCATTTAGGTCCCTTCGCCCAGAATGTTTTGGCTTTCCATGCCTGAAATACTATCATGGGCATTTCAGCCAGATCCGCATGCCTTAAGGGCTGATTCTGAGGTGAGAGTGCTGTTTAGAACATTTGCCATTCTATGGGTCTGCTGTGTATCTCACTTCCCATGTTGGATCATTCTCTCCCTTTTTGATTCTATCAGCTAGTATTTGCAGACACTAGTCTTGTTTATGTGATCCCTTTGGTTCTTAGTCCTATCATTATGTTCAATTGTGAACAGAAATTGATCACTGGGACTAGTGAGATGGCATTGGTGCATGCCACCTCGATGGGATTGAATTCGAATCCCCTGGTATGTTTCTAACTCTACCGTTTGAGGTAAGTCAGCTTGAGCATGTCCCGAATTGCACATCTCTTCCCTCTCTTATTCCCACTCTTATATTTAACAGCAATCACTTTTCAGTTAAGTTTCAGCACTTCAGAAGAATTGTGTATTGATTACAGTATTCAACCAAAAGTATTAAGTAGAACAAACAAACAAAAATACTAAGAGGAATAACATATTAAGCTGTTCATCAACAGTCAGGGTGAGGGCTGATCAAGGCACCGTTTCTCATAGTGTTCATTTCACTTTAACAGGTTTCCTTTTTGGTGCTCAGTTAGTTGTCACCTATCAAGGAGAACAAGTGGTATTTGTCCCTTTGGGATTGGCTTATTTCACTCAACATAATGTTTTCCAAATTCCTAACAGGGATCACTTTTCAGTTAAAATTTAAACACCTAAGAATAATTGTGTGTTAATTACAGAGTTCAACCAATGTTACTAGAATAAAAAAAATACTAAAATGGATAAAGTATTACATTGTACATCAACCGTCAGGACAAGAGCTGATCAAGTCACTGTTTCTCATAGTGTCCATTTCACTTCAACAAGTTTCCCCTTTGGTGCTCAGTTAGTTGTCACTGATCAGGGAGAACATATGACATTTGTCCCTTTGGGACTGGCTTAATTCACTAAGCATAATGTTTTCCAAATTCCTCCATCTTGTTGCAAATGACCGGGTTTCATTGCTTTTGACTGCTGTATAGTATTCTACAGAGTACATGTCCCATAATTTCTTTATCCAGTCTACTGTTGATGGGCATTTGGGTTGGTTCCAGGTCTTAGCTATTGTGAATTGAGCTGCAATAAACATTAATGTGCAGACAGCTTGTTTCTTTGCCAATTTCATTTCCTTTGGGTAAATTCCAAGGAGTGGGATGGCTGGGTTGAATGGTAGGGTTATATTCAGGTTTCTGAGGAATCTCCAGACTGACTTCCATAGTGGCTTGACCAGTTTGCATTCCCACCAACAGTGGGTTAGTGTCCCTTTTTCCCCACATCCTCCCCAGCATCTGTTGTTGGTAGATTTCTGCATGTGAGCCATTCTAACCGGGGTGAGGTGAAACCTCATTGTGGTTTTGATTTGCATTTCCCTGATTGCTAGTGATGTTGAACATTTTTTCATGTGCCTGTTGGCCATTTGGATTTCCTCTTTTGAAAAATGTCTATTGAGGTCCTTGGCCCATCTCTTAAGTGGGTTGTTTGTTTTGTTGTTGTGGAGTTTCTTGATCTCTTTGTAGATTCTGGATATCAGCCCTTTATCAGTTGCGTAGTTTGCAAATATATTTTCCCATTCTGTCGGTTGTCTCTTTACTTTCCTGAGTGTTTCTTTTGAAGTACAGAAACTTCTCAATTTGATGCAATCCCAAATGTTAATTTTGGCTTTGACTGCCTGTGCTTCTGGGGTGTTTTCCAAGAAGTCATTGCCGGTACCTATATCTTGCAGGGTTTTTCCAATGCTCTCTAATAATTTCATGGTGTCAGGTTGTAGATTTAAGTCTTGAATCTATCTTGAGTGAATTTTTGTGTAAGGTGAAAGGTAGGGGTCTTGCTTCATGAATCTGTACGTGGAAATCCAATTTTCCCAGCACCATTTATTGAATAGACTGTCCTTACCAAAGGGATTGGTTTTGGATCCTTGATCAAATGTGAGTTGTCTGTTGATGTTTGAATTGATTTCTGGTGTTTCAATTCTGTTCCATTGGTCTATCCATCTGTTTCTGTACCAGTACCATGCTGTTTTGATTACAACTGCCCTGTAGTATGTCCTGAAATCTGGTATTGTGATGCCTCCAGCTTTGTTTTTGTTGTACAAGATTGCTTTAGCTATTCGAGGTCTTCTGTGTGTCCATATAAATTTCAGCACCATTTTTTCCAGATCTGAGAAGAAGGTCTTCAGTATCTTGATTGGAATTGCATTGAATCTATAAATTGCTTTTGGGAGAATGGACATTTTGATGATATTGATTCTTCCAATCCATGAGCATGGAAGATTTTTCCATTTCTTGGTATCCTCTTCTATTTCTTTCTTTAAGGTTTTGTAATTTTCATTGTAGAGATCTTTAGTGTCCTTGGTTAAGTTTATTTCAAAATATTTGATTGTTTTTGTAGCTATTGTGAATGGGATTGATCTTAGAAGTTCTTCCTCAGCCATGGCATTGTCTGTGTATACAAAGGCTGTTGATTTTTGTGCATTGATTTCATACCCTGCTACTTTGCCAAACTCTTCTATGAGTTCCAATAGTCTCTTAGTAGAGTTCTTTGGGTCCCCTAAATAAAGAATCATATCATCTGCAAAGAGGGATAGCTTGAGTTCTTCCTTCCCAATTTGTATCCCTTTAATGTCTTTTTCTTGCCTAATAGCTCTGGCTAGAACTTCCAGAACTATATTGAATAGCAGTGGTGAGAGTGGGCATCCTTGTCTGGTACCAGATCTCAGTGGAAATGCTTCCAACTTTCCCCCATTCAATAGGATGTTGGCTGTGGGTTTTTCATAGATTGCTTTGATTGTATTGAGGAATGTTCCTTCCAAACCCAGTTTGCTGAGAGTTTTCATCATGAATGGGTGTTGTATTTTATCAAATGCTTTCTCGGCATCTATTGAGATAATCATATGGTTTTTCTTCTGCAGTCTCTTAATGTGGTGTATCACATTGATTGTCTTACGCACATTAAACCATCCCTGCATATCAGGGATAAATCCCACTTGGTCTGGGTGGATGATCTTTCTGATGTGTTGTTGCATTCTCTTGGCCAGAATTTTATTGAGGATTTTTACACCTATGTTCATCAGGGATATTGGTCTATAATTCTCTTTCAGTACTGCATCTTTTTCCAGCTTAGGAATTAAGGTGATGCTGGCTTCGTAGAAAGAATTTGGGAGGGCTCCCTCTTTTTCGATTGTTCTGAATAGTTTGAGAAGAATTGGAGTCAGTTCTTCTTTAAATGTCTGGTAGAATTCAGCAGTGAATCCATCTGGTCCTGGGCTTTTCTTTGTTGGGAGGGCCTTTATTACTGTTTCAATTTCTGTCTCAGTTATGGGTCTGTTTAGGTTTTCGATGTCTTCCTGGTTCAATATAGGTAGGTTGCATGTGTCCAGGAATCTATCCATTTCTGATAGGTTTCCCTGTTTGCTGGCATACAAGTCCTTGTAGTAATTTCTGATGATTCTTTTTCTTTCTGTGGTGTCTGTTGTTACGTTTCCTTTTTCATCTCTGATTTTATTGATTTGGGTCTTTTTCTTCTTTTTTTAGTTAGTTGGGCCAATGGGGTGTCAATTTTGTTTATTTTTTCAAAACAGCAGCTCCTCGTTTGGCTGATTTTTTGGAATGTTTTTTTTGGATTCAATCCTGTTGATTTCTTCTCTGATTTTAATTATTTCTCTTCTCCTACTAGATTTGGGTCTGGTTTGCTGTAGGTTTTCTAGATCCTTGAGGTGAATTGAAAGCTCATCTATTTGGTGCCTTTCCAATTTCTTGATGTAGGCACCTATTGATATAAGCTTTCCTCTTAACACTGCTTTTGCTGCATCCCGTAAGTTTTGGTATGTTGTGCTGTTATCCTCATTTACTTCCAGATAATTTTTGATTTCTCTTTTAATTTCTTCTATGACCCATTGTTCATTCAGGAGCATGTTGTTCAATCTCCATGTGTTTGCGTATGCTCTAGGGATTCCTGAGTTGCTAATTTCCAACTTCATTCCTTTTGGTCTGAGAAGCTGCATGGTATGATTCTAGTTCTTTTGAATTTGCTGAGATTTGCTTTATGTTCCTAGTATGTGGTCAATCCTAGAGAAGATTCCATGTACTACTGAGAAGAATGTAAAATCTTTAGCTGTAGGATTGAAAGTTCTGTATATATCTGTTAGATACATTGGGGCTATAGTGTCATTTAAATCTACTGTATCCTTGTTGATCTTCTGTCCTATTGATCTATTTCTGAGAGTGGAGTATTGAAGTCCCCTGTACTATGGTATTGGGGTCTAAGTCTCCCTTTAAGTCCGTTAACAAATCTTTTAGATAAACCGGTGCCCTGTAGTTAGGTGTATATACATTGATAATTGTTATATCTTCCTGTTGAATTGATCCCTTAATCATTATTGAGTGTCCCTCTTTGTCTCTCTTAACAGTTTTTGTGGTAAAGTTTATGTTGTCTGATATTAAGATGGCTACACCCGCTCTTTTTTCTTTTCTGTGGGCATGGTATATCTTTTTCCAGCCTTTCACTTTCAGTCTGTATGGATCTTTGTTGGAAAGATGTGTTTCTTGTAAGCAGCAAATAGATGGGTTTTGTTCCTTAACCCAATCAGCCAATCGGTGTCTTTTAACTGGACAGTTCAGGCCATTCACGTTCAATGTGACTAATGAAAAGTGGTAACTTTGCCCTGCCATTTGCCAAAGATTAGTTCTAATATATGCTTTGAATTCCCTGTGATCTTTTGATGTGAGGTTTCCTTCCTTTACCTTCTTTCATATTGATGACCGTGTTTCTGTGTTTCTGTGTGTCTGTATGCAACACATCTTTAAGCATCTTTTGCAGGGCTGGATGAGTGGCAACAAATTCTTTCAATTTCTGTTTGCTATGAAAAGTCTTTATTTCACCTTCATTCACAAATGATAGCTTTGCAGGATATAATATTCTGGGCTGGCAGTTTTTCTTTCTTAGTACCTGGGCTATATCTCACCATTCCCTCCTAGCTTGTAGGGTTTCTGATGAGAAGTCAGCTGTGAGTCTGATTGGAGATCCTCTGAGAGTAATCTGACGTTTCTCTCTTGCACATTTTAGGATCTTTTCTTTATGTTTCACTGTGGAGAGTTTAATTACAATGTGTCGTGGTGAGGATCTCTTTTGGTCGTGTTTATTAGGGGTTCTGTGAGCTTCCTATACTAGGATTTCTCTGTCCTCCAAACCTGGGAAATTTTCTGCTAATATCTCACTAAAAGGCCTTCTAATCCTTTCTCTCTCTCCATGCCTTCAGGAACTCCTAGAACCCGAATGTTGGGTTTTTTAATAGTATCCTGAAGATTCCCGACAATATATTTTAGATTTCTAATTTCCTCTTCTTTTCTTTGGTCTGACTGTATCCTTTCCTGTTCTCTTTCTTCTAAGTCCGATATTCTCTCTTCTGCTTCACCCATTCTGTTTGTAAGGCTCTCTATTGTGTTTTTCATTTGATCTATTGGATTCTTCACTTCAGTCACTATCACAGTTTCCTGTTGTACTAGTTGTTTCGTTTCATTTTGATTCCTCCTTAATATTTCATTTTCATGAGAGAGATTTTCTATCTTGTCCATTAAGGATTTCTGTAGTTCAAGAATTTGTTTTTGAGAACTTCTTAATGTTCTTATCAATTTTTTGAGATCTGCTTCTTGCATTTCTTCTATCTCATCATCTTCATAATCTTGAATTGGGGTGTGTTTTTCATTTGGGGTCATCATAGTGACTTCCTTGTTTTTATTACCTCGGTTTTTGCATTTGTTATTTGGCATATTGGAGATATTTGGTTTCTTCACTGTGGTGCTTTTTCTTGTTATACTATGACTCTAGATTAAGTGGACTGTCTGTTTTTGATGGAGCCTTAGAGGCTTGAGATGGGTGTGGCCTGAGAGCTCTGTTTGGTGTGCCAAAGGTGACACTCCCAGGTTAGGCATGGTAGATCTCTCTCTCTCTGTTTCTTTCTTTTTTTGATTCAAAAGGGAAGTAATTCCGCACAGCTGAACAAAGTTGGAGGTCGTTAGCAGGCAAATGATATACCCACAGGAGCCAGAGATCGGAAGCTCTTTCCCAAGGACCACACCAGGAATCTGTTCTGCCCTCAGAGTGGGCTCAAATTCTCCTTCAGTCTCCCACTGGGTTGCCAAAGTTACGGAATTGTAGCATCTCTGGAGAATACTCACGTGAATTCCGTGAGTTCTCTCCCCCACCATCTCTTTTTTCACAGTCTCTGTTCAGTAGCACCACAAATTTACTTGTCCTAATCTGTTAATTTGCCCCTGCCACAGTCAGGTTTTTCTGCTAGGCTCAGGGCCGGTGCAGACCTGAGGTCGCTCTGCTTATGACATATGTCCAAGATGGCACCTGCTCTTTGTCTTGCTCGCCTTTGAGTGGTGAGCGGAGAGAGAGAAACCCGTGTCTGTATCAGTGACTTTCTCTCTCTCTCTCTTCTAGTTAGCCTGGTGAACTTTTCCCCCCGGGGTCATTCCCTCTAGTCTCCTCTCTCCACTTGCCTGCCGGTGTCTCGGGCTATTGAGGTTCGGCTCACCTTGCATTCCAGTGCTGGTGTGTTGAGTCTGCCGCTGGTGTCCTGAACTGTGGGCTCCCACGCACTCCACGCAGGTCCACTGTGAATCACTCGTTCCAGAAGAGTTTCTTCTGCTGTTTCTTCCCCTACTCTTCTTTGAACCTGCAGTATCTCCACTTTTATTAAACTGTCTGTCCCCGGACTATCAGTGTGCTCCTTCCTATTCTGCCATCTTGCCTCCTCCCCCTTCCCATGGTTCTATATTGATAATATCATGGAAAGGTATGGCTACATTTTCCACAGGATTTTTCAACCCTCCATTAGGAAACAAGAAGGGTTATCCATATATTCTTTGTATAGATAGATTCTTTGAGAAGAGAGGGTATACATGAGAACTCATCTCTATACATATGACACCCCTGTGAAATTCTGATTTCTTATTAAATTCTTAATTTGACAAATTCACATTCTATTAATTGAGAAATTCAAATGTGAGAAGTGTTTGGTAATGGTCACTAATTTTGTCATCTTCTTTGGTTCCAATAATTGTATGGTGGTTATAGAACCCATGTCTTCTCATTACAGATATTTAAGTAGGAAAAATATCACATTCTATTTTAATTATTTTCATAGGTTTATTTTATTTATTTTAAAGGCAGAGAGAGAAAAAGGGGGACTTAGGGGAAGGGGAGAGAGAGAGAGAGAGAGAGAGAGAGAGAGAGAGAGAGAGAGAGAGAGAACAAAATCTTCCATCCAGTGGTTCATAGTGGAAATGGCTGCAATTGCCAGGGTGGTCCAGCTTGGGCCACCATCCATTGCTTTCCCAGGCACATTATCCAGGAACTGGATTGGCAGAGTAACCAAGACTCAAATATGCCCATATGGGATGCCAACATTGCAAGCCACAGCTTAACCCACTGTACCTCACACCAGGGATTCTATTGTAATTTAAAACACTTAAAGAAGAAATGTCATTATTTTGGGAGCTCTTTTCTCAATTTTTAAAATGATAATTGATCTCATCTTCTGAAATAACTTGTGAATTATCAATGGATAATTTCCTACAGTTGAGACATTAGTCTAGTCCATTCATTTCCATAATATGCCTGGGAAATGAGGCAAATGCATTCAGCAATTATTGTGCAAATTCAAAAGCTGACTCTGATATTGGCTTATCCAGAAGTATCTGAAATCCAGCTGACCATCTGTCCACATGCTTTCCTCTCCACATATCTAACAAAACTAATATTTTTAAAGAACTTGGCCAAAATATTGTTATCTATTTGCTGGATTTTGCCACAAACAAGGCAAAGAGGTGAATTTATGAGTTTCATGGAGCTCATGCTGCTACTTCTGCTCCTGTCCTATTGAGAATGGGCATGGATGCTGTGATACAGTTGAAAAGAACTTCAGTGGTAATGTAATGGAGATGATAATCCTTGGTTCACAGCCATTACTTATTTTCTCTATGGATAGGGGTATGAAATGTACTATTCAGATTCTTGTATCATTTTAGATGCTGCAACTTCCTATCAGTTACTTCATTCTGCAAATTAAGAGACTTAAGCTTTGAGATTTCCACCTTAAGTACCTCCACCTCAGACCAAAGAATCAAATTTTGGATACCCTAAATGCTTAGGTCTTAGGGTCACACTTATTTAAATAGAAAATGGATTGCAGAGATAAAAAAAAATAGAATGCCATCATGGAGTAATATGTCCTAATATCTGCTCACAGAATTATTGTTCCTGTAATAGTGATCACTTGTCATTGTCAGCAGGACATTCTACAACTTGAGATGTGGATTCCAATCTGCATTGAACAGAGAAAGTGGAAAGGTCACACTCAACTATTGACTGATCATTTTTCAACTCACTTCCTCTCTCTGTATCATAGTCACACCTTCCATGTAATGACTGGAGTTCTTGATTTTGAGTACCTAGTCAGTAAGAGGAGTACTAAAAATTAATTTGTACTGAATGCAGAAGAATGAATGATATAGTCCCTATAGCAAAAAATAAAGGGCACAATGACAAGAGATAGAATTCACTAACTAAGGATTCCCTTAGGATGAAGGGATTACTAATTACTAATGAAGAGACACAGTTATGCACCTCAGGTGTCTGAACTTGTTGAGCTCTCTATTACTTAAATACATTCTTTAGAAACACAGATGGGATTAACATCACCTTCCTCAACAATCTATTGAAGACCTGCCCCCTGCATTAACCATCATTATTAATTGTTTACATGATGCAGCTATTTTTCATGTATTCATAGCCATATCCATCTATCTATATCTATCTATCTATAATGTATTATACATAAAGGAAGTCATATTTATGTAGCCTGGGATCTGAAATATTAGTGTGTTAGTATCACACACAAAAAATGAAATAATTAAATATACTTGCTTACAAATTATTAGGTCATAAATGTCCTAAAATGTATATTATATATGAGTATAATTAGCTTGCCATATTATTCATCATTGAAAGTGTAAAGTTCAGGAGATTTAAGAAATGTGCAATCATAATGAATGCCAGGTTTAGAACATTTTTACTATCTCAAAAATAAATTTAGTACCCCAACTCACGGCAGTGGCAAGGAGATGGGAACAGTTGGCGAGTGGCTCTTCTGTACACATGTGATCCAGAGATTCTAGCAGAAGAAAAATTCCAAGGTCCCCACCTTCTTTGAGCCTGGCTGTAACAATTGACAGGGAGCTGGACACCCACTTGAGACTGTGATTAACTCCAAGCCTCCTAACATACCACAAGCTCTGGAGCTCAAGGCACTTATCCTGAACTCCAACAGACAGTGGATTCAGGGAAAAGTCTGCCTCTCTGTGGACTGGACAGGTTGGGGGGGTGGAACAGGCTCACTGCACCCAGCAACTACAGGTTCCTTGTGTGCTGAGGCTGTGAGGACACTCTGGCTGCAAATGAGAGGGTATAGCATGTATCTGGGCCTCTGAGAAATCACTGTGTGTGGCTCCACACACTCAGACCTACATGGTGACCTGGGCCAGGTCACTGCAGAGGGACCCGTGCTTGGAGTAAGGGCTGTGCAGTTCATTTCTGTGGTTCATATGTGAGTGCAGACAAGTGTTGTGCCCACTGGGGGCTAACACCTGAGCATTGATCAACTTGGAGGAGAGTAGATGAGGCTGTGATCACACCAACAGAGGTGATCATTCACTCCCTTCTGTTAACAAGAGGAGATCTACTTCACCCAAGATGGGACTTACCCTGGGTACTTGCACCATGCTAGGACATTGACCACAGCTCCCTGGTCACCCCCAGCACACACCCCTGGGCATTCACTGAAAGTGCAAGCATTGCACTAAGCCACAAAGCATACTTCAAAGATAAAACCCATCAGAGGAAAAAACCAACAAGTATAGCCACAAATGCCTAAAAATATATGCAGAAATTCAATTCAAGAAACAAGAATAAGGAACACAGCTTGACATTCCCCACAAAAGAAATGCAACAACACATCAATA
Organism: Oryctolagus cuniculus; assembly: GCF_051225735.1. Taxonomy (NCBI): domain Eukaryota; kingdom Metazoa; phylum Chordata; class Mammalia; order Lagomorpha; family Leporidae; genus Oryctolagus; species Oryctolagus cuniculus. Next base: position 16,897,639 of record NC_142889.1, read on the forward strand.
TTTTTTTGAGGTCACATTGATTTTTATTTTCTTCCTCAATGCAAATAATTTTTATGAATGAAGGTGAAGTAAAGACCTTCCCCATTAAACAGAAATTGAAAAAATTTGACACCACTTGTCCAGCTTTATAAAGGATGCTTAAGGATGTGCTGCACACAGATACAGGGTCATCAATATGACAAGAAAGTGAAGACATAAAAATTAGTAAAAGTACAAAGGAAATCCAAAATAAACAATAGGAATATTTATGGAAAATGGCAGGGCTAATTTGTTGCTTATCAATAGTCACCTTGAATGTAAATGGCCTCAACTCTCCAGTTAAAAGATACAGACTGGCCAGATGGATTGAAAAATAAGACCTATCTATTTGCTGCCTATAAGAAACACATCTTACCACAAAGATACATGTAGACTGAAATAGAAAGGATTGATGGAAAAAGGTATTCCGTGCTAATGGAAACCAAAAAAGGGCTGGTGTAGCTCACCAGGTATCAGACAAAATAAACTTTACAACAAAAAATATAGAAAGAGACAAAGAAGGGCATGTGTAATAATTAAAGCATCAATTCAAGAAGGAGATGTCATTATCATAAGTGTATATTCACCCAATTATAGGGCATCTGGATATTTAAAGGAAATGTTAAGGGATCTAAATAGAGATATAGATTCCAATTCAATAGTAATGGGGGACATCAATACTTCACTTTTAGCAATGGACAGATCACCAGACAAAATGGGCCTAAAAGATATCTACAGAGCTTTTCATCTCACAGTAGCAGAACACACATTCTTCTCACCAGTGCATGGAACTTTCTCTAGCATAGACCATATGCTACACCATACTGAAATCCTACCATGCATCTTCTCTGGCCACAGTGGAATGAACCTGGAAATCAACAATTCAAGAATTTCTAGGATATATGCAGACAAATTGAGACTGAGCAACATGCTCCTGAATGAACAGTAGGTCATAGAAGAAATCTAAATATTTCTGGAAAGAAACACTACAATACATCATATCAAAACTTACGGGATACAATAAAGGAAGTGCTGAGAGGGACATTTATAGCAATGGGTAACTACATAAGAAATTGAAAGACACCAAATAAGTGAGCTGTCAATGCATCTCAAGGACCTAGAAAAAAATGAACCAAACCCCAAATTAGTAGAAGGAAAAATACTTAGTATTAGAGAAGAAATACACAAAATTGAAACAAAAATACAAAATATCAGTGAAATGAGGAACTGATTTTTTGAAAAAAAAAAAAAAAAAACATAAAATTGATACGCCATTGACCCAACTAAGAATAATGAAGGGAAATATCCACATCAATAAAATCAGAAATGAAAAAGGAAATGTAACAATAGATACCATAGAAATAAAAAGAATCATCGGGAAATACTACAAAGAGCTACATGCCAATAAATTGTGAAACCCTGAAGAAATGCATAGACTTCTGTACACATGCAGTCTAACATAATTGAGTATGAAGACAGAAAATCTAAGAGACCAATAACCAAGACAGAAACTGAATCAGTAATTAAACTCTCCCAATAAAGAAAATCCCAGGACTGGATGGTTTCACTACTCAATTCTACAAGATATTTAAAGAAGAATTAATTTAACATTTTCTCACAAGTTTAGTAATAATCATATCTACTTCACCAAATTTGTAAAATAAGTACAAGAATTAAAAGCACATGCCTGTAGTGCCAGCCTCCCATATGGGCACCGGTTCGAGTAATGGCTGCTCCACTTCCAATCCAGCTCTCTGCTAATGCACCTGGAAAAGCAATAGAAGACAGTCAAAGTGCATGGGTCCTTGTACCCACATGGGAGATCCAGAAGAAGCTCTAGGCTCCTGGTTTTGGATTGGCTCAGCCTAGCAATGGTGACCATTTGGGGAGTGAACCAGTGGAAGGATGATCTCTCTCTCTTTTTCTCTCTCTGCTTCTGCTTCTCTGGAACTCTATCTTAAAAGTAAATAAATAAATCTTTAAAAAAACTATCCATGATTTTTAAAATGTTATTATGCAAAACTGGCAGGGGGGGTGGCACTGTGGTGCAATGGGTTTAAGCCCTAGCCTGAAGCATGGGCATCCCATATGGACGTCAGTTATAGTCCTGTCTGCTCCTCTTCCAATCCAGCTCTCTGCTGTGGCCTGCGAAATCAGTAGAAGATGGCCCAAGTCCTTGGGCCCCTGCACCCACATGGGAGGCTGGGAAGATGCTCCTGGCTCCTGGCTTTAGATTAGCGCAGCTCTGGCCATTGTGGCCATCTGGGGAGTGAACTAGCAGATGGAAGACCTCTCTCTCTACCTCTACCTCTCTGTAATTCTTTCAAATAAATAAAATAAATCTTTAAAATAACACTGGCAAGGAATTGAAAAATCCATAATGAACCACTCTGCAGTTACTTTAGTAGATATTGCTCGAAGATCAAAGGAAGTATTAAACCTGTTGCTATAATAATAGATTGATACGCTCTCAGAACTTACATTCCCTATTTGTCATATAATCATAATTTCCAACAGATTAACATTAATTCAAAGTTTATAAAATAATTAGGACAACATCCCTCTTGTAATCCGGTCTGTATTCCTGTAAATAATAGTTTTAGTTTTGTTTCTCATACTATGATGCATGTGTTTTGGGAACGATGAATGACGGAATCATATATACTCTTATATAACTACTTGTGTTCTCATTTTCCTATTCCTTATCCATTTTAATATTTTCTAATATTCAATTTTATTGGTTACTATGTTGATTTTACCTGAATACAACATTTAGACATTTATATTTTTTGTATGCATACACAGGAGTTTGTAAGTGTGTGTGTGCATTTGAGAGGCAGCGTAGAAAATAATATTATGAGGAATCCTAACCCTCATTTCAAACACTAAGCCCTCCTGAGACCTGGCTTCCTTGAGGCAGAGCACTGGGACCTCTCACTGTAATGGGCTGAACTGATTCTCCCAAAAGTGAATATCTTGCAGCCTTAACCCCCAATGGGATTGTTTTTAGAGACAGGACCTTTAAAGATGTAACAGAAGGAAAATGATATCAAGTGTGAGGCCCTAATCCAGATGCACACCTGACCTTATAAGGATAGCCACCAGGGATTCACATGGACAGAGTAAATACCATGTGAACACACAGTAAGTTGCTGGCTGACTGGAAGCCAGGGAGTGAGGTCGCAGAAGTCACCAAGCCTGCAGACACCTTGATCTTGAACTTCCAATGTGCAGGACTGCGAGAAACAATCTCTGGTGATTTAAACCATCCCATTTGTTGTAATGTGTCATGGTGACTTTGGCAAAGTAATATACCCAATCCCTACCAGCTTAAATTGCACCCACCCACAAGCTCCACAAAAAAAATTCAAAGAAATATGAAAATTCAAAACTGTGATTTTAGGTGCCCAAATGCCTAAGTGAGAAAAGGAGAGAAATAAGATGAATAAAAAATAGAACCCTAGAAATATGTCCATTAAAATCTAGATATCAGAGAAAGGGAAAGAAAATACAAAAATGAATAAATTATTCTTGTGTATATGTGTGTATTTTTAAAAAGCCCATACTTTGATCCAAGGAGAAATTATAATGCTTAATGATATAATAAGCAGATTTAAAAGGACACTGATGGACTATGGTGTTTCCATGGAACAGGGTCTAAATTAACTTTTGAGACCAGCATTGTGGTTTAATGGGTTAAGCCAGAGCCCATGATGCAATCATCCCATATGGATGCTGATTCAACTCTTGGCTGCTCCACTTCCAATCCAGCTCCCTGGTAATGTGCCTGAGAAAGCAATAGAGGATGGCTCAACATCTTGGGCCTCTGGATTCATTTGGGAGATCCAGATGAAGCTCGTGGTTCCTGGCTTCAGCCTTGCCCAACCTGGGCCATTGTAGCCATTTGAGCAATGAAGTAGCAGATGGAAGATCTTTTTCTGTCTCTGTCTCTCTCTCTTCCTCATTCCCTTGGTCCATCCCTCTCTCTCTCTCTAACTCTGCCTTTAAAATAAATAAGTCTTTATTAAAATTAACTGTCACAACTTCCAATATGCACCTATTTTCAAAATTTCATGGGTGAAATCCATAGTGTGGCCCAAATTACAATTGTAGCTATGGATAGCCCTAAATTTAAACAAAATGCAACATATGATCTTGGGGAAATTACAAAAAGAAAAGAGAAGAAAAAATAAGGTATTCACTTATTATACTTGATTTTAATTATAACAATGCTTCAATTTTCCATGGTCAAATGAACTCAATTATTCCATAGGAGGCAGAGTGACTCTAACAGAATAAGTAACAAATTAAAAGTAAACTAAGTTTTTGCAAGTTAAAATTGGCTAGATAAAGTGGAAATCCACAGGCCAAATTAAAATGAGTAAGATGGTGAAATACAAGGAAATTCAAAGGCTTCAAATGTCACAATTTGTGATAAAAAAACAATTAACAAAGGGATGAATATTCCCACTGCTTTCCCATGCAGTCCAATTTTGCCTTATTCTTAAAACTAGAAAGAAAAAAAGCACTCACATAGTGGTGGCTTAACCAACTGAACCACAATACCGGGCCCCTTGTTTAGCTTTTGTTACTTGATGTTGGAGAGTTTCCTTATCCTGTTCCTGACATGTAGCCTTAGACAGAAAACACTGCCATCCTCTCTGGCAGTGGTCACCTCCCAGCATGAAATGACAAAAGCAATTCAAGGCCTGGCATTTTGGCCCAGCTGGTTAAATCAATGAATGCAACATTGGCATTCCATGAGTCCAGGTCCAAGTCCTGGCCACTCCATTTCAGGTCCAGCTCTCTGCTGATGTTCCTGAGTGGGTAGCAGGGAATGGCCCAAATGCTTGGGACAGTGCCACCAAATGAGAGACCTGGAAGTATTCCCAGGCTCACAGCTTTGGCCAGGTCCAATGGTGACCATTGCATCCATTTGAGGAGAGAACCCTCCCTCCTTCCTTTGCTGCAACTCTGCTTTTCAAATAAATTATATAATAAATCCTAGGAAAAAGCTATCCAAATACATCTTCACACCATTCTTCTGTCTGTCGATTGTTTTATTATTGGTCTGGATGCATGCCTCAGTTTGCAAACCAAGGACCCAAACTTTTGTTTTTCCCAAAGAAACCTTTTATTTAATGGGTACAAATTTCATAACTACAACTTTAGGAATATAGTGATTCTTCCCACCATACCCACCTTCCCACCCCTACTCCACTCCAACTACTCCTCCCTCTCCCATTGCCAGTCCCATTCTCCATTAAGATTAATTTTCAATTAACTTTATACACAGAAGACTAGCTCTGTACTAAGTAAAGATTCCAATAATTTGCACACACACAAAAAGCTGAGAACAAGTTGTATAGTTAATTCTCTTAATACAATTCATTGAGGACAGAAGCCCTGCATGGGAAATAAGTACACAGTGACTCCGGTTGCTAATTTAACAGTTAACACTCATGTATGATATCAGTGATCACCCGAGGTTCTTAACATTAGCTGCCAAGGTTATGGAACCCTCTTGAATCCCAAATCTGTCAGCAGAGACCCAAACTTTTTTTTTTTGGCAGGCAGAGTTATACAGTGAGAGAGAGAGACAGAGAGAATGGTCTTCCTTCCATTGGTTCATCCCCCAAATGGCTGCTACATCCGCTGTGCCGATCTGAAGCCAGGAGCCAGGTGCTTCCTCCTGGTCTCCCATGCAGGTGCAGGGTCCAAGGACTTGGGCCATCCTCCACTGCCTTCCCAGGCCACAGCAGAGAGCTGGACTAGAAGAGGAGCAACCGGGACAGAACTGGCGCCCCAACCGGGACTGGAACCTGGAGTACCGGTGTCACAGGTGGAGGATTAGCCTAGTGAGCCACAGCACCGATGAGACCCAAACTTTAAAAGGAAGCAGTTCTAGGCTGGTGGTGGCTAAAATTTAAAAATAAAAAACAAAAACAAAAAGACACTCCTGTATCAATATCACTGCAAATATAATTTTGTCAACCTTTATATCTTAGACAAACCAATGGTTAAGAATGATGTACTACAGTTGCAATGATCTGTGATTATTTTAATATTTACTGTATATAATTGAAATGGACATCATTTTATTTGATTTTTATTTATAGCCTTTGTCTATATTCCTGATGAGCTATGCTGTTTTTATTTTTTATTTGTTGAACTCTTTATTTTGTAAAGTGGAGCAGTGGGTTAAAGCCCTGGCTTGAAGTGCTGGCATCCTATGTGGGCACCAATTCTGATCCCACTCTGCTGTGGCCTGGGATAGCCATGGAGGATGGCCTCTTTGGGCCCCTGCACCCTTGGGAGAGACCTGGAAGAAGCTCCTGGCTTTGGATTGGTGCATCTCCAGCCATTGTGGCCATTTGGGGAGTGAACCAGAAGATGAAAGACCTCTCTCTCTCTGTCTCTACCTCTCTCTGTAACTCTGTCTTTCAAATAAATAAAATAAATCTTTGAAAAAGTAAAATGGAATATCAAAAATTCCAAAAGAAATAAAGGAAAAAAGAAAAGGAATGGGAGGAGGAAGGCAGGGAAGTATTGCATTCTTTGAATTGTGTCTATAAATGACAATGAATAGGGTATTAATTACCTTGTAAATGTCATTATTCGACAATCCAATGTACCAATAAATTACTCATAAAAAGGCAAAACAAAACAAAACAATAAAAAAATATCACATTTTGAGCACAGAGCAATTTGTTCCTTGAGAGAGCATTACTTCTTTGCTTGGGAACTGCAGATGTTCCCTGGGAAGCAAAACTGGTGCAACAGTTGGAGAAGCAACCTCAGACTACAGTGTTAGGTAAAAGAAAATAGCCCAAAGTAAGCCAGCTGCACATGTCTTATGTAGGTGCACCTGTCTTATGTAGGGAAAGCCTCTCCCTTGTATAAACAGATGGCCACTAAAGATGCCAGGAAAAGTGCTCCCTCTACTGGTAGAGCAAATAAGCCTCATTACATACAGGCCCAGATCCTGGCACTTTTGCAGATTCATCATTAGCAGAAATCAACCAAGCCTTTCATCTGGAAGCTGACTATCAAAGGTTGGTGAGGGAGATCACCCAGTTCTCGAGACCGATTTGAAGTTTCAGAATGCAGTCATCGGTGCACTTCAGGAGGCTATTGAGTCACACTTAGTGGATTTCTTGAAAGATACTAATTTGTATGCATTCACACTGAGAGTTGTCATCACATTCAGAATCACCCAGTTCGTTCACTGTATGTGGGGAGAGAAAGGTGTAGTGAAGGCAGTTTTTGTGGGATTCTATAGTGGATTCTGTAAAATACTTTGGTTTAACTTGTGACCTTTTTGTAAGAATTTTTTATAATGTATTGCATATATTTCTTACAATATATTGCACTGTAAAATGACATTACATCTTTCAGTATGAATATGAAAAATGTTCACAGATCTCAATGATGTGAGCCCTAATGCTCAGGAGTTACATTCCTAAAATGCAGAAGAGATGGGTGATATTTCTTGCTTTCTTGATGCATGTTGCTGTGTATTAATGACTTGTACTGTAGCTATTAATGTTATAGCATTGATTAAAAATTATATTTGCAAGAAAACTGGTTATACCTTGATCCAAATATTTAGTGACTGGGGCTATTAAGTCTGACCATGTATCATGGTGATAGAACATGAACTTTTACAAGGGTGAAGATCCAAGTCTCAACCACAGTGCATCTTACAGTTCTCTTTAAAAAAAGTAAACCTGGCAGCTATAGAATACACTATGTGAACTTATATATTGTAGTATCAACATTTTAAATTAATCTACATTCACAAGTGGTAGAGAGTCTTGTCATAGACATATACTATTTACATCTGGTTTTCTAACTAGACTGCACTTGTCTTCATTGTAGTAAAATGCTTTGTGCAATATACCTTGCATAAGTCTTCATTCTACCATAAGTCAACTAACCCTCCAGCTGGTAATGAAAACAGTAACAGGAGGATTCCATTTGTAAGTGTCCTAGAATAACATACAAGTTATTCATACCAGAATTCTGTTATTAATATTTTGATCTAGTTCGTGCAGGTTTTTATTGTGTTGTGGTTGATCTCATAACAGATTTATTTTCTCTTCTACCAAGAGGAAAAAATACAGGTGTTCTTTTTTCTTTCAGAGTTTATAGCGCAACTCTTGGTGTAAGCCTGCTGTGGAGCAGCAGCAAACAGCACACACCTCCAGTTTATGGAACTTTTTCCAATTATGTTGGTGTCTGGTTAGATTATGTCTGGTTATTGTCTAAGGAAAATCACTTTCCTAAAGGTAGCTTTCTAAGTGATTTTAAAACTTATTTTTCTTTTGAAGTATTAGATCAATTATGTATGCTGACTGGATTTACAAATAATCTTGCTTATCAAAAAATAATGTACTTACCTACAAATATGTGTAGTCATTTGTCAGTTAAAAAATGTTTTTAAAAAGTGAAGATTGGGGTGGGAATTTTGGGGTTAAGCCACTGTTTGTGATGCCTGCATCTCAAATAGAGCATGGTTTGAGTTTCTGTTGCTCTACACTTTTGATTCATCTTCATGTTAAGGTGCCTGGGAGGCAATGTATGATGGCCAATATGGTTTGAAGGCTATCTCCCTTCGGGAGACCTGAAACTGGTTCCTGGATTCTTGCTTCAGCATGGCCTAGCCCTAAAATTTTTGGATATTTGAGAACTAAAACAGTAAATGAGAAGTATCTCTCTCTCTCTTCTTCATTTTTCTGTCACTACGTTTTTTAAATAAATATTCCAAAGTCAAAAGTTGTCATGTGGACTTCAAATAAATGCTATCAAATAATATATTGTATACAGAAGAAGAAAAATTTAACATATAAAAAGAGCTGAAAATTTAAATGATGAAACAAAGATATACCAAAATGTAACAGAGGGAGATTTATAGTGGCTGGCCACCTCAATAATAGACAGAAACATTTTAAAACAAACAGTGTTACTAAAGATAAAGTGGGGCATCTTTTAGTAATAGAAATGTCAAACAATTTAAATAATATAACAAATATAGATATATATTTCTCCTACAGAAATGCTCAACATTTTAGGAAAATGAGATAAAGGGATAAGCAGAGTCTTCAACAATAGCATTTGGATTTGCTAGTATCCTTCTTTTAGAAATGGATGGCAAAACTATGAAACAGATTGAAAAGGATATGGAATATTTGAATATAATAAAACAACAAAATTAATTTGTATATTCCACACTAATCAAGAGAATATGGCTTTCATTCAGTGTGCAGGCAACATTTTCCACAGAAAACAGTTTGCTACATCATAAAATCACCTGAATAAACCTTGATGAACTGAAATCATTTAAGATATGTTCTCTGACCACAATTAGGAGTATTCGGTCTAGTGGTTAAGATAATGTGTTTTGGGGCTAGCGCTGTGGCACAAGGGTTAAAGCCCTGGCCTGAAGCGCCAGCATCCCATATGGGTACTGGTTCTAGTCCCAGCTACTTCTCTTCTGATGCAGCTCTCTGCTATGGCCTGGGAAAGCAGTAGAAGATGGCCCAAGTCCTTGGGACCCTGCACCCATGTAGGAGACCTGTAAGAAGCTAGTGGCTTCTGGCTTCAGATTAGTGCAGCCCCAGCCATTGAGGCCATCTGGGGAGTGAACCGGTGGATGGAAGACCTCTCTCTCTGTCTCTACCTCTCTCTGTAACTCTATCAAATAAAATTAAATAATTTTTTTTTTAAAAAAGATGTGTGTTATATCCAAATCAAAATCAGAGCACCTAAGTTCAAGTCTTGGCTCTGCTTTCATTTCAGCTTCCTGCTAATATGCATCCTGGTAGGAAGCAGGTGATGGCTGAAGTAATTGCAGCATTGTCACCCATGTGGAAGACTTACTGGCTCCATTTTGCCTGGATGAACTCCATCAGATGTGAGCATCTAGGAAGCTGTGCAATCTCTCCCTCTCTCTGTCTCTCTCTCTCTCTCTCTCCCTCTCTCTCCTTCAATGTTTTTTTTAATAAATTCTAAAAGTCAAAACCATAAGGCTACTTGAGAAGTTGTAATATAAGTGGAAAATAAGCAGTACATTGTGGGGAAAAAAGTAAATAATGGAGTGGAAAAAAAAAACCTCAAGGGAAATTATAAAATATTAGGAAATGATTGAAAATGAACACACATTATACAGGAACTCATGATTGAAAGAGTGGTAGATGGAAATTACTAGATCTAAAAAGCTCTATTTTATGAAGAAAAAATACATAAAATCAATAAGACAGACTTCCCATTTTTAAAAAAAAAAAGCTAGAAAAAGCTGAGAAAGCTAAACTCAAAAAATAGCATCATAAAGAAATAGACTCAGTGCAAAAGGACTGTTCATTGTTGAGAAACTTGGGGCTGGTTTGATGGCAATGGGAACTGACACCCTCTGTCCATCAGTATGCCTATAACTATAAACCCAGCCACTACTCCCACGTTCTCTAATGGATTCCATTGAAAACTACAAGGTCTGCTCCTTCTCTTGATGCCAGATGCTGCTATAACAGCATACTGTTCCTAGTGCTAATTTGCTGTCAGCATTGAGCTCATGGGAGTGGCACATTTGCTATCATTACCCACTTGATCTTGTCTACACATCTACTAGCTTGGCTTACTGGGTGAGGAAATGTACATGGTGTAGACCATGCTGCAGTTGCTAGTAGTGACACTGGATATCATAGATATTGGAGGATATTTGAGATCTGCATCCAAGACAAAAACTATCCTACTCACCATTCAGCACACAATTTTGACAACAGCCAAATTACCTCCATTTCTTATCTAATGAACCAGGGATTACACATGGGTCCAGACAGAAGCTGCATGCATCAAGGAAGGGGGACACTAGGAATCCTGAACTCTAGTCATCTCCATGAGCAGCTACACAAATAACAGCAAAGAACAAAAAATTGAGCTCCTAGCCACTTTCATTGATGTTCTCTGCACCACCTGGGCTGTCTCAGCACCAAGATCTGCATCACATCACAGACCAGACTCTCAATCTGGACAAGATGTATGAGGTCTGGGCTATGTCTTTATGCACAATCCAAGCTTCCTGCAATGTGCCATATCATCCCCAGTTGCTCCATCCTCTTCATCTTATCTCCATGAGCATACCCACCTTCCTTGCCCAGTGGCACCCAAGGGTATGCCGGCCTCTGTCAACTGATGGTCCTCTCTGGAGGTTGGATTCTCCCTTTCCAAAGATTCTATGAGGGGCTGGCACCATGGCATAGTAGGTTTGTCTTTCTCTGCAGCATCAGCATTCCATATGGGCACCAGTTCAAGTCCCAGCTTCTCCCCTATAAACTAGATGTCTGCTAATTGCCTGGGAAAGCAATAAAGATGGTCCAAGTACTTGGGCCCTTGCACCCACATGGGAGACCCAGAAAAAGCTCTAGTCTCCTGGCTTGAGATTAGCTCAAATTTGGCTGTTGTGGCCATCTGGGGACTGAACAAGCAAATGGAAGGCCTCTCTCTCTCTCTCTCTAACTCTGCCTTCCAAATAAATAAATCAATCTTAAAAAGAAGACTATGGGCAGTAAGGGGTTACCACAGCTAGTGGAAGGCCCCTTTGCTGGAACAATGCTCCAGAAGGGACCAGCAATAGATTGGCAGGTGTTGCCTTACAGTGGGTTCTCAGTAGTAGTTGGTTACACTGCCATAAAGGCCTCTACATAAGGGATATCTATTTACCACACATATGACACAATAGTTCTAGCTATAAAATGGTATTGCAATTTATGTTCCAATTATCTAGCTGTGTTTTTTTCCCTCAAATTCACTGCAGCCAAGGAATACTACAGAAAATGATGGCTCATTCCTTCTTTAAGGTCTGGGGATCAAAACATAAACAGTTTTTATACCATACAGTATTATCAGAAAGCCATGGGTTTCACCTATCACAGAATAAAGGGAAAAAATAATGGCAATAAGCAGGCATTTCTGCTCATTTCCAACAAATAAGGGGAGATAACAAGCCATTCCTGTTTGATCTCCCAATTGAGGAAGAACAGGCCTGGCAATACTTCTGGGTTATGGAATCAAATAATCCCAGTGATAGAATCAACTAGTCCTTACTGAATAACCCCATCCTGAATATTTCTAAATCTCTCACACAGGGTCCTTCCCTATATGGCAGAACCTTCCATTTTTTTAAAAGATTTATTTATTTGAAAGGCAGCGTTACACAGAGAGGAGAGACACACAGAGAGGGAGATAACTTCTATCCACTGGTTTACCCCTGAAATGAGAGAAATGGCCAGAATTAGAATTTTGGATATGAAAAAAAAAAAACACAATCATCTGAAGTTTAAAACATTCCATCAAAATAAGACTCCACATCATTGAAAACATTGTCACTCATTTAACCAGGATGCTTTGATCAAGAACTATAGACCAGATATAGAGTTTTAAGAGTTTTAAGATCACTCATCTTTGAAAAATAAATTGATAATTTTAACTTTTTTAAAAAAGATGTATGTATTTATTTGAAAGGCATAGTTACAAAGAGAAGGAGAAGCAGAAACAGAGACCTTCCATCTACTGGCTGGGCCAGGCTGAAGCCAGGAGCTCCAAAATATCTTGATGGTCTTCAATGGGGGTGCAGAGGCCCAAGCACTTGGGCCATCTTCCACTGCTTTCCCAGGCTCATTAACAGAGAACACAGTTATGGAATTAGTAGGGAATATGGGATACTGATGCTGCCAGTAGATTTACCTGCGCTGGCAGCACAGGGCCTAGGATCCCTCTGGTGATATTATTCCCAAGCTCCCCTATCCTTATGGTCCTCAACTCCAGCTGGCAGCATCGTGCCTTGGGGGCAGTGCGAGGCCGGAACCACTGGGCACTGTAGAGGGCCACACCTAGCTGGCTGTGCAGCTTGGAGTCGAGGTGGCCATCAAAGCCACCAGGTCGCTCAGAAATCGGGGGTTCCTGTGGACCCCAGGTGGCTGCAGCCTGGCTCCAGGGTTCTGCTGGTTCCCCAGCAAGGAGAGCTTGTACCCACAGGACCCACCCACCCACATCCATCACCTGCCCCCCAAGATGTAGTAGACTCCAGGCAACTGGTGCCACTGAATCCAGCCTCTCTTTAAGGAAAGGAGAAAATCATGGGCATCCAGACAGTAGCAATAGGTGACATGAGGGCCAAAGATGCATCACCCTGTTGTTCTCCCATCGTCCATTCCCTCTTTCCTGACTCATGCACCCACCTTTGCTCCACCAGCCTGCTGCCCATCTCTTGTCTCCTTTATGCCCCAGGCACACTCAGGACACTGTCACTACCCACCCTCCACACTCACCAGCCTGAGCCTGCACTGCTGGGAAAGATCTCATCAGCCTGCTGCTTTCCTCCTCCTAGCTGTCAGATTCTCTCTTTCCTCCTTGCCATCTACAACATTTCAGGGCCAACCCATGCCTTTCTGAACATATGCCTTGAAAGTCTCAGTCTTCCATCCCCATTCCTTTCCGTGGTCAGCTCTGGTCAGCTCTGGACTAGGAAGGCCTCTGACTGTCACTGGGCCCCTCAGGTTCCCTCTTCTGCAGTTAGCACATAATCCTTGGCTTCAGCATCACCCTGCACTGCCTCAACCCAGAGCTCAGATTAGGAGAGTTAAATAGGGGAGGGTGCCCCTCTATGCCTAGCTGTGCCTCCTGTTCTGGGAGCCCACCCCTGTGTAAGACTAAGGCCTGAGACAAATTTCATTTGCCCTGGAGGGGAGCACTGAGGTCAGGAATCCTGCTGATAGAGTTCACAGCTTTAAGATTCCCCCAGATGACCTGGGGTGGAGGGAGGGCCACAATGCTCCCTTTTGCTTGTCTTCTCCTGACTTCTATCCACCTCTATGCCAACTCTCTGGATGAAGTTAGGAGCCAGGAGTTTCTTCCAGGTTTCCCATGTGGGTGGCAGGGGCTAAACACATAGGACTTTTTTGTATTTTGATTTTTTTCAACTTTTATTTAATAAATATAAATTTCCAAAGTACTTTTGGATTATAGCAGCTGTTCCCCCCATAACCTCCCTCCCACCACAACCATCCCATCTTGCACTCCCAGTCTCATCCCATTCTTCATCAAGATTCATTTTCAATTATCTTTATATACAGAAGATCAACTTAGTATATGATAAGTAAAGATTTCAACAGTTTGCACCCACACAGATTTAATGTGTGTCCCCCAGGCCATTAGTGGAATGCTGGATTGGAAGAGGAGCAGCCTGGAGAACTGGAGTCCATATGGGATATGAGCATTGCAGGCTGTGGCTTTCCTTCATAGGCCACAAAGCCAGTCCCTGGAGGGGTTTTCAAATTTGAGTAAGGACATGACTCTGTCATTCCTTTTCCAATGAAAAATTGCCAGCAAGCTATAATATAAAATATGCAGAGTATGGTGCATCAACACCATACAATCAATTGAAGAATAGGCTATATGGGGAAATCCACAAACAAAGCAGAACCTACTTCAGAATTGGCAGTGACTTTCATGGATGATGGAATCACAGGGTTATTGTTCATGTTAATGCTTTTCAGAATTCCCTTTCTCCAAAATGAACAACATTTTATTTAGAATAAAGGAAAAAATATCACCCATGAGTCTTCTAGCTTGATAAAATCTGTTATTATTTGGACACCTTTTCCTATCCAAGTGTTTTTACACAGGTATAATCATAATGTAGCTACATTGTTTTATCCTACCTTTTTTTTTTTTTTTGACAGGCAGAGTGGACAGTGAGAGAGAGACAGAGATAAAGGTCTTCCTTTGCTGTTGGTTCACCCTCCAATGGCTGCTGCGGCCGGCGTGCTGCGGCCAGCGCACTGTGCTGATCCGAAGGCCGGAGCCAGGTGCTTTTCCTGGTCTCCCATGGGGTGCAGGGCCCAAGCACTTGGGCCATCCTCCACTGCACTCCCGGGCCACAGCAGAGAGCTGGCCTGGAAGAGGGGCAACTAGGACAGAATCCAGCGCCCAGACCAGAACTAGAACCTGGTGTGCCAGCGCCGCAGGTGGAGGATTAGCCTATTGAGCTGTGGCGCTGGCCTTATGCTATCTTTTAAACATGACATAAATTTATTTATATGAAAGGTTTTACATACAGCATTGAATGCATGATCCATAAAAATATATAATGTGAGCTGTGTTAACTAAAGATGTTCTCTAACATATATTTAAATAGCAGAAGATAAGCACCACAATGGGAGGTAATACTTGGAAAATATATATCCACCAGAATTACCTGCAAATTTCATGAAGCTTGTGACATTTAATAAGGTGATAAATCCTCCAACTTAACCTAGATAAATTGAGTTATATTTACATAGGATATATGCAGATTAGAAATAAAAACATACAATATATTGAACTTTAGGGGATTGTGAGATAAAAGAATGAATGTTCCATAAAATTAATGCAAATTAAATGCCAATGAGGTAGAAACACTACATAATTATAAAACGGTCTTAATAAACAATCATGATGGTGCCAATTGTTTACTAGGATGTAGAGTATTCAAAAATATTATTCATTACTGGTCAAAATGACTAAATCCTTCACAAGATATCTGGATAAGTTATTACAAAGCCTATGATAGCATCATCATACAGTGCAGGAAAGATGTCCTGATATATTTACCCAGCTAACTTGAAAGCTTAAACCCACAATCTAGGATAAAAACATACAGCTGCTTTACTCATACTGCCTAAAACCTGAATGAAATCACAATGTTCTTTAGTAGATAAACAGAGAGCCAAGCTGTCCCAGTAGGTGGAGGCTCTTGAAGGCACATGGGATTAGGGAATATGGGGCATGGACACTGGACATGGGGACACAAGAAAAAAGGCGTGGGCTGGAGTCACAGGGGTTCCAAAGACAAAAGGAAGACATTGGCTTCAGGTAAGTAGCATGCAGACAACTGAAGGGAGCTGTAGTTGTAAGCAAAGGTCAGAGTGGTACCCAAAGGCTTCCATGAACTGGGAGTAAAGGGATGAAGTCACTGCAGGGCAGGAGAAAGGTCACTCTATACAGAGAAAGACTGGAGACACACAAGTCCTGACAGGTTGTATGGACAAGGGAGGTCAGCACTTAGGGAAAATTAGGGCTACATACAGAGTAGCTGGGGACCCATGAGGACTGGCATGGTGTGCAGGCCCAGCAGGAGACTTGCAGAGAGATGTGCTGTACATAAAAGGGATGAGCACTCTCACAGCTGGTACATGCTGCAGACACAAGGAGTAGAAGATTTAAAGAGCTGGTTTGGATGACACTTTTCATATGACAAAACTATCAAAATGAACAAGGGTCCCAGATAAAGGAGATGTTGAAATTGCAAATAACATATGGGCTTTAGGAACAGGATTAAATATGCAAGGTGAGCAGACACATGGAACTGGAAACATTAGGAGGCAGACAGGGCATATTATTACAGGATTTGGAAACACAGCAAAAAAATTCAGGAGATGCAATATAAATTGTCACAGTAGTTGGAGACCTGCTTAGAGAAAATTTAGAGCCTCAAGTGATTGAGAACCAGTAATTATGGCTTCCCTTTTTAAAACTGATTTGTTTATTTATCTGAGAGAGAGAGAGAGAGAGAGAGAGAGAGAGAGAATCTTCCATCGATCCACTGGTTCACTCCCCAAATGGTTTTAATGGCCAGAGCTGGGCCAGTCTGAAGCCAGGAGCCAGGTGCTTCTTCTGGATTCCCCACATAAGTGTAGGGGGCAAGCATTTTGGAAATCTCTTGCTGTCTTTTCCAGACCATTAGCAGGAAGCTGGACTGCAAATACAGCAGCCTGGACTCAAACTGGCACCAATATGGAATGCTGGGGTTGCAGGTGGCAGCTTTACCCACTATGCCACAATGCCAGGCCCCTGTAGTTTCTTTCTTAAGAAATAAAATTAACTATAGAATAAACCACAAAATAGAGGCAAGTAAAAGCAGGCAGGCATCAATGCAATACCTGTAGAAAAATGCACAATAGAAATAAGGAAAAAGGGTTTCTAAAATATATTAAAATTAATAAAAACTAGTATAAGTCATTAAGGAAAGAAAAGAGAAATACCATACAAATAACCAGCTTCAGGAATCCAAATAGCATCATCTTCAAAAATTTTCTTCTTAAAGATTTATTTATTTGAAAGAATTACAAGAGAGGCAGCAGAGTAAAAAAAAAAAAAAATAGTTATGAGCCGGTGCCACAGCTCACTTGGCTAATCCTCTGCCTGCGGCGCCGCCACCCTGGGTTCTAGTCCCGGTTAGGGTGCTAGATTCTGTTCCAGTTGCTCCTCTTCCAGTCCAGCTCTCTGCTTTGTCTTGGGAAGGCAGTGGAGGATGGCCCAAGTGCTTGGGCCCTGTACCCACATGGGAGACCAGGAGGAAGCACCTGGCTCCTGGCTTTGGATCAGTGCAGCACGCTGGCTGTAGCGGCCATTTGGGAGGTGAACCAACAGAAAAAGGAAGACCTTTCTTCCTGTCTTTCTCTCTCACTAACTGCCTGTCAAAAAATAGTTATTCACAACCACATGAACACACACACACACACACAGAGGGAGAGAGAGAGAGGGAGAGAGTGAGAGAGAGAGAGAGAGAGAGAATCTTACATCTCCTGGTTCACTCTCCAAATGGCTACAGTGGCCGAGGAGGCAGAAGCCAGGAGTGAGGAGCCAGGAGCTTCATCTCGGTCTCCTGTGTGGGTTGCAGGGGTTCAAACACTTGGACCATATTCAGCTACTTTACCAGGCCACTTAGTGGGGTGCTACATCAGAAATGAAGCACGCGGGACTTAAATTGGTGCCTTTATGGGATGCTGGCATCCCTGGTGCAGCTTTATTCATTATGCCACAAAGCCCCTCAGCTACCCCCTCCATTTATAAACATTAACAAGATAGTAAGGATTGTGAGAAATAGTTAGGAGTAAAAATTTTTTAGAGATATCAAAAGTCACCATATTTTGTAAATCAATATACCATGAAAGAGACATTGTGTAACACAGAGAACTTCCATATAAGTTAAAAAAGACTAATCAGTATTTGAAAAATCAAATCAAGGAATTTAAAAATTTCACAAGCAAAATTTCAGACTCAGACTTAGAAAATTCTAGACATTCAAGGAAGGTTGTTCCTCATTTTCCCAGATTCATCCAAAGTGGCAATAGACAGAGAATATATTTGAATTTCTTTTAAATTCATTGCTTTACATTAGTGACATGAATTAGGTTAAAGGAACTTAACATACATCTTTAATAAGAGACACAGGTATTTTAAGCAAAATATGAAAACAGAAGAGATCAATAACAAGCAGGATACATTAGATCATGCAAAGATGATTAACATTGCAAAATAAACCAATAATTTATGTATAAGAAAAACATAAGTAAATCACATGATCATTGAGATTAAATGTTGAAAAGCTTTTCATGAAACAGCTTATAACCATAAAAAGAATAGAAAAAATAATAGCAATTCCCCAATTGTAATTAAGACTAGCTACAGAGAAGTAATAATAAACAGCATAATTAACACAGAGCACTAAATGATCTTTCCCTAGAAATAATCTTGGACAAGGTTTTCTCCTCTCTTTCTTCAACACTGTCCTGGATGCATAATTAGGAAAATTAAACAAACAAAAAGAAATGTGAGGTATAGGGTCAGCTTTTAAGAAATACAACTCTTAATGTATGTTAATGATACTAGGATATGTAGAGAAAATCAAACACTAGCCAAAACCAAATATGAGCTGATAGGTGAATTAGACAAAATTATTGGGTATAGGATCAACACAATCAAGTGGGTTACCAGGTTCCCATAAAAGCAAATCATGGCTCACTAGGCTAATCATCCACCTTGTGGCACCAGCACACCAGGTTCTAGTCCCAGTTGGGGCACCGGATTCTGTCCTGGTTGCCCCTCTTCCAGGCCAGCTCTCTGCTGTGGCCCGGGAGTGCAGTGGAGGATGGCCCAAGTGCTTGGGCCCTGCACCCCATGGGAGACCAGGAAAAGCCCCTGGCTCCTGGCTTTGGATCAGCGCGGTGCACCGGTGGCAGTAGCCATTGGAGGGTGAACCAACGGCAAAGGAAGACCTTTATCTCTGTCTCTCTCTCACTGTCCACTCTGTCAGAAAAAAAAAAAGAAAAAAAGATTTATTTATTTATTTATTTGAAAAGCAGAGTTACAGAGAGGCAGAGGCAGAGAGAGAGAGAGAGAGGTCTTCCATCTTCTGGTTCACTACCCAGATGGCCACAATGGCCAGAGCTGTGCTGATCTGAAGCCAGGGTCTAGGAGGTTCTTCCTGGTCTCCCATGGGGGTGCAGGGACCCAAGAACTTGAGCATCTCCCACTTTCCCAGGACATAGCAGAGAACAGGATGGGAAGTGGAGCAGCTGGGACTAGAGCTGACACCTATATGGGATGCTGGCAATGCAGGCGGCAGCTTTATCCACTGTGCTGCATTGTCGGCCCCAAGGGTCTTCTTGATCTCTCCTACCTCTGTCCCTGTTATATATTAATGTTAGCCATCACAAAACACACCAAACACCAGAGTAAGGGAAAGGGTTTATTTGGGAACACCCAACAGACCAGAGTGAAGGGGCAGTGAAGGAAAAAGAGAGAGAAAGAGAGAGAGGTGGAGAGGAGGGAGAAGAGAGACGAGAGGAGAGAAGCCAAGAGAGGCCAAGAGAGCACAGGAGAGAAGGACCAAGAGAGCACATGTTCAGGAACAGGCCCTTTTGAAACTGCCTGAGGGCGGGCAGGGAATCCAGAGCAGCGAATCCCATTAGGATGGGGGTGGAGCCTGGCTCAGGTAGCTGGGCCATGCAGCCACCTGGCTAAAACTGCCAGTTTCCTAACAGCCCCCACTGGTAAATGAGTCCAGGTTCTTCTTAATGTTTTTCATGGCATAAAATCTATTACTCTCAACAGTGAGTTTTTCTTGGTTTATTTTGTGCTATTTGTGATAATATTTTACTTAATTTTTTTCATGTGTTACTTCACAGTAATTTTTTAAAATAACATGAAAATGTTGTTAGGCTATAGATTGTGAATAAATTATACTTCTATAGGAAGTCTTAGTGGAGTACGAGGATTAAGTATCTAACTTCTCATGCATATGCACTTACTTAGTTTTTGATTTCCCAACACTTAGAGTTACCTTATTTATTTACTCACCTAGTGTTAACTGACATTTCTGTTTGGAACCATATTCTTAGTTACTAATGACCCCTGGTTGGGTACTTATACTGTTGATCTATTTGTACTGATTACAAATGGTGAATTTGTAGTTTTGCTTGGAGTTATATGTTTTCTCTTAGGTATCTTAATGCTCTATTTAGGGGCACTGGTAGGAAGCCTTGTAATGTCTTCTTGGAGAACTGCCAGTTGTCTCACTGTGTAACCCTTCTAGTAGTCTTACCTAAATTCTGATTAGTCTGAAATGAATGCTGTTTTTCTACATTTCATTGGATTTGTATTATAATGGACTATTTTCTGCATATTTTTATTTTTAAGCAGTTGTGTATGTATTTGTCTTAAGTTGATAAGAATGGAATTTGGAAATATTTATGTAATTTAAATGAACAAAGCAAGGCAATTATCATATCCACTACATTATATACCTATTTTTCATGATAAGATTACTTAAAAGTCTAAACTCTTGTTTATTTTCCTATAGTAGGACACATTGTTATTAACTATTCTCACCATGTTGCACAACAGACCTCTTGAATGTATTCTGACTATGCAAACCAAATGTGATTGGCCAAGATGACTTCAAATCCCCTTCATGTGTCTGTATATTTAAATGATTTCCTATAGACAGCACAAAGTTTGGTCTTGGTTTTATTTTTCCATGTCAATCTCTATCTTTAGTGTATTTAGGTTGAAGAGTTAAAATTGTATGTGTGCGGGTGTAAAAAGTTAAGCTTAAGCTTACAGGTTTAAACCTTCCTGGTGCAGCTGTGAAAATAAGACAGAGTAAAGTAACACCTTGACAGTAGGGACTCCATTTTGGAGCACTTGAAACTGCATTCTGGGAAAGCACTCCCCCACCGTGAGACTCTGGTCTGAAACTATAATCTCAAATAGTCAGAGAATAGCAGTGCACTACACCACCCTTGGCAGAGCACAAAAACCCCCTAGCATGATTGCTCAAGCTTAAAAGTAGAAAGGTTGCACCTGGGTTACGTGGGCTAATAATGAAGATGTGATTTGTCTATGTCTTAAAATCATAATTGCTGATTGTAAGATTTTAGCAACCGCTTAGCAACCGTGTATTCTCTCCCTCCTCCCGATTTTGTGGTTTTTGCCTTTATAAACCCCATGCTGTAGTTCCTCACTGCTCCTCTGTCCTTGTCAGAGGGCCCCAACATGTTGGATCAATAAATTTAACCCTTCGCTGGTTGCATGAGAGAAAAAGTTTCTTGGAATCGTTCCTCGGGTGGTGGTTTTTTTTTTTTTTTTTAGACCCTAACAAGATAATGCACATTTAAATTGATTATCCATGAAAGTGGGTTAGTATGTAATATGGTTGCAATTGTTTTCTCTGTTTTTTTTTTAAGTCTTATTTATTGATTTTTGTTTGTTTGAAAGCTAGAGAGACAGAGGGAGGGAGATCTCCCATTGGCTGTTTCACCGTCTCAAAAAAAAAAAAAACCTACAACAGCTGCAACTCAGCCAGATTGAACACAGGAGCCAGGAAGTCCATCCTGGTCTCCCACATGTATGGCAGGGAGCCAATAACTTGAGCCATCACCTACTGCCTCCCAGGGGGTGCATTCACAGGAAATTGATCACAAGTGGGGTTGCTGAACTCAAAGCTGGCACTCTGATATGGGACATGGTTATCAAAATTGGTGTGTGTTTAGCTGCTGCACCAAATGCCCATGCTGATTCTTGTTTTTAAATACTTTTTGTAATTTTATTTTATATTTTAAAATTTTTTATTCATTTATTTAATTCATTAAAGGCAGAAATACAGAGTGATCTACCATATGCTGGTTCACTCCTTAAATGTCTGCAAAATAGGGTGACACTGTGGCATACCAGGTACAGCTGCCACCTGTTGGTGTATTAGTTGCTGTTAATAGTCCCAGTGATCTATTATATTTCTGTGATATCAATTATCTCTTTTTTAAAAATTTTTATTTATTTATTTGGGAGGCAGTTATAGACAG
The DNA here is from genome assembly GCF_051225735.1 of Oryctolagus cuniculus. Lineage (NCBI taxonomy): Eukaryota > Metazoa > Chordata > Mammalia > Lagomorpha > Leporidae > Oryctolagus > Oryctolagus cuniculus. The sequence goes on from NC_142889.1 coordinate 16,919,838, forward strand.
ATAGGGAAAGAGAGAGAGAAAGGTCTTCATCTACTGCTTTACTCCCTAAATGGCCCCAAGGGCTGGAAGGTGGTCTGATCCAAAACCAGGAGCCAGGAGCCAGGAGCTTCCTCCAGGTCTCCCTCATCGGTGCAGTAGCTCAGGGCTTGAGCCATCTTTCACTGCTTTTCTAGGCCATAAACAGAGAGCTGGATTGGAAGTGGAGCAGCCAGGTGACAAATCAGTGTCAATATGAGATGCTGGTGCTGCAGGTGGAGCCTTAGCCCACTGTCCCACAGTGCTGGCCCTCAGCCATGGCTTTTAATTTCTGTATTTGTCTGATAATTGTGGGGGCTATAGGTGGCTGTAGGAAATATAGGCAGAGATAAAAAGTGCATTGCTTTGCTTGGGTGGCCATAACATAATACTGTCAAATATGTGGCTTGAATCACAGCAATATATTTCTCATAGTTCTAGAGATTATATATTTGAGAGCAAGAAGATAATGGGTTTGGTTGCTCCTGAGACCTCTCTTTGGTTATCACATAGCCACCATCTTGTTGCACCCTTATATGGTATTTCTTCTGTATATGTGCAGCCCTTCTTATCAGAACATTGATTAGTTTGGATCAGGGCTTCATGCTTATGATATCATTTGATGTCAATTATTTGCTTAAAGTCCTGTCTCCAAATAGTGTCACATTGGTTGTCAGCATTTCATGATATGAATTTTAGAGAGATACATTGGTTGTCAGCATTTCATGATATAAATTTTAGAGAGATACAGATCAGCCTGTAGTACTTAAAAGGGCCCAGGGGTTTGCCCTGTAAGCAGCTGTCTCCAAGAAAGACTTAGTTTCTGAAATGTGTTAATGTTTCTCACAGTATTATTTTCAATACTGATGTAAATATTGGTGCATGAATGGACACACATGTGCACAAACCCCTGTGTACATATAGATACATTATTGTGAAGATGTTTAATGGTTGCGTGGAGGTAAAGTAAATATAGTAATCCATATAATGACACAGTGGGGCCAGCAGTGTGGCATAGAAGTTTGAGCCTCTGAAAGCAGTGCCAGAACCCCATATATGTGTGGGTTCAAGTCCTGGCTGCTCAACTTCTGATCCAGCCCCCTGCTGATGCACCTGGGAAAGCAGCAGAAGATAGCCCAAGTACTTGGGACCCTACACCCATGTGGGAGACCTAGAAGAAGCTCCTGGCTCCTAGCTTCAGACTAGTGTAGCCACAGCTGTTGCTGACATTTGGGGAGTGAGCTAATGGATGGATGTTCCATCTCTCTCTATCTCCCCCTCCCTCTCCCTTTCTTCCTTTCTCCCTCCCCTTCCTTCCCTCCTTCGCCTTCTCTCTGCATCTCTGCCTTTCAAGTAAAGAAATATTATTAAAAATTACACAGTAACATTATAACATGATGAAAAATAGAAAATGATAAAACTTAATAAGTGTGTTATCCAATATCTAATTTCTAAAACATAAACAGCAAACAGAGGGATGTTTTCTTAACATGTTCAAAATTTTAAATTATAATTACTCAAAACTTAAACTTTTCATTATAGGGACACACTGGCAAGCTACATTACCAAAAGCATAAATCCAATACCACTGTAGTACCTTTTTCATTGTTGTTTCATATTTTTTCAGTTTTATCTACTTAATTAAATCATGAATTATGGTGGGCTTTTCTGCTCTTTGAATACCACTTATAGTATTTAAGAAATTTACAGATTTATCATTGAGTGTGTTTTTTTCAACACAGGCACTGATATTGCCAGTTCAGTGAACACTGGGGTGACCATTGCAGGATTTAAAATGAAATTTATATTATAATGACATAGGTCTTCCTAAAATCTTCAAAGCCTCCAAAGCACATAAATGATCACATCAGTAATTTATTAGAGATATTTGATTTAGTTTAATTTTTATGGCTAATGTGTCATTACTGTTTGGCAGTTAGAAATATAATTGATAAAGCATGTAAGCATTAAGATTGTATGTTTCCTAGACAGAATTTTGGCATGACAGTGTGAGTATATGTGTGCCTTCATTTTAGTAGGTTTTATAAAAAAAAGTTTTAAAAAGATACATTACTTATTAATTTGAAAGGCAGAGTGACAAAGAAAGGTTGAGAGAGTTTACATCATCAGTGGTCCAAGGATCCAGGCATAGCAAGGCCAAAGCCAGTAGCCCCAAATTCCTTTTGGTTTCCCATATATGTGGCTGGGGCAGAAGCATTTGGACAATAGTTTGCTGTCATTCCAGGTGCATTATCAGGAAATGAGATCAGATTCATAGTAGCGAGGACTGGAACTGGGTTTCTAATGCAGATGCTGAGTAGTTCAAGTGGTGGCTCAACCTACTGTGCCACAATGCCAGTCCTGACAAATTTTATTTAAAAAAAAAAGGAAAATTCTTATAACATCCCTATAAATGATCCCAAAGACACAGCAAGTAAAGAAATATTTACTGAAGACAGATTTGTTAAGAGCAGAGAGACTCAGTGCTTATGGATCCAGACCTGTTTCCTACCTTCCCTATCATGACTCAGTGCAATGGAAACTCCACTCCTAAGTGCAAATGAGAACACATGGCCCTCTCTACTGCTAGCTACCAGCTTGGGATGACATCCTCATTTTTTTCCTGTCCTCAGTTGCCTGCTGCCAGAACTATGCACTGGGTGAGTGTAGCTGAGAGATAGGGCCCAGACCACACTTGAATAATGGAGACTCTGTATTGGGCATTAGGACGCTTGGGTCTAATCTCCCACAACATGAAATGTCCACTGTAGGCACATCCATAGAAACAGTACATCTGCAGTGACTTTGGGTTGAAAGTATTGGGGATATTGAGAAGACAGCCTTCTTTTTATTAATTTTTTATTTTATAAGCAAGGACAAATAGCAATGAAAGAAAGCTTCCATCTGCTGGGTCATTCTCCATTCAAAACAAATAAGGCTGAGCTAAGTTAAAATTGGGAGCTGGTAAGACAGGCATGATAACACTGAGAATTAAGTGTTAATTGGGATGCTCACTTCCCTTTTCAGAGGGTCAGTTCAGATCCCAGCTACTTTGCTTCTAATCCAGCTTCTGACTATTAGGCCTGGAAGGCAACACATGTTGGCCCACACCAGTTTGGGAGATGAGACCTGCATGGAATTCCTCAGCCCTAATTTTGCCTTGGGCCAACTTTGGCTGCTGTAGGCATTTGGGGACATGGGAGAATAAACCACCAGATGGAAAAATCACTGTCACTCTCTCTGAATTTCAAATAAATTATTTTTTAAACAGTTATAAATTGGAAGCTAGGCACTCAATTTTGGTCACCAATGTAGCTAGGTGTCCCAACTACTTGAGCCTCTACCTTCTGGGTGATACAGACCTAGGGTGAGCATTAGCAGGAAGCTGGAGCTGAATCAGGATGGAGCTGGGACTCAAACCCAGGCTGTCTGGGATGTGCTGACCCAAACAGTGTATTAAACACTATACTCAACTTCAACACTTTAAGGAGATAAAAATATTCTAAGATTGTTGATAGTGATGATTACAACTAAATGAAAACAGTGAATTGTATAGATACTCTTAACTGGTGAATCTCATGGTAATTTGCATTTATATCTCAATTATGCTATTTAAGAAAATTATATGACTTAGAATATATTGTATTACTTCAAACTTTTCATGTAATATATATTTTAGTGTCTCAAATTCCAATGCATGTAAAATGTGACTTTATATTTACATATAAATATAAATATGAATATAAATGTAAGACCAAGTGATGACAGCATATTAACTAGATAAAGAACAGTGATTGATTCAGGACCAAGGTATATTGGTTAAAAGATGACATTAATCTTTTCTGTATATCTTTTCTGAGAATAAAATTAAGAAATGAATTAACATGAAACAAACCATGGTCAGACACCAGAAACATGTGAATATATAATTTACTAGAGATGAATCTTAGAAGACTAACATTTGGGACTGACATTGTGGTGTAGTGGGTTAGGACAGTGCTTGCAATGCTGGCACCCTATATTGGCATGCCATTTTGAGTCCTAGCTACTCTGCTTCTGATCCACATTCCTGTGAGTGTGTTTGGGAAAGCAGTGGAACATGGCCCAAGAACTTGGATCCCTACCAGCCATATAGGAGACCCAGATAGAACTGCCTGGTCCTGACTCCTGGCCCCACCCTGGCTATTGCAGACACTTGGGGAGTGAGCCACAAGAAAGAAGATGCATCTATCTCTTTGTCAGTCTCTCCTGCCTCTCTCCTTATTTCCCTTTCAAATAAATCTTTTTTAAAAAAAAGATTAACCTCATTTCATAATCCTTGTGATGGAATCTTAATTACCCAATCTCTTTTCTATTTGTCTCTCCCTTTAAACTACAAGGACTCTTTATTCCCATTCATCCAGTACAAATTACTTATTAGAACTGCTCTTATGACTTGGCACTCAAAATCATGAACTACAATTATCATATGATATCTATACTTAAGAAACAGATAAAGAATTTGTTTAAGATTATCCATCTATTTTTGAGTATGGTCTTCCCACTTTTATTCATATCAGGATTCCTCATTGAATCCAAATATTCAACCCCAGTAGGAACAGCCCCCATTGACAGAGGTGTGTGATGACCAAGGGAACAATTCATGGGAATGGGTATGAGAAACCAGTACTCTATGTTGCTAAGCTAGTTCTTTGATACCTGAAAGTTCATTTTATTTCAAGGAATATGCCATAGAGACCCATTTTTTAAGCATGCAATTTCTTCTGTGTCCTGAGATGAGGGTACCTAGGCTATAAATCCAAGACTGAAGTTCCTGCTTTTGCACAATAGTCACTGAGGGGCAATGGCAGCATCAGAGAAGGCTTGGGAATTTCAACAGGGCAAACCATAGGTGAGGCATAAAGAAAGTCAGGGATAGGCTGTGGGCCAAGAGTCAGTACCCTGTCCTACTTCACTCAAGACCATCTCAATTCTAGCCGTCCTCATTTGAGAGTTTTATGAAACCCTCTGTTGACCTTTTTGCCTAGTTTGTAACATAAACCAGCAAGTAGAGGGAAAAGTTCAGATCCATTCCTTAGAACAGTAAGTGAAGATTTGTTAGATATTTAGATGGACAGATGGATTTCAGAAGCTCTTAATTATGTCACTAATGGAGATTAAAACTTTTGTGTTTGCGCATACTTTTTGTTTCAGTATAAGCACTAGAATAGTTTTCTCAACTCTGGAATATGACCCAAGGATGGAACACTAATTATTTTAGTTGAAGAGACCAAGTGTCTTTATATGACCATACTTCCCCATATTTTTTTATGGATTGTGTGAATCAAATATATTTATAATGCAAGTTTTTCTCATTTAATGTCAGTTATCCATTTTTTGACAATTGTAATGTTGCAGAGATTTAGTGTTAGTCCATTTCTAATTATTTAAAATGAGAGTAAATCAGACTATTGCTGATAATTACTTTGCAAAATATAAATAAAAATGCAATACAATGCCCAAATATAGTAAAAAAAATTCTTTTTTTTAAGCTTGATTTATTTATTTGAAAGTCAAAGGAGAGGCAGAGAGAGAGAGAGGTCTTCCATCCGATGGTTCACTCCCCAATTGGCCGCAATGGCCCAAGCTGTGCCAATCTGAAGGCAGGAGCCATGAGCTTCTTCTGGGTCTCCCAGGCACAGGGGCCCAAGCACTTGGGCCATCCTCTGTCGCTCCCCGTCTTCGTGGAGGAATGACAGAGGACCCTGCGCTGTTCTTTCATCTGCTCGGCCCTCCCCGGGTTTGCTGCTGGTTCTTCCCGGGTTGGCTACCGTCCCTTCCACCTCTGTGGAAGGGCAGTTCCCCCTGCCACTTTCCCCACTTCCACGGGAGAGTGGCACACTGCCGGCCGGCTCTCTCGGGGGCTGCACAGGTGTTCCTCTTAGATGCTCCTGGTGCATGTTGTCTCTCTCCTCCTTTATAGTCCTCTTCCACCAATCCCAACTCTGCTACCCACATGCCGAGTACGCTGCTCTCCTCCAATCAGAAGCAGGTCCTGCTGTTTATTGGTTGAACTGGAGGCAGCTGTGTAGAAGCTGTTTCCTCCTCTCCCAGTGCCATATTGTGGGAGAGCAGATGCATAGAATAAGTCTTAATTCCAGTAACTTAGTCTAGTCAGGGTTGCTCCCAGTTGCTCCCCACAATCCTCCACTGCTTTCCCAAGCCATAGCAGAGAGCTGGACTGGAAGTGGAGCAGCCAGGTCTCAAACTGGCACCCATAGGGGATGCTGGTGCTTCAGGCCAGGGCGTTAACCCACTGATCCACAGCACTGACCCCTCAATGCATTGTTATGTTATCCAGGCAGTTTGTGTGGCAGCAGCCTTGCTGACAGGGTTGGCATGAATCATGCTCATGAACATGTCTGTGTGAAATTCTCTTGATTGTATTTGGCATGCAATTAAATTCCTCCCTACTCACCAAGAGTATATCAGCATTTGATATATAACAAATCAAAAAAATTATGTTGTGGTTTTCTTTGCAATTATTTTTTTAAAAGGCAGAGCATCAGAGAAAGGGGAGAGGAGGTAGGGACAAAGGAAGAGGGGGAGAGAGAGACTGTGCATCTGCTGCTTGATTCACTCTCTAATTATCCTAACAGCCAGGGCTATGTCAGGCTGAAGCCAGAAGGCAATAATCTTACCTGCATCTCTTTTGAGGGTAACAGGAACCCAAGTACTTATCCATCATCTGCTGCCTCCCAGGTACAACAGCAGGGTGTTTTATTTTAAGTATGGAATAACCAGGATGAAAACCACAAATTTGCTTATGGGATGTTATATGTCCCAAGCAGTAGTCTAACCTGCATCACAATATACAACCCTCTCAATCTGGTGGTTTGCTCTGGATCTTGCCCAAACCCTGTATCTCCAATAGACAATTCCCAGACTTTTTCATAAGGTAAGGTAAACTCCAATAAGCAAGTACTTTTCAAAGTGTGTCAATGTCATATTTACTGATTTCAAATTGGGCAAAGCAAGAAAAATGGTAATGTCAAGGATCATGATGAAGATTATTTGAAGGCTTGTGTGTTGGGAGGTGTGTTATTTGGGATAATTACTAGGAAGGTATAGTACAATGAATATGTGTTATATCCATTTTTACAGTGCAGTTGTGGGCAAAAATACTCAGGTTGCTAAATGCCTAAATTCTATAGAATTTTCAGTATGTGGATTTCTGTGCAGTATATCTGTAGTAATAGAAAAGTAGTTAATACCACCCAAGTATTTTTTTTTTCTGTAGCGTAGATTTAAGTAATAAAATGATGTTTCTTTCTATGGTATACTGAAATTTGTTTAAACATTCATCCTGAAAATAAAATTGCTTCTTAACCATAGCATTAGCTTTTTTTATTAAAAGATTTATTTCTTTGAAAGATTTACAGAGAGAGGTAGAGATAGAGAGAGGGGTCTCTCTGTCACTCTCCAGATGGTCACAACATCATAACTGCACCAGTCTGAAGCCAGGAGCCAGGCGCTTCTTCTAAGTCTCCACATGGGTGCATGGACCCAAGGACTTGGGCCATCTTGTACTGCCATAGCAGAGAGCTGTATCAGAAGAGGAGCAACCAGGAATAGAACCAACACCTATACGGGATGCCAGTGCTTCAGGCCAGGGCTTTAACCTGCTGCACCACAGCGCCGGCCCCCATGATATTAGTTGTGGCTCATTTGGTTAATCCTCTGCCTGTGGCACCGACATCCTATATGAGTTCTGGGTTCTAGTCCCAGTTGCTTCTCTTCCAGTGCAGCTCTCTGCTGTGGCCCGGGAGGGCAGTGGAAGATGGTCCAAGTGCTTTGGCCCCTGCACCCTCATGGGAGACCAGGAAGAAGCACCTGGCTCCTGGCTTTGGATCAGCACAGTGCCGGCTGTAGTGGCCATTTATGGGGTGAACCAATGGAAAAAGGAAGACCATTCTCTCTGTCTCTCACTATTTATGTATCTACCTGTTAAATAAATAAAAAAATAAAAAACCCACAATGCATAAAGGTTATAAAATTGTGTATTTCTAGACTTGGTTTTTTTAACCAAAGAGAACATTTTTAAAATTCTTTTTAAATGTTAGATTAATTTCTATATAGTTCCTGGACTTCTAAAACTTTGCATATTTGTCTAGGCTCTTTCATTAATTAAAAAAAAGGTTTTGGGGGCTGACACTGTGAGATGGTGGGCTAAGCCTTTGCCTGTGGTGCCAGCATTCCACATTGGTACCAGTTTGTGTCCCAGCTGCTCCTCTTCCAATCCAGCTCTCTGCTTATGGCCTGGGGAGGCAGCATAAGGTAGCCCAAGTGGTTCTCTGTACCCATGTGGGAGACCTGGAGGGAACTCCTGGCTTCTGATTGGCTTATCTCTGGCTGAGCCATCTGGAAAGTGACTGTAACTCTACCTCTCAAATGAATACATAAAGTCTTTAAATAAAAAATGTTGTTTGATCTATGTCCATCTAAGTTAATTTTTATAAGAATGTCACATAGTAGGTTATTTAGAAAGAAACATTTTTGCTAAAATGTATTTACTTTAAAATACTTTTTCAAAATGGATATACTTTCTCTTTCTGTTAATAAAAGAGAGAGAGAGAGAGAGAGAGAGAGGGAGATTCTCTCACCGGTTTCACTCACAATAGGAGCTACAACAGCCAGGACCAGGCAAGGTCGATGCCAGGAGGCAGAACATCCATCTGAGTCTCTGCATTTCTGTCAGGAACCCAAGTACTTGGGCAATTATACATTGCCTTCTTACATGCTTTAGCAGGAAGCTGAATGGAAAGTTGAGTAGCCAGGACTCATATCAGACTCTATGAGGTGAGAGCTTCACCAGTGATGACATAACCTGCTGTGCCAGAAGACCTGCCTCAAAAAACAGTTATTTCTTTTAGTCTGGGAGCCAGAAGGTATAAAGTCAAGAGGCCAATCTAGAAAGGACCATTTTCCTACATCACATGGAAAGAGAGACATCACATGGTAAGAGAAAGAAATAGAAGTCTTTTAAAATTGGTGTTGCGGTATTCTTTATGATGGCAACTTTTACTTTGGGGATTAAACTTCCATTATGCTATTTTATCCCTTTCCTACAAATAGGTTTTCACTGTAATAACTGTTACTTCTATAGAATTTAAATAGTTTATCAGTCTTTATCTTACTTTATGTGATTTGTAAATACTGAAAGATACTTGGAAATTGTTAAGGTATCTGGCCTACTACTTTCAACACCTAACTTAAGTTTCTTTCTAGTTTTTTTTCCCTTGAGTATAAGTCAAATTTTCATTTTTCCCCCAAGTATAGTGATTTTGAATTTTATACTTAGTATTGTAAGGCATATGTTGCAGAAATTGTGGATACTGTAATATTCTTCAGAATGATTTGCTTTACATTAATTGACTGGATTAAAATAGCAAATTCCATATTCTTTGCAGTGATCAATAAGTCATTGCTTCTCATAATGTCAGTTTCACTTCTACAGGTTTCCTTTTAGAGGCTCAGTTAGTTGTCACAGATCAGGGAAAACATATACTATTTGTACCTTTGGGACTGGCTTATTTCACACAGCATGATGTTTTCCAGATTCCTCCATTTTGTTGCAAATGACTGGATTTCATTTTTTATGTCTATGTAGTATTCTATAGAGTACATATCCCATAATTTCTTTATGCAGTCTTTTGTTGATGGCCATTTAGGTTGATTCCCTATCTTAGCTATTGTGAACTGAGCTGCAATAAACATTGAGGTGCAGATAGTTCTTTTATTTGCCAATTTAATTTCGCTTGGGTAAATAGTGAGGAGTGGGATGGCTGGGTCATATGGTAGGGCTATATTCAGATTTCTGAGGTATCTCCAAACTGTCATCCATAGTGGCTTTACAAGTTTGCATTCCCACTAAAAGTGGAGTAGTGTGCCTTTTCCCCCACATCCTGACCAGCATATGTTGTTGATTTCTGTATAAAAGCCATTCTAATCAGGGTGAAGTGAAATCTCATTTTGGTTTTGATTTGCATTCCCTGATGCCTAGTGATCCTGAACACTTTTTCATGTGTCTGTTGACTGTTTGAATTTCTTCTTTTGAAAAATGTCTGTTAGGTCCTTGGCCCATCCCTTAAGTGGGTTGTTTGTTTGTTGTGGAGTCTCTTGATCTCTTTGTAGATTCTGGTTATTAATCATTTATCAGTTGCATAATTTGCAAATATTTTCTCCCATTCTGTCAGTTGCCTCTTCACTTTCCTGACTCTTTATTGTGCAGCACAGAAACTTCTCAATTTGATGGAATCCCAGTTGTTAATTTTTGTTTTGGCTGCCAGTGCCTCTGCGTTCTTTCCCAAGAACTCTGCCAGTGTCAGTATCTTGCAAGGTTTCTCCAATGTTCTCTAATAATTTGATCATGTCAGGTCATAGATTTAGATCTTTATGTTGAGTGGATTTTTTGAAAGGTGCAAGGTAGGCTTCTTTCTTCATACTTCTGCATATGGAAATCCAGTTTTCCCAGCACCATTTGTTGAATAGACTGCCCTTGCTCCAGGAATTGGTTTTAGGCTCTTGATCAAATATAAGTTTGTTATAACTATTTGAATTGGTTTATGGTGTTTATATGCTATTCTGTTGGTCTGTTCATCTGTTTCTGTGCCAGTACCATGCTCTTTTGATGATAACTGCCCTGCAGTATGTCTTTAAATCTGGTTTTGTTATGGGTCCAGCTCTGATTTTGTTGTCTAAGATTGCTTTATCTATTTGATGTCTCCTGTGGATCTATATGAATTTCAGCATCATTTTTTCCAGATTTGTGAAGAATATCCTTGGTATTTTGATTGTTATCACATTGAATCTGTAAATTGCTTTTGGAAGAATGGACATTTAGATTATATTGATTCTTTCAATCCATGAACATGAAAGATTTTTTCATTTTTTTGGTATCTTCTTCAATTTCTTTCTTTAAAGTTTTGTAATTCTCATCGTAGAGATCTTTGACATCCTTTGTTAAGTTTATTCCAAGGTACTTTTTTGTAGCTATTGTGAATGGGATTGATCTTAGAAGTCCTTTCTTAGCCATGGCATTGTCTGTATATATAAGGGTGGTTGATTTTTGTTATTGACTTTGTATCCTGCTACTTTACCAAGCTGTTCTATAATTCCAATAGTCTCTTAGTAGAGTTCTTAGGATGCCCTAAATAAAGAATCATATCATCTGCAAAGAGGGATAGTTTGGCTTCTTCCTTCCCAATTTCTATCCCTTTGATTTCTTTTTATTGTACAATAGCTCTGGCTAAAACTTCCAGTATTATATTGAATAGCAATGGTTATAGTGGGAATCCCTGTCTGGTACCAGATCTCAGTGGAAATGCTTCCAACTTCTTCCAATTCAATATGATGCTGGCCATGGATTTGTCATGAATCACCTTGATTGTGTTGAGGAATGTTCTTTCTACACATAATTTGCTTAGAGTTTTCATCATGAAAGGGTGTTGTATTTTACTGAATGCTTTTTCTGCATCTATTGAGATAATCTTATGTTTTTTCTTCTGCACTTTGTTAATGTGGTGTATCACTTTGATTGAAATGCAAATGTTAAACCATCCTTTCATACCAGGGATAAATCCCACTTGGTCAGGGTGGATTATCTTTCTGATGTTTTGTTGAATTCTATTGGCTAGAATTTTATTGATGTTTTTTGTGTCTATGTTCATCAGGTAAATTGGTCTTTAATTTTCTTTCTCTGCTGCCTCTTTTTCAGGTAATGCTGGCCTCGTAGAAATCATTTGGGAGGGTTCCCTCTCTTTCAATTGTTTTGAATAGCTTAAGAATAATTGGAGTTAGTTCTTTAAGTGTCTGGTAGAATTCAGCAGTGAATCCATCCAGTCCTGGGCTTTCCTTTGTTGGGAGGGCCTTTATTACTGATCCAGTTTCTGTCTTGGTTATGGGTCTGTTTAGGTTTTCTATGTCTTCCTGGTTCAATTTAGGTTGGTTGTATGTGTCCAGGAATCTATCCATTTCTGCTAGATTTTCCAGTTTGTTGGCATACAACTCTTTGTAGTTATTTCTGATGACTCTTTAGTTCTGTGGTGTCTGTTGTTACATTCCCTTTCAAATCTCCAATTTTAATGATTTTGGTTTTCTCTCTCCTGTTTTTGGTTAGTTGGTCCAGTGTTGTGTCAATTTTGCTTATTTTTTCAAAAAACCAGCGCTTTGTTTTGCTGCTCTTTGTTATTTTTTGGATTAAATTTTGTTGGTTTGTTCTCTAATTTTAATTATTTCTTTTCTCCTATTAAGTTTGGGTTTGGTTTGTGTAGAGTTTCTAGATCCCTGTTATTGACTGGTAGCTCATTTATTTGCTGCCTTTCCAATTTCTTGATGTAGGCACCTATTGCTATAAGCATTTATCTTTTTTAAACTTTTATTTAGTAAATATCAATTTCCAAAGTACAGTTTATGGATTACAGTGCCCCCCACTGCTTTTGCTGTATCCCATAAGTTTTGATATGTTGTGTAGTTATCTTCATTTGCTTCTAGAAAGTTTTGATTTCTCTTTTGATTTCTTCAGTGACCCCCTCTTCATTCAGGAGCATATTGTTCAGTCTCCACATGTTTGCATATGCTCTAGAGATTCCTGAGTTGCTGATTTCCAGATTCATTCCATTGTGGTCTGAGAAGATGCATGGTATGATTTTGATTGTTTTGAATTTGCCAAGACTTGCTTTATGGCCTAGTATGTGGTTAATCCTAGAGGAAGTTCCAAGCACTGCTGAAAAGAATGTATATTCAGCAACTGTAGGGTGAAAAGTCCTGTAGATATCAGTTAAGTCCATTTGGCCTAGTGTTGATTAAATCTGTTGTTTCCTTTGCACACAAATTTATCATCAGCAAATCACCTCTGACTCTTATCTAAAAGCCCATAGAAACATAAAGAGACCAGAGAGAAGCTGTGTCTGGCATGGTGGACAAGGATAGCAAGAATCTCAAAACTCCAATCTTGCAGCATGAACAGCTATAACCATCACAGCAAGCAGTCAAGTGAACTTATACCAACCTTCATTAGTATTCTTTGTATCAGGTGCACTACCAGATATCCAAGAGCTGAAGCTGCTCTACACAAGACCACAAGCCAGATTCACAACAATCTTTTTTTTTTAACAGGCAGAGTGGACAGTGAGAAGAGAGAGACAGAGAGAAAGGTCTTCCTTTGGCATTGGTTCACCCTCCAATGGCTGCCGTGGCTGGCATGCTATGGCTGGCGCACCATGCTGATCCGATGGCAGAAGCCAGGTGCTTTTCCTGGTCTCCCATGGGGTGCAGGGCCCAAGCACTTGGCCCATCCTCCACTGCACTCCCTGGTCACAGAAGAGAGCTGGCCTGGAAGAGGGGCAACCGGGACAGAATCCGGCACCCTGACCAGGACTAGAACCTGGTATGCTGGTGTTGCAAGGCAGAGGATTAGCCTAGTGAGCCACGGTGCCGGCATAGATTCACAATCTTGACAGGATATGAAAGGCCTGGGTTATGTCTGATGCGCAATACAAGCTTTTTGTACCATTTGCCTCCACTGTCAGTTGATGTGACTAGTATTGTATATGCACCCAACTACATGGCTCCTGGCTATTTAAAAATATGTTAATGTATCTAAAGGGAGACATCGACTCCAGTAGAGTAGTAATGGGGAACTTCAACACCCAAATTTCATCCAAAGATCAAACTAGACAGGATATCAACAAAGAAATAACAGAGCTAATTGACACTATGGACAAAATGGACCTAACTGATATCTACATAACGTTTCACCACATAGTTGCAGAATACACATTCTTCTCACTAATGTATGGAACTTTCTTTAAGAAAGAACATAGGTTACGCCATGAAACAAGTCTCAGCAAATTCAAAATATGCAAAATCATATCATGCATCTTCTGTGACCACCATACAATGAAACTAGAAATCAGTAACTCAGGAATCTCTAGATCACTTGCAAAAATATGGAGACTGAACAATATGCTCCTGAATTAGCAGTGGTTCATACAAGGAATTAAAAAATAAATCAAAATTTTCTGGGAACAAATGAAGACAACAGTGCATCATATCAAAACTTAAGGAATACTGCAACAGCACCGTTAAGGAGGACGTTTATAGCAATCAGTGCCTACATAAAGAAATTGGAAATGTACCAAATAAGTGAGGTATCATTTCATCTCAAGGGTCAAGAAAAACAATAAGCAAACAAAAATTAATAGAAAAAAGTAATTATTATGATTATAGAATGATTAAACAAAATGGAAATCCTCCCCCAAAATAAAAAAAAAAAAGATCACTGAAATGAAAAAACTGGTTTTTTGAAAAAATAAAGAAAAGTGATACACCATTGACACAAATAACAAAAAATGAGGGAGAAGACCCAATTCAATAAAATCACAAATGAAAAAGTAAATGTAACAACAGATACCACAGAAATAAAAAAGTATTATCATGAATTACTACAAAGAGTTGTATGCCAACATATTGGGAAAACTAGAAGAAATGGATGGATTCCTAGAGACATGCAGTCCACAAAAATTGAGTCAGGAAGACATAAAGACATAAAAAACCTAGAGAGACCAATAACCAAGATGGAAATTAAGCCAGTAAGAAAAACCATCTAAACAAAGAAAAGTCTAGGACAGGACAGCCTCACTGCTAAATTCTACCAAACATTTAAAGAACTAATTATAATTCTGCTCAAGCTATTCAAAAAGAATTGAAAGGGAAGGAATACTCCTAAACTCCTTCTGTGAATCCTGCATCACCTTAATTCCTAAACCAGAAAAAAGATGTAACAGAGAAAGAGAACTATAGACCAATATTCACGATGAAAATAGATGAAAAAATCCTCAACAGAATATTAGCTAACCAAATCCAACAACAACATCAGAAAAAAAAAACATTAACCAGAACCAAATGGGATTTACCCTGGTATATAGGGATGGTTCTACATTTGCAAATCAAACAAAGTGATACATCATATTAAAAAATGGAAGAACAAAACCCATATGGTTATCTCAATAGAAGTAGAGAAAGCATTTGACAAAATAGAATATCCTTTCATGATGACATCATTAATTAAACTGGGTATAGGAGGAAAATTCCTCAAACAAGACAATTTATGACAAATCCATGGCAAGCATCTTCTTGAGTGCACAAAGTGAGAAGCATTCTCCCTAAGATCCAGGACCAGACAAGGATGGCCACTCTCACCACTAATATTTAATATAGTCCTGGAATTTTTAGCCAGTTCATTAAGCAAGAAAATGAAATCAAAGGTATACAAATTGGAAAGGTAGTACCAAAAGCAATTTACAGATTCAATACAATGCCAATCAAAATACCAATGACATTCTTCACTCATCTTGCAAAAATGATGAAACTCCTATGGAAACACATGAGACCCCAAATAGCTAAAGCAATCTTACACAACAAAAAATCAGAGCCATCAAGACATACTGCAGGGCAGTAATAATCAAAGCAGCCTGGTACTGGCATAAAAATATATGATACCAATGGAACAGAATAGAAACTAAAGAAAGTATCCATGCATCTACAATCAACTTATCTTTGATGTAGGAGCTGAATCAATCCCTGGAACAAGGACAGTCATTTCAATCAATGGTGCTGGGAGAACTGGTTCTTTGCATGCAGAAATATGAAGCTAGACCCCTACTTTACACCTTACATAAAACTGAGCTTAAAATGGATCACATAATTCAATCTACAAACTGATGCAATCAAATTATTAGAGACTATTGGGGAAACTCTGCAACGCATTGGCATAGGAAAAGACTTCTTGGAAAAGAACTCAGAAACACAGGCAATCAAAGCAACAATTAACAAATGGGATTTCATCTATCTGAGAAGCCTCTGTATTGCAAAGGAATAATCAGCAAAGTGAAGAGACAACCTACTGCACATGAAAAAATGTTGGCAAAACATGCAACTGATAAAGGGTGAACAATCAGAATCTATGAAGTACTTAAGAAATTCAACAACAAAACAATCAATCCAGTTAAAAATGGAAAAATGACTAGTACAGACGTTTTAAAGAGAGGAAATTCAAATGGCCAGCAAATCCTTGAAACAAAGCTTTGTATCACTAGCCATCAGACAAATGCAAATCAAATCACAATGAGGTTTCCTCTCACTACAGTTAAAATGGCTCTCATGTGGATATCAACAAACAACAAATGCTAGTGAGGATGTGGGGAAAAGGTACCCTAATCCACTCTTATGGGATGTGAACTGCTCTAGCCACTGTGAAAGACAGTATAGAGATACCTCAGAAATCAAAATATAGACCTACCATATGATCCAGCCATCTTCCTCATGAGAATTTACCCAAACTACAAGAAATCAGCATATGAAGGAGTTATCTCTACCCCATGTGCATTGCAGCACAATTTACAATAGCTAAGACCAGCAATCATCTCAGATGTCCATCAGTTTTTGATTAGAAAAAGAAACTATGCTATATATACACTATGCAGTATCCTGTCTTTTGCAACAAGATGGGCACTATCAGATACCGTTTTACTAAGTGAAATAAGCCAGTCCCTAAAGGACAGATATCATATGTTTTCCTTGATCTGAGGTAACTAATAGAATATCTTAAATGCAATGTAGTGAAATAGACATTTTGAGATTTGATGATTTTACAGCCTCTGTCTCTTCCATTAAGGAATGGTGTTTTTTGTTTTTCCTCTTCATACTATTTGTTGAATTCTTTTGTTTAGTGTAGGGTTAACTATATGATTTTTAAGTAAATTGAACATAGATCTTGGTAAAAATTAGGAGTGGGAGTGTGAGAAGGAGGAGGAGGAAGGTTTGGGGTATGGGCAGGAAATAGGGTGGGGGAAAGTATCACTATGTTCCTAAATCTGTATATAGGAAATACATGAGGTTTGTATAACAAGCACAATTTAAAAAATAAAGACTTATTTCATTTCCATTGGGGATATCTATCTATCTATCTATCTATCTATCTATCTATCTATCTATCTATCATCTATCTTCATCTCCAATAGTGGCAAAATGAGTTAAGCCACTGCCAGCAGTGCCAGAATCCCAGCTCCCTACTAATGTTCTTGGGAAAACAGCAGAAGATAGCCCAAGTCCTTAGGCCCCTGTATCCAGGTGAAAGACCCAGATGAATGTCCTGGTTCCTGGATTCAGCCTGGCCTAGCCCTGGCCATGTCAATCATCTGGGGAGAGAACTGAATTAATAAAATTTAAAGTCTGTATTGGATTGCTTTGGGGTCCTTCATCTGGAGAAATGTGGTTTATGGGCTTGTTCTGATTTTGGTATTTAGTGCCAGGTATCCATCACATGGGGTAGGCTTTATTTTGGTAAATAGAACTTACTACTTATTCTCAAAAGACTGTTCTTGTCAGAATAATACTTTTTTTAATGGAACATTGAATTTAGTTACCAAATGCCAAGAACATTTCTAAATATTCTGTTATCTTTCCCATCATTTCAGATTAGCCAGACATGTGAGAAAATATCTACATTTTGAGCAATAAAATTGAGGTAATGAAAGCTCTGGCTTCCTGTAGCTCACATCTAGTATTGATAAACAAATTTTTCTATTTCTTTCTTTTTTATTATTGTTTAAGGCTGGAGTGTGTTACTCTTGTGATACTTGACACAAGCAGGTCTTGAGCACTGTGGGGAGGGAAAATCAGCTAGGAGACTCCCCAGGGAATCTCATTTCTGACCCCGGAGACTTAAAGGGAGACAGATGCTCAACATCCCCCAAATTGTTGAAACCAACTCTTCAGATCTCAGTTCATTCGCCCAAACAACTTGGAAGTCCCAAATGTGATAAAATTAATTACAACTGCCATATACATTTTTTTTAACTTTTATTTAATGAATATAAATTTCCAAAGTACGGCTTATGGATTACAATGGCTTCCCCCCCATAACATCTCTCCCACCCGCAAACCCTCCCCTTTCCCACTCCCTCTCCCCTTCCATTCACATGAGGATTCATTTTCGATTCTCTTTATATACAGAAGATCAGTTTAGCATACATTAAGTAAAGATTTAAACAGTTAGCTCCCACACAGAAACATAAAGTGAAAAATAATACATGATTTTTTAAATGATGAAATCAGATCAGACCTATGGTCATGTATAATCCCAGCGAAAGTCAAGTTGGGAATTAATAATTTCTTCTTTTTTTTTTTTACAGAAGATCAGTTTAGCATACATTAAGTAAAGATTTCAACAGTCTGCACCCCCATAGAAACACAAAGTGAAATATACTGTTTGAGTACTCATTATAGCATTAAGTCTCAATGTACAGCACATTAAGGACAGAGATCCTACATGAGGAGTAAGTGCACAGTGACTCCTGTTGTTGACTTTACAAATTGACACTCCTGTCTATGGCATTAGTAATCTCCCTATGCACCAGTCATCAGTTTCCAAGGCTATGGAAGCCTTCCTTTTGAGTTCACTGACTCTTATCTTGTTTAGACAAGGTCATAGTCAAAGTGGAGGTTCTCTCCTCCCTTCAGAGAAAGGTACCTCCTTCTTTGAAGACCTGTTCTTTCCACTGGGATCTCACTCAGAGAGATCTTTCATTTAGGGTTTAGTTTTTTTTTTTTTTTTTTTTTTTTTTTTTGCCAGAGTGTCTTGGCTTTCCATGCCTGAAATACTCTCATGGGCTTTTCAGCCAGATCCGAATGCCTTTAGGGCTGATTCGGTGGCCAGAGTGCTGTTTAGGACATCAGCCATTCTATGAGTCTGCTGAGTATCGCACTTCCCATGTTGGATCACTCTCCCCTTTATTTATTCTATCGGTTAGTATTAGCAGGTACTAGACTTGTTTATGTGCTCCCTTTGACTCTTAGTCCCTTCATTATGATCAATTGTGAACTGAAATTGATCACTTTGACTGGTGAGATGGCATTGGTACATGCCACCTTGATGGGATTCAATTGGAGTCCCCTGGTATGTTTCTAACTCTACCATTTGGGGCAAGTCAGCTTGAGCATGTCCCAAATTGTACATCTCTTCCTTCTCTTATTCCTACTCTTATGTTTAACAGGGATCATAATTCAGTTAAATTTCAACACTTCAGAATAACTGTGTATTAATTACAGAATTAAACCAGTCATATTGAGTAGAACAGACAAGAAAACTACTAAGAGGGATAATGTATTAAGTTGTTCATTAACAGTCAGGGCTATGCTGATCAAGTCACCGTTTCCCATAGTGTCCATTTCACTTCAACAGGTTTCCTTTTTGGTGTTCAGTCAGTTGTCACCGATCAGGGCGAGCATATGGTATTTGTCCCTTTGGGACTGGCTTATTTCACTCAGCATGATGTGTTCCAGATTCCTCCATTTTGTTGCAACTGACTGGATTTCGTTGTTTCTTACTGCGGTATAGTATTCTAAAGAGTACATATCCCATAATTTCTTTCTCCAGTCTACCGCTGATGGGCATTTAGGTTGGTTCCAGGTCTTGGCTATTGTGAATTGAGCTGCAATAAACATTAGGGTGCAGACCGCTTTTTTGTTTGCCAATTTAAATTCCTTTGGGTAAATTCCAAGGAGTGGGATGGCTGGGTCGAACGGTAGGGTTATCTTCAGGTTTCTGAGGAATCTCCAGACTGACTTCCATAGTGGCTTGACCAGTTTGCATTCCCACCAACAGTGGGTTAGTGTCCCTTTTTCCCTACATCCTCGCCAGCATCTGTTGTTGGTAGATTTCTGTATGTGAGCCATTCTAATCGAGGTGAGGTGAAACCTCATTGTGGTTTTGATTTGCATTTCCCTGATTGCTAATGACCTTGAACATTTTTTCATGTGCCTGTTGGCCATTTGGATTTCCTCTTTTGAAAAATGTCTATTGAGGTCCTTGGCCCATCTCTTAAGTGGGTTGTTGGTTTTGTTTTTGTGGAGTTTCTTGATCTCTTTGTAGATTCTGGTTATTAACCCTTTATCAGTTGCATAGTTTGCAAATATTTTTTCCCATTCTGTCGGTTGTCTCTTCACTCTCCTGACTGTTTCTTTTGCAGTACAGAAACTTCTCAATTTGATGCAATCCCAATAGTTGATTTTGGCTTTGACTGCCTGTGCCTCCCGGGTCTTTTCCAGAAACTCTTTGCCTATGCCAATATCTTGAAGGGTTTCTCCAATGTTCTCTAGTAACTTGATGGTGTCAGGTCGTAGATTTAGGTCTTTAATCCATGTTGAGTGTATTTTTGTGTAAGGTGTAAGGTAGGGGTCTTGCTTCATGATTCTGCATGTGGAAATCCAATTTTCCCAGCACCATTTATTGAATAGACTGTCCTTGCTCCAGTTATTAGTTTTAGATCCTTGATCAAATATAAGTTGGCTGTAGATGTTTGGATTGATTTCTGGTGTTTCAATTCTGTTCCATTGGTCTATCCATCTGTTTCTGTACCAGTACCATGCTGTTTTGATTACAAGTGTCCTGTAGTATGTCCTGAAATCGGGTATTGTGATGCCTCCGGCTTTGTTTTTGTTGTACAAGATTGCTTTAGCTATTCGAGGTCTCTTGTGCCTCCATATAAATTTCAGCACCAATTTTTCCAGATCTGAGAAGAAGGTCTTCGGTATCTTGATTGGTATTGCATTGAATCTATAAATTGCTTTTGGGAGAATGGACATCTTGATGATGTTGATTCTTCCAATCCATGAGCATGGAAGATTTTTCCATTTCTTGGTATCCTCTTCTATTTCTTTCTTTAAGGTTTTGTAATTTTCATCGTAGAGATCTTTAGCATCCTTGGTTAAGTTTATTGCAAGGTATTTGATTGTTTTTGTAGCTATTGTGAATGGGATTGATCTTAGAAGTTCTTCCTCAGCCATGGCATTGCCTGTGTATACAAAGGCTGTTGATTTTTGTGCATTGATTTTATACCCTGCTACTTTGCCAAACTCTTCTATGAGTTCCAATAGTCTCTTAGTAGAGTTCTTTGGGTCCCCGAAATAAAGAAGCATGTCATCTGCAAAGAGGGATAGTTTGAGTTCTTCCTTCCCCATTTGTATCCCTTTAATTTCTTTTTCTTGCCTAATAGCTCTGGCTAGAACTTCCAGAACTATATCGAATAGCAGTGGTGAGAGTGGGCATCCCTGTCTGGTACCAGATCTCAGTGGAAATGCGTCCAACTTTTCCCCATTCAATAGGATGTTGGCTGTGGGTTTTTCATAGATTGCTTTGATTGTATTGAGTAATGTTCCTTCCAAACCCAGTTTGCTTAGAGTTTTCATCATGAAAGGGTGTTGTATTTTATCAAATGCTTTCTCGGCATCTATTGAGATAATCATATGGTTTTTCTTCTGCAGTCTCTTAATGTGGTGTCTCACATTGATTGTCTTGTGCACATTAAACCATCCCTGCATACCAGGGATAAATCCCACTTGGTGTGGGTGGATGATCTTTCTGATGTGTTGTTGCTGATTTTTTGGAATGTTATTTTTGATTCAATCCTGTTGATTTCTTCTCTGATTTTAATTATTTCTCTTCTCCTACTAGATTTGGGTCTGGTTTGCTGTAGGTTTTCTAGATCCTTGAGGTGAATTGAAAGCTCATCTATTTGGTGCCTTTCCAATTTCTTGATGTAGGCACCTATTGATATAAACTTTCCTCTTAACACTGCTTTTGCTGCATCCCGTAAGTTTTGGTATGTTGTGCTGTTATCCTCATTTACTTCCAGATAATTTTTGATTTCTCTTTTAATTTCTTCTATGACCCATTGTTCATTCAGGAGCATGTTGTTCAATCTCCATGTGTTTGCGTATGCTCTAGGGATTCCTGAGTTGCTGATTTCCAACTTCATTCCTTTATGGTCTGAGAAGCTGCATGGTATGATTCTAGTTCTTTTGAATTTGCTGAGACTTGCTTTATGGCCTAGTATGTGGTCAATCCTAGAGAAGGTTCCATGTACTGCTGAGAAGAATGTAAAATCTTTAGCTGTAGGATTGAAAGTTCTGTATATATCTGTTAGATCCATTTGGGCTATAGTGTCATTCAAATCTACTGTATCCTTGTTGATCTTCTGTCCTATTGATCTATTTCTGAGAGTGGAGTAGTGAAGTGCCCCAGTACTATTGTATTGGGGTCTAAGTCTCTCTTTAAGTCCGTTAACAAATCTTTTAGATAAACTGGTGCCCTGTAGTTAGGTGCATATACATTGATAATTGTTATATTTTCCTGTTGAATTGATCCCTTAATCATTATGTAGTGCCCCTCTTTGTCTCTCTTAACAGTTTTTGTGGTAAAGTTTATGTTGTTTGATATTAAGATGGCTACGCCCGCTCTTTTTTCATTTCTGTTGGCATGGTATATCTTTTTCCAGCCTTTCACTTTCAGTCTGTATGGATCTTTGTTGGAAAGATGTGTTTCTTGTAAGCAGCAAATAGATGGGTTTTGTTCCTTTACCCAATCAGCCAATCTGTGTCTTTTACCTGGACAGTTCAGTCCATTCACGTTCAATGTGACTAATGAAAAGTGGTAACTTTGCCCTGCCATTTGCCAAAGATTAGTTCTAATATATGCTTTGAATTCCCTGTGATCTTTTGCTGTCAGGTTTCCTTCCTTTACCTTCTTTCATACTGATGACCGTGTTTCTGTGTTTCTGTGATCAACACATCTTTAGCATCTGTTGCAGGGCTGGACGAGTGTCGACAAATTCTTTCAATTTCTATTTGCTATGAAAAGTCTTTATTTCACCTTCATTCACAAATGATAGCTTTGCAGGATATAATATTCTGGGCTGGCAATTTTTCTCTCTTAGTACCTGGGCTATATCTCACCATTCCCTCCTAGCTTGTAGAGTTTCTGATGAGAAGTCATCTGTGAGTCTGATTGGAGATCCTCTGAGAGTAATCTGACATTTCTCTCTTGCACATTTTAGGATCATTTCTTTATGTTTCACTGTGGAGAGTTTAATTACGTGTCGTGGTGAGGATCTCTTTTGGTCGTGTTTATTAGGGGTTCTGTGAGCTTCCTGTACTAGAATGTCTCTGCCCTTCTCCAAACCTGGGAAATTTTCTGCTAATATCTCACTAAAAAGGCCTTCTAATCCTTTCTCCCTCTCCAGGCCTTCAGGAACTCCTAGAACCCGAATGTTGGGATTTTAATAGTACCCTGCAGATTCCCGACAATATATTTTAGATTTCTAATTTCCTCTTCTTTTCTTTGGTCTGACTGTATCCTTTCCTGTTCTCTGTCTTTTAAGTCTGATATTCTCTCTTCTGCTTCACCCATTCTGTTTGTAAGGCTCTCTATTGTGTTTTTCATTTGATCTATTGGATTCTTCACTTCAGTCACTATCACAGTTTCCTGTTGTACTAGTTGTTTTGTTTCATTTTGATTCCTCCTTAATATTTCATTTTCACGAGAGGGATTTTCTATCTTGTCCATTAAGGATTTCTGTAGTTCAAGAATTTGTTTTTGAGAACTTCTTAATGTTCTTATCAATTTTTTGAGATCTGCTTCTTGCATTTCTTCTATGTCATCATCTTTATAATCTTGAATTGGGGTGTCTTTTTTATTTGAGGGCGTCATGGTGACTTCCTTGTTTTTATTACTTTGGTTTTTGCGTTTGTTATTTGGCATATTGGAGATATTTGGTTTCTTCACTGTAGTGCTTTTTCTTGTTATACTATGACTTTAAATTAAGTGGACTATCTGTTTTTGATGGAGCCTTAGGGCTTGAGATGGGTGTGGCCTGAGAGCTCTGTTTGGTGTGCCAAAGATGACACTCCCAGGTTAGGCGTGGTAGATCTCTCTCTCTCTCTCTCTCTCTCTCTCTTTCTTTTTTTGATTCAAAAGGGAAGTAATTCCGCACAGCTGAATGAAGTTGGATGTAGTTAGCAGGCAAATGATATACCCACAGGAGCCAGAGACCGGAAGCTCTTTCCCAAGGAACAAACAGGGAATCTGTTCGGCCCTCAGAGTGGGCTCAGATTCTCCTTCAGTCTTCCTGGTTCAATTTTGGTAGATTGCATGTGTCCAGGAATCTATCCATTTCTGATAGGTTTTCCTGTTTGCTGGCATACAGGTCCTTGTAGTAATTTCTGATGATTCTTTTTATTTCTGTGGTGTCTGTTGTTACGTTTCCTTTTTCATCTCTGATTTTATTGATTTGGGTCTTTTCTCTTCTTTTTTTAGGTAGTTGGGCCAATGGGGTGTCAATTTTGTTTATTTTTTCAAAAAACCAGCTTCTCGCTTGGCTGATTTTTTGTAATGTTTTTTTGGATTCAATCCTGTTAATTTCTTCTCTGGTTTTAATTATTTCTCTTCTCCTACTAGATTTGGGTTTGGTTTCTGCAGTTTTTCTAGGTCCTTGAGGTGCGCTGAAAGCTCATTTATTTGGTACCTTTCCAATTTCTTGATATAGGCACCTATTGCTATAAATTTGCCTCTCAATACTGCTTTTGCTGTATCCCATAAGTTTTGATATGCTGTGTTGTTGTCTTCATTTACTTCCAGAAAGTTTTTGATTTCTCTTTTGATTTCTTGAATGACCCAGTGTTCATTCAGGAGCATGTTGTTCAGTCTCCATGTGTTTGCATACTTTCTGGGGTTTCCTGAGTTGCTAATGAATCAAGGATCTAACCTTAAGATATGTGGGGAGCAACTCGGACTAGACTGTTACTGGAATTAAGACTTATTCTATGCATCTGCTCTCCCACAATATGGTGCTGGGAGAGGAGTAACAGCTTCTACACAGCTGCCTCCAGTTCAACCAATAAGCAGCAGGACCTGCTCCTGATTGGAGGAGAGCAGCGTACTTGGCATGTGGGTAGCAGAGTTGGGATTGGTGGAAGAGGACTATAAAGGAGGAGAGAGACAACATGCACCAGGAATATCTAAGAGGAACACCTGAGGAACATCTGAGCAGCCCCCGAGAGAGCTGGCCGGTGGTGTGCCGCTCCCCAGCGGAAGTGGGGAAAGTGGCAAGGGGGGAACCGCCCTTCCATGGAGGTGGAAGGGTCAGTAGCCAACCCTGGAAGAACCAGCAACAAACCCAGGGAGGGCCGAGCAGACGAAAGAACAACGCAGGGTCCTGTGTCATTCCTCCATGAAGACGGGGAGCAACATAATGGTGCCGTGACTCGGATAGGAAGCCTAGGCAGGGTTTAGTGTCGTTCCTCCATGAAGAGGGGGAGCGACAAAGATCCAAAACCATCAAACTATTAGAGGAAAGCATAGCAAAAATGTTACAACATTGGCCTAAGCAAAGATTTTTTTTTTTTTTGTATAGCATCCCAGAAGCACAGGGAATAAAGAAAAAAATAGAGAAATGGGATTATACCAAGCTTAAAATGCTTCTGCACTCCAAAGGAAAAAAAAATGAAGAGAAAAATGACAGAATAGAAAAAAATATTAGCAAACTATGCATCTGATAAATGATTCATATCCAGAACATATAAGGAGCTCAAGAAATCAACAAGACAATATGCATAAGAAACAAAGGATATCCACGGCTATTTTACAAAAGAAATACAAATGACCAACAGACATATGCAAAAATACTTAGTGTCACTAGCCTTCAGGGAAATGCAAATAAAAAACACAATTAGATATCAACCTACCCCAGTTAGAATGGCTATAATGCCAAAATCAAAATGTAAAAACTGACAATATTGTTGAGAAAAGAATACCTTAATATACTATTGGTGGGAAAATGAATAACTGTTATGGAAAACAGTATAGAGATAAATAAAAACTGAAGGTGGATTTACTTTATGATTCAATTGTCTGATGCAGGGGGATATATCCAAAGAAATACAATCAACGTATAAAAACTGTTTATGGCAGCAAAATGCACAATAGAAATAATATGGAGTGAGATTAGTTGTCCATAAACTGAAGGTTGGACAAGAAAATATTATATAGCCTTTCCTCCTTTCTGTTCACCCTGGTCTCTTGCCAGTAGGGTGCTGGCTGTAGCCCTGTGCCTTCTGGGCACATGGCCTTCGGGCCAACCAGTGCTATGCTTCCTGGCCTGGATGCTCTTCCATGTGGCTGGTTCCTGGTACTTGGACCTAAAAAGAGCCTGTAAAAACTGTGTAGCTCTGCATGCATTCCTATGGACTTACTTCTTCTTCTTTTTTTTTTTTTTTTTTTTTTTTTTGACAGGCAGAGTGGATAGTGAGAGAGAGAGCGGAGAGCGAGAGGGAAAAAGGTCTTCCTTTGCCATTGGTTCACCCTCCAATGGCCACCGTGGCCGGCACGCTGCGGCCGGCGCCCTGACCGGGACTAGAACCTGGTGTGCTGGTGCCGCAAGGCGGAGGATTAGCCTAGTGAGCCGCGGTGCCAGCCTGGACTTACTTCTAAGGGTATAGTTTAAAACTTGCTATGGGATCTCAAATACCCTCGGACTAGATGGTAATGGTAACATCTTAAATTTTAAAGTGATTATATAGGTGACATTGATTATTAAAAGTGATCATGTCAATAATATTTTGTGTTAACTAATAATAATAAAATTTAAAAAAATGTAAATACTCCAACATGGGAAGGAGTCCGTACAGCAGACTGTACAGAGTGGCAAACACCTTAAGTAGCACTCAGTGACCTCAAAATCAGCTCTAAAGGCATTCTGGTCTGGCTAAAAAGGCCCACAAGAGCATTTCAGGCATAGAAAGCCAGGTCCCTTGTGCAAAAAGTGTCCCTACATGGAGAACCTCCCTGGGTGAGACCCCAGTGGAAACTAACGGCCATTAAAGAAGAATTGTTGCTCCCCCTCTTCATGGAGGAGCAACACAGGACCCTGTGCTGTTCTTTTGTCTGCTCGGCCCTCCCTGGGTTTGCTGCTGGTTCTTCCCGGGTTGGCTACCGTCCCTTCCACCTCCGTGGAAAGGCGGTTCCCCCTGCCACTTTCCCCACTTCCGCTGGGGAGTGGCACACCACCAGCCGGGTCTCTCAGGGGCTGCTCAGATGTTCCTCAGGTGTTCCTGGTGCATGTTTTCTCTCTCCTCCTTTATAGTCCTCTTCCACCAATCCCCACTCTGCTACCCACACGCTGAGTACGCTGCTCTCCTCCAATCAGGAGCAGGTCCTGCTGTTTATTGGCTGAACTGGAGGCAGCTGTGTAGAAGCTGTTTCCTCCTCTCCCAGCGCCATATTGTGGGAGAGCAGATGCATAAAATAAGTCTTAATTCGAGTAACAGTCTAGTCGCAGTTGCTCCCCACAAGAATGTACTTTTCTCCTGAGGGAGGAGAGAACTTCCACTTGCTTATGGCTTTTCCTGAATATTGATGGAGTTTGTGGAACTCAAAAGGCTTCCATGGCCTAGGCAGTTCATGTCAAGAGCCTCAGGTGATCACTGACATCACACATGAGAGTGTTAATTGTTAAATTAACAAGAGTCACTGTGTACTAACTTCCCATGCAGGACCTCTGTTCTCAAAGAGCTACAGTATTAACATCAATGGTAAAATTTGATCCCTAAGATTTACTTTATTTGCATGTGTTAAGTTCTAGTTATTTCTAAATGTCAAACTCCATTGCCTGTATTCTTACGTATTTCTTCAAAGTTTATTAAGTGCCTCAAATGTAAAATCTTGGACACATGTCTCTCTCTGAAATTCCTATCTCGTATGTTTAAACATAGGGTCAGATATTTAAAGGCAGCCAGGAGATTTCTGGGAATAACAAAATTCTGTGGAATTTGGATTCCAAGTTTTTGTATATAGCTTTATTTATTTTTTTATTTATTTATTTTTGACAGGTAGAGTTATACAGTGAAAGAGAGAGACAGAGAGGAAGGTCTTCCTTCCATTGGTTCACCCCCCAAATGGCCACTGCAGCCAGCGAGCAGGGCCAATCCAAAGCCAGGAGCTAGGTGTCCCCTCCTAGTCTCCCATGCAGGTGCAGGGCCCAAGCACCTAGGCCATCCTCCACTGCCTTCCTGGGCCACAGCAGAGAGCTGGACTGGAAGAGGAGCAACTGGGACAGAATCCGGTGCCCCAACTTGGATTAGAACCTGGTGTACCAGCACCACAGGCAAAGGATTAGCCTAATGAGCCATGGCACCGGCCTCTATATAGTTCTAAAGACATCCTGATGCAGACTCTGTACTGAAAGGTAGCTGCCAAAGTTGTTCCAGGGAACTAAGGAGGTTCTAACTAAAGCTCCTGTATTGAGAATTGCAGATGACAGGATTCTATACAATTTGGATTCCAAGCTTTTGTATATAGCTTTAAAGAGGCCCTGATGCAGACTCTGTATGGAAAAGGGTAGCTACAAAAGTTATTGATTCCAGTATTTGGATTCTAAGCCTTGTGTTTCCTTAAAGCCCCTGACACAGACACACTGCTGGACAGGGGAGCTACAGAAGGTGTTCCAAAGAATCAAGGAGTTTTTGACAAAAACTCCAACATTAGAAATTCCTGAGCAAGCCATTCATAAGAAGACCTCTTCAGATCAGAAACAGCTTAAATTAAAGGGACCTTACCAGGTGCTATTGAGCATGACTACCTCTATGAAATTAGGATTAACTTCTACCTCTTAAGTCTTCACAGGTGAATGTGAAAGACATGCCTAATTATTCCTATTAGCCAATCAGAAACCTTAGTACCTCTTCAAAGCAAAAAGGATATGTAAAGTTTTGCCTTTGTCACATCCAGACTGCTGCACCTTAAGGCAAACATGCTTTACCTGCCTTTCTTGATTATATCTGGGAACTGTTATTGAGGATAAAGCTACCTAATGAGTTCTATATAATTCTCCATACTCAAGCTAAAAGGGTTTATAATCCACATAAGGGTAGCCTATCACTAACCACTATCTGGAAATCTATAAGATACGTTGTTTTCATCTTAAGGGGCACCCCACTTATAATTGGATTTGTTCCAATTTTGCTTATAGTAATTAACAAACTTAAATGTTTCAGAACTTGACTTCAGGAAGTAACTGACCATGCAGGGGACACAGATGTTGGCAATGACCGAGACTGCTCCATCTCACAAGACAAATTTGCTAGATAGAGACTTCCAGACCCTGGATAGGCAAGGCTTGCACTACACCCCTCATAAGCAGGAAGCAGTTACAAAAGAGATGATTCCACATCCTTCAACTTCCCTTAGGGTTAAGGGATGGAGTCTCTGAGGGGGGAATGAAGTAGACAGACATACAGATTAAAATTGATTAGGTTTGAGCGGCCGGCGCCATGGCTCACTTGGTTAATCCTCCGCCTGCAGCACCAGCATCCCATATGGGCACCAGGCTCTAGTCCTGGTTGCTCCTCTTCCAGTCCAGCTCTCTGCTGTGGCTCGGGAATGCGGTAGAGGATGGCCCAAGTGCTTGGGCCCCTGAACCTGCATGGGAGACCAGGAAGAAGCACCTGGCTCCTGGCTTCGGATTGGTGTAACTCCAATCCTAGCAGCCATTTGGGGGATGAACCAATGGACAGAAGACCTTTCTGTCTCCCTCCCTCACTGTTTAACTCTATCTGTCAAATAAATAAATTTTAAAAATTTATTAGGTTTGAGAGCTGGAACATCATGCCTTCACCATGCCCCTTTGTGACCTCATATCCCTACCTTGCCACACCTGAGTGCCCACTGGCCAATCAGGTTAATGAACCAGTCCCCTTTGAAAGTGGATCAAAAGCCTGGGACAGGGTATGTCTGGCCCTTTCCTACTTTCTCTTCACCCTGGCCTCTTGCCAGTAGGAGGCTGGTTGTAGGCCTGTGCCTTCAGGGCACGTGGCCTTGTGCCACCCATCCTATGCTTCCTGACTTGGATGCTCCTCCATATGGATGGTTCCTGGTAGCTGGTATGAACCCAGATCTATCTCCCTCCTATAGATAAAGCCCTCACTTTCCTATGCATTCTTCGTACTGAATCAAAGCTTAAAATGTAAAAAGAATAAAATATTTTATATATATATGCATATACATGATGGAATATGACAGGCACAAAACAATGACTTCCTGGCATTTGCATCAAAATGGATGCAACTGGAGATTATTATGCTTCTGTTATTTGTGGACATTAATATAGAAAGAGTATAAAAATTGCATGAATATATTATTTTTATATAGATATAAATAGTTCTTTACAGAATTAAGCCATATTCCCATATGGGAATATACCACATTTTCCCACGTTATTATTATTGCAATAAATCTATTCTGTGATATAATTGATTTGTTTTCAAAAAAGTAAACCTCAACTTTATTATTATAAGCTGTAGTCATCCAAGTGTACTGTGGAACATTAAAATTTATTAATTCTATGTTTTGACACCTTATCGAACCTTTCTCTACCCTGACACCATAATGCCAAGGCTTCAGTACTTATTATTCCAATTTCAGATATACTTTTACTAAACTTTCACATAAGAGTGATAAAATGTTGTATTCAACTTTCTGTTGTGAAATATTGGCTGATTTCACCAAATATAATAGCCTCCAGTTGGATCCATTTTTTGGGTGATGGTAGAATTTCATTCTTTTTATTCTTTTTATATTCTGTTGCCTCTATGTATTGAATTTTCTTCACCTGTTTATGAATCAATTGGCACCTACATTGATTCCATACCTCGTTACTGTGAATAAGGCCAGGCATGAGAGCACAAGTTCTCTTTGATGTATTAATTTCACTTAATTCAAACATATGACTAGATATGGAATAGTTGCATCATTAGTCAGATTTTTTTTTTAATTTTGGGGGGAACATCCACACTGGTCTCCAAAATAGCTGTACTAAAGTTCATTCTCATTGACAATTTATAAGGGCTCCTTTTTCTATACATCCTCATGAGCATTTACTTATGGCCTGAGAATAGTCGCTCCAACTGTTGTTTTAATTTGCATAATTGGTTCCTAACGGTCTAGAACTCCTAAACAGACCAATAACCAAGAGGGAGTTTAATTCAGTAATAAAAACCTCCTAACAAAGGAAAGCCTAGTGCCAGATGACTTTACTGCTGAACTCTATCAAATTTTTAAAGAGGAACTAACTCCAATTCTCAAACCATTCAAAACATTTGAAAGGGAAGCAATCCTGCCAAACTACATCTATAAGGCCAGCATCACCTAAAGTCCTAAAGCAGAAAAGTATAGAAGAAAGATACTCACAGATGAATATCCCTGATCAACAGATATAAAGACCCAAACAAAATAACAGTTAATTGAATCCAACGACACTCCAGAAAGATCCTTCACTGGACAAGTTGAATTTATCTCTGGTTTGCAAGAATGGTTCATCATATAGAAATAAATAAATATGACACACCACACTATTCATATGATTATCTCAATAAATGCTAAGAAATCAGTTGATAAAATACATCATCTAATGATAAAAGTCTTTATTCTTTAACACAGTCAAGGCAAAATATTACAAACCCACATCAAGCCTTATGTGGAGAAGTATGAAGCATTTCCACTAAGATCCAGAACCAGACATGGATGTCCACTCTCAACATTGGTATTCAACATAGTTTCCAAAGATTTATGCAGAGCCATTAAGTAGGAACAGGAAATTAAAGGGATACCAAATGGAAAGGAGAAAGTAAAATTATTCTTGTTTGCAGATGACATGTTCCTATATATAGTGAAACCAAAGAACTCCACCAAGAGACTATTGCAACTCATAACAGTGTTTGGTAAAGTTGCAAAAAATAAATTCTACACACAAAAATAAATAACATTTGTATGCACAGAAAATGTCATGACAGAGAATAAATTCGTAAGATCAGTATCATTCTCAATATTTACTAAAAATTTAAATCCCTTGAATAAACTTAACCCAGAATGTGAAAAATCTGTATAATGAAAATTACAAAACATTAAAAAAAAAGAAATAGAAGAAGACACACAACAAAATAGAAAACTCTTCCATGTCTGTGTATTGGAAGAATTAATACAATCAAAATACCCATATTACCCAAAGCAATTTACAAATTCAGCATAATCCCTATCAAAATATCAGCCATATTATTCTCATGTCTAGAAAAAATTTATGCTAAAATTAATATAAAACAAAAGAGATCTCTGATAGCTAAAGCACTAGTAAAGAAATAAAACAAAACTGAGGGCATCACAATATTGGATTTCAAGACACACTATACAGGGAAGTTATAATCAAAACAACCTGGTACTGGCACAACAACAGACATGACAACCTACAGAACACAATAGAAAGTCCAGAAACTAACCCACACATCTACAACCAACTAATCTTTTACAAATGAGCTGAAATCAATCCCTGGTGAAATGAGAGTCTTCAACAAATTATGTTGAAAAATTATATTCACACTTACAGAAGCATGAAACAAGATGCCTACATTTCATCTTACATAACAATCAACTCAAAATGGACTAAAGTTCTAAATCTATGTCCTGATATAATCAAATTACATCCCACTCTCTTCAACTTGTCACTTCACAAATGCCTAAAAATTCCACAATGATTTAGATATGACACCAAACACAGGTGACAAAAATGAAAATAAGGAAATAGGACTGTAAAAAACAAACCAAAAAACTACATGCTAAAGGAAAAGTTAAAAACATAAAGCAAATAATGGGAGAAAATATTGGCAAACAGTATGATTAAAGAAAGAATACATAAGACATACAGAAATCCAAAGCAAATATAATAAAAACTGATAAATGACCTAATTAGTTTGGACAAATGATCTGACCAGTTGTTCCAGTGAAGATATGCAAACAGCCAACAGGTACTTGAAAAGGGGCTCAGCACGGATTATCAAGACTAAAATGGTTATCATTTCACATATGTAAAAATGGATATTATCAAAAAGTATGAAAAAAGGTAACAAGTATTGAACCAGGTGTGGAGAAATGGGAACATATAAATTGATTGTAGGAATGTAAATTGGTACATCCACCATGAAAAACACTATGGAAATGCCTCTAAAAATGGAACAAATGACAAAACAATCTCATTAATTTATGTGCATCCAAAAGAAATAAAATCACTATCTCAAAGGTACACCTGCACATCCATGTTCATGGAAGCATTACTTACAAGAATAAGATATTGAAATAACCACATTGTCTGTCAACAGATCAAAAGATAGAGCATGATACTCACACAATGGAAACACATTCAACCTTAAAAAATAAATCCTGACGTTTTGTCACAATATGGATCCCAAAGTTAGAATGTGAACATTAGGCTGCTTGACATAACACAGAGTAAAATAAATGCTACTCATTTGTGGAATCTAAGA
Organism: Oryctolagus cuniculus; assembly: GCF_051225735.1. Taxonomy (NCBI): domain Eukaryota; kingdom Metazoa; phylum Chordata; class Mammalia; order Lagomorpha; family Leporidae; genus Oryctolagus; species Oryctolagus cuniculus. The sequence continues at coordinate 16,953,093 of NC_142889.1, forward strand.
AAGTCAATCATAAGCACAGAATATAATAAGGGTTGCAAAGGGCTAAGGGTGAAAGAAACTGGAAGATGTTAGATGAATGACACATTTGCAGTTAGGAGATAAATTAACATTGAGATGTATAATAGAGCACAGTAATGATATGAATACAGTATTAGATACAACAGGTTAACATCTGAAATATCTTTTAAAAACTATGTAAGGTGATGGTTAGTTAATTGTCCTACTCATTTCATAATATAAATAGATAAGGGGACACCAAAAGCTTTTTGATAAAGGGCTTAAAATATAATGTGAATATTCCATAAGCTTTTAAAAGTTCCCCACATGGCAAAACAACAAGTTGCAGGCCTTGAATGTATACAAATTTTGTCTGTCAATTATACTTACATAATCTTTAAAAAATCACCCTCTATCAAAATATAAAAAATTAAAAAAAACTAACTTAGGAATGCAGGCTTATATCTTTGAGGTGAGAAGATAATCAGGAAACATAAATAGATTTTAAAACAGATAAATATGTGACCAGCTAAAATTTGTATTTTGAAAATTCAGAGACAGATGACCGCCTGTCCATGTAATGAGCAGGGCTAAGATGACATCCAAACATCAATGTACAGTGTCCTCCTGCCACCCCACAACCTGTACAAAAACCTGAGTCAAATAAAACTGCTTTGTTTTTAATTTATCTAGTCTAGGACACTGTTATTGTGAGCAGAAAGCGGAGGCAAGATTCTTAGCATGAGCTATGCTGAGGCCCTGCTTCTCACAAAATCAGAAAACAAGGGAATGAAGTCAGTCTTGGAAAAAATAACGGAGCACTCCATGAAGGACAACTCCTCCCCTGCATGAACCCCACACACAGGGTCTGGGTTCTCCCTGGTGTCCACCGCGTGCTCACCGCACAATCTGGGAGGCCGGGGATGCCACCAACATTGGTTCTCAGAAACTGGTCCAGCCGACAACTGGCTGTGAGGAGACAGGACTCCAGGAGTCCCAGCTGCCAGCCCAGCCCCGACACCGCAGACCAGAGTGGGCCGAGGGAAGGGCCGTGCCAGCAGGGAGATGCGGCCCACAGATTCCCAGAGAGGACCCTGGGGAGGCCCCCCTCAGACCAGCCTTCTCCACAACTTTCCCCAACTCCTCCTTCCCCACATCTGCATGCCAGGACTCTCACACACACCATGACAGCTTCTGAGGGGAGCGCTGTCCTGACGCTGAGTTACACCAGAATTCAGTAAACACCAGAGGCCCCGCCCTGGACCTCTCTCTGCTGTGACGCTGGAAGACTATTATGGAGTCAAGATCTCGCGTGATTACGTAGCATTCATGCCCCACGCCTGATTGGACAGCGAGGATATCCATGAGCGTGCACAACGTTACCAAAGTCGCATCAATCAGCATCCTCCACAGTGCTGACAAACAACTTCAGATGTTGCGGGAAGGAATAATAAGAGGTGAGCCCTGTGTTCCGTTCTGAAATTGTGTCCTGCCGCCAGGGGGGTTTTCACCTCCCTGGTCCACCACCTGCTGGGCCCACTCCTGCCTCCAGGGTCTTTCCTGCAAGGATCCTACCTGGGCTCACAGTAACCTGCTTCAGATCAGTAACAATTTAAAGGCTGTTTATTAGCTCCTGAGTACTTTTCAGTTCTTTCTTTTTTTTATATTGCTTTAAAGAACATTTAAAGACAGATAATTTAATCCTTTTGTTTCCATTTCTCTTGCAGATTTTTTTCTAGTCTGTCTATTGTCCTTTAGTATTATTTTTATTTGTTTCATACTGATTCTTAGTAATGACTGGATTTTATGATCTTTCTAGTAATCTCATTTATCAGTTATTTTTTAAGGTTTTCATCAATTATCTGTATATAAGCATAATCCAAAATATTCACGTTGTATTACATAGGAATTGATCTCTACAACTTATGCTTGATTTTTGCTGCTTACTTCCCTGACCACTCTTGCAGCAGAAAGTTGGAGAGAGAAAGTGCAGGCATTGTCTAAGTTTACTTCCAGGGAAAATACTTTCAATGATCCTGTATTAGCTGTGTAGTTTTTTTATAGGTTCCTTGTGCTCTTGATCATATAAGGAGATCACTGACTTTTCTCTCGTTCTCCTAGCAGTTTTATTTTGTACTAGATGCTGAACTTTATCCAATGCTTTTCAACACATAATCTACATGATCGTGTGATTTCCCTTTACTGTTTACTTCCTGGATGCCTGGTCTGAAAATCGTAACCACTATTGCATTTTTCATTACTACTTGCTTGCTATGGATATGTTATGTTTTATGAAGTGAGTTCATTTATTATATTGATATTTTGCTTAAGATACTTGTAGCTGTGTTTATTGAAGGGGTACTTTAAAAAAAGTAAGTTCTGGTCCATTTGCATCATCTTTAATGTAATGTTGATTTTCCAAAAGAAATTTAAAAAAATTTTTTTCTCTGCTTATTTCCACTTTGAGTATGTATGGGAAATGTAGATTTGCATCTTCCTCTTTGAAAGTCTGGGGTATTCTTTAAATCTGTATCTGAAATTTAGATTTGTGAGACTGTTTTCATAATTGGTTTATTGGAATTTTTTAAATCGATTCAACTTACTTGGTTTATATGAGTTTTTCTAATTTGTATTTTGTTTTGAAAACTGATTTTCAAAATACAATGAATTTTGAACTCTGTAGTCATATTTTTACCTCTAAGGTTTTCACAGCTTTCTCCTTATATCTTAGGAAATGATTACTATCTCTAGAAAATAATGATCTTGTTTAACATATGAAGACATTTGTTTGTGTTACTGTTCCATTTGTTTCCTTAAATGCTTTTTCAAATGGTTTGCTAACATTGCTAACATTTTTCTTAAAAAAACATTATATCCTTGTTTATTTGTGGTACTTTATATGGTATTTCATAGATGTCTGTCGTTATCCTTTTCTCTTGCTTTTATTAAATATTCTTTCAATATTTTTGATTCTTGACAAAGAAGATGTAATCTTTGATTTTCAGTGTTTTAACATCATCATTTAAAGCTGTACATTATCTCTGGGCATTGATTTATCTGCATTCTCTTATTCTCTCTTGTGTTTCCAAACCCTATATATTCAGACCCTGTCTGTCTCCCAGTGTTTTGACCCCCATGGTACTGCAGCCGTCACAGGCTAAATGTGTCTCAATGTCTGCAACTCATATGTTCTGATTGGTAACAGATTCATTGCACTCCTTTTCTTTACTCTTGTGTGCCTAGTAATCTCAGCACATCAACTACTATTTCCATATCTGGAAAAGAGGTGAGCCCTCAAGACCTATCACATCCTCATAGAGCCATGTCTCTCCTGATTTCATTTAGTGAAACAACTAAAATTTCCCAGACATCTTAGGTAGACATTCCATTATTTACTATTGACAATATCTGAATCATCTGATCTGTGCTGATCATCAGTTTTTATTTTTTTCTTTATGAGGATGTTAGTTAATTGCCAAATTGTATTGATGCTAATGAGATTCATATACCTGATTTTTCTATTTACTGGAGTGTCCTGAATGGCAAAACTCCACCTCACAGAGCATATATGAAGATGGTTTTACAAATTATATATGTAAAAACAGTTAATTTTTTAAAGTGCTCTGGAGAAAAAATAAAATAATGGATAGGTCCTAATGCAGGGGGCAAAGATTATTTTAGCTGTAACACTTTGAAAAACTCAACTATGGGCAATTATTTGAGCTTAAAACATAATGACAGGGACCAGAGCTATGACCTAACAGGTACAGCCACTGCAGGCAGTGCCGGCATCCCATATGGGCATCAGTTCAAGTCCCAGCTATTCCACTTCTGATCCAGCTCTCTGCTATGGCCTGAAAAATCAATGGAAGATGGCCCAAGTCTTTGGGCCCCTGCACCTACATGGGAGACCTGGAAGAAGCTCCTGGTACCTGGCTTTGATCTGTGCAGCAATGGCCATTGTGGCCATCTGGGGAGTGAAGCAGCAGATGGAAGACCTCTTTCTCTATTTCTGCCTCTCCTTCTCTCTTTGTGTAACCCTGACTTTCAAATCAATAAATAAATATTTTAAAAAACATAATGATAGAGAGTAACTTTCAGTAAGGAAGCTAGGAAGATTGCCTTTAAGTTGAAACAGAAACATATTTAATGATCTTTATGAGGGAAAGAAAAATATGGAAGTATTGTCCTGGAAGATGAAGAAAAAAATGAATTATGGTGATTATAGTCAATGCAAAGTCATTTATTCTCCAAAATTACTGAGAAAAGAGATTGAAAATGTTCTACCTCTGAAAAATGTGCAAGTTTATATGTACGATAATTCACTTTATTAAGCCATTAAACAGTACATACATATTTCAAAATGATATGTATAATGATACTGCAAAGAAGTTCACATAAGGTGGGATTAAATGATTTATATTAAGAAAAACCTAAAATAGATTTATAGATATGTATAATACAAATTTTCAATGTGTTTTTAAAGATCCATTATATGGATTACAAATTTTCTTGCACAAAAATAAACTTGTCTTTGAATTTCATTCACCTCAAATATTTTGAAATACTCATTGTATGTAATATGTGACTATATACTGTATATGTTTTAGTTTTTATTTATTTTTTCAAGTGAATAAATTAAAAAATGAGAAGTTACTGGTGAATTTCAAGCATAGAGATCATTTTTATGTCTCTGGTGTTTTAAGAGACAACATATCCTGTAGACACTGGACAGTAAAAGGATAAGAGTAATTGGTAAGACCACATTAGGGCCGGTGCCATGGCTCAATAGGCTAATCTTCCACTACGGCACTGGCACACTGGGTTCTAGTCCTGGTTGGGGTGCCAGATTCTGTCCCGGTTGCTCCTCTTCCATTCCAGCTCTCTGCTGTGGCCTGGGAGTACAGTGGAGGATGGCCCAAGTCCTTGGGCCCTGCACCCACATGGGAGACCAGGAGGAAGCACCTGGCTCCTGGCTTTGGATATGCATGGTGCGCTAGCTGCAGCATGCTGGCTGCAGCTGCCATTGGGGGTGAACCAACAAAAAAGGAAGATCTTTCTGTCTCTCTCTCTCTCACTGTCCACTCTGCCTGTTTATTTGTTGATTGATTGTCATTGCAAACATTGTGTGGAACATAATGTGCAGATATTCTTATGGTCTACTCCTTTTGTTCCCCTAGAATAAATTTCTAGAAATGAAATAACTGGATTAAAGGGCATACTCAATCTAATCTTTCATTGTACAAGTCATCCTATCTGGGAGTCATTTCACTGAGTCATAGCAATTTGAGAAAAATTCAAGTAGTAGTTACTGTTATTAATCCTGCCTTCCATCTTTCAATTAGTAACCATAGTTTGGGCATTACTAATATACCCAGATGACAAAATATTTCCTCCTCAGCAGAATGGTAATAAAATAACATGTATGCTCAGATAGTACTATAAAATAAATATTCCCTGAAGCCTAAAGATCTATGGACTAGACAACAAGAAGAGTAATTAACTGGGCAGTTAAATGTTTTATGGGAGTGGAAATTTATATAGTATCAGAGTAACCTCACATCCTTTGTTACAAAGTGGAATAACTACAATGAACAATGTGTCATCACCTCATTATTTAATTTGAGAAGTTTTTATATTTTTTTATTAAGTTGGTCTATATAAAGAAAGATGAGGCTCTTATTTAAATAAAAAATTCAGTTAAACAGCATGATTTTTAGTATAATTATGTTCCACACAGTATTAGGGTATCCTGTATTTTATCTGGCAGTACTGCTCTTGTAGCAATACAATGTGTGATACACATATTTCATATACATATTCTCTTCCTGTCAAACATGTTTAACTTGAACCTAAAATGATTTGTCTCCTGTTTCAAGGATATTTAGAGGGCAGAATAAAATATTAAAAGACAAATTAAGAGAATCTAGATGAAACAAGAAAAAAATGGACATTCTTAAGGACAGCTAGACTTTGTTTCCAGCACATCAGTGAAATCTTAATGGAAAGGTAAAAGACTAAATGACAGAAATGGGCAAAGAATGAATTCAGTCAGTTGTCCTCCTTTGTTCCCTGGACATATCTGATACATGGAAAAATAAAGTAATCGTTGCTTTTTTTTTTTTTTGACAGACATAGTGGACAGTGAGAGAGAGAGAGAGAGAGAGAGAGAAAGGTATTCCTTTGCCATTGGTTCACCCTCCAATGGCCGCCATGGCCAGTGCACCACACTGATCCAAAGGCAGGAGCCAAGTGCTTCTCCTGGTCTCCCATGGGGTGCAGGGCCCAACCAAGCACTTGGGCCATCCTCCACTGCAGTCCCGGGCCACAGCAGAGAGCTGGCCTGGAAGAGGGGCAACCGGCACAGTATCCGGCGCCCTGACCGGGACTAGAATCCGGTGTGCCGGCGCCACAGGTGGATTAGCCTATTGAGCCACAGCGCTGGCAGTAATCATTGCTCTTAAAATAGGATAGCAATGCATTGCTGAACAAAAATACACATTATGAATTCATGAAATCAGGTAACTATTGTACACATAGAATGTTGTCGTATTGGACATAAACAAAAATATTTCTTCACAAAGATATCTGGGATGATATGATGAGTCTAAAAATGCAAAGAGAATATGTATTATGAAAAAGCTTCATGCATATTTGTACAAAAATGAACTTGCCTTTTAACTTCATTTTTGGAAAATTTCATGTTCCTTTCTGTATAGTTACTAATAAACCTTCTTTTAACCCCATGCCGTTTTTTACCACTGCATTCTCTTTATAAAGATTTATTTATTTATTTATTTATTTATTTATTTATTTATTTATTTATTTGAAAAATGGAGTTGCAGACAGAGGGAAAGACAGAAAGGTTCTCCATTAACTGGTTCACTTCTCAAATGGCTGCAATGGACTGAGCTGAGTTGATGCGAATCCTGGAGACTGGATCTCTCATGAGGGTGCAGGGCCCCAAGCACTTAAGCATTCTTTTACTGCTTTCCCATGGCATTGCAGAGAGCTGGATTTGAAGTATAGTATCTCAGAACTGAACTGGTGCCCATATGGAATGCCAGGACTGCAGGTGGCAGCTTTTCCCAGTACACCAAAGTGCCAGCCCCATCACTTAATTCTTCAAAGTGATACTTATTTACCTTTTCCTAAGCCTGTGCAATATGACTAAAAATATAAAATTTACTATGTGCAGTTGTTAAAATGTTGGACTTTTAAATCAGACATTTCAACAATTGGAAGTTAAAGATGTTAATCCTATACTCTCATTTAAATAATTGGCTTGACAGTGTTTACCAATAAACTCAGAGTATCCTACTTTACTATTTGGATAGCTGTCTATACTTTAGATGCATACGTTGCCATCTGTTTTCCTTGTGAAATTTTGTTATACTTCAAAACAAAGCAAAAGAAATACCAGCACTGCACAGACATACTATTTGTTGTAAAATAAACAATACATAAACCTTTAGCTGCAGCGGTCTACAGTTTGTTTCTTTCTGTTTTATGCTATAAATATAAAAAGCATCAAAAGTTGGCAAGTATAAAAATGGGGATCAATAAGACTCAATGAAAACCTTTAGCAATAATGCTGATGTCAATTATGTTAACATTTAATTACATGTACTATACCAATTAAGTTATTTCAAATTCTGACACAAGAACATAGTTCCTATAATTACCTTAATAAACCCCAAAAATCACTCCTACATAGAAAAGTGCTAATCAAACACAACCTGCCTTTGAGAGAGGAAGACATGATATCCTACAACGTATACATTAATTGATCACAATAAGGGGGAAAGAAAGCCAAGGCAAAACATTCCCAATGAGGAAAACTGTGCTCATTAATACTTCAGACAATAAAAATTACAGCAGTTCTCAGGGAAACATAATTATCTCTCATTTTCATAGATTTAAATTTGGCTATTTGTTCAAAGATTTATGTTTCTCTTCCAGCATAAAATTTGTGGTATTTCATAAGCTCCTGTCTCAGTAAATATGAAAATACTTCACAAAGGTAGTTATGCCTTCAAATTAAGCATTCATCCATAAAAGAGGTTGCCAGCAAACACTGTCTCATGAACAATGTTCAGTGGTTCCTGAATGATTTAAAGTGAATGTGAGTTGTTTCAGTGGAGACAACTGCAATTTTCTGTTAAACTTTCAATTACTGAATTACATGTGTTTCCTTTTTTTTTTTTTTTACCTTGACAGGTTATGGTCATTAGAAAGCTGTTTAAGTACATATTAGATTATACCAATACATAATGATAAATACCCATGTATGATTGCAAGGAGCTTACAGACAAAGTATTGACTATATTATACAAAATTGTGACTGAAGTTTCAGTGTAGATTTACTGCTCTCTCTCACAAAGGCAAGAAACATTCCATGGTAGGAATTTACACAAGAATTACCTGTTTTTAAACAAAAATGTTACCTTGTATAGGACATTATACTGGTTCATTTTACATAATGTTAAAGGCTTAGAAATGCATTAATTATCAGTATATAAATATGGCACTGTAACCCATTTAAAATGAAAAAAAAAAATGACCGATGGCAATATCTATGATTATTTTATAACTCCTTATGTTAGAAAAATTAAAGTAAAGGAAAATGTTACAGAGAAACAAAAAAAATACAGAATTACAACAACTATGGCCTAAAATTATGTATGGTAAAGTCTTCATTCAAATTCAGTAACTAAGTCATTTCTGGAATAAACAATGTGGATAATTAGGTTAGATAGTGTTTCTGTTGGCATTCAGGTCAAAGTCACAAATTATGTAGAAATAATTTACACATTTTATGAGAAAGGATAACTCTGAAATAGAGTGACTTTAAAAATCACATTCTGATATACAGCGAGCATATTCAATTTGGGCAGAGTTTGATGGAATTTAATCTTCAGTGGAAAAACAACTAAAAACCATAATCCTGGTGATGCTGCTTATTTTTACCAAGGTAAAGAAGGGAAACATGATTTCAATGTACAACACATATTTACAGGTTAAATGAGAAATTATGAACAATTTAAGGACCAGAATATTCCCTACTGAAGCACAAATACATGATTGTCAGTTGATTGAACATTTAATATGTCTCATAGACGTCTCTGGTGCTTCTGGAGTTTTCACTTTTTAAATTTCTTACGGCAGTTGATCAAAGTCTTGTTTTTCCAAATAAGATCTTGTGACAACTCATCCATTAAAATCTACTTCTGCCTTAAATCTTATGTTTCTTAATCTCAGATCTGTGGCTTTAATGTCATGAATTGCCCCTTACTGATGAATCCTTCTTGAGGACTTCAGTAAGCTGTTGTGCTTGCTCTGGATGGATGTTATCACCCTAAGAAGACACCTGTGTTAGTGTAGTTGAGGAATGGTGAGGCCAAACCTATTAAGATACCCATACACACAACTAACCAAGCACCAAAAAGGAAACCTTTTGAAATGAAATGGACACGATGAGAAAGAGTGACTTGATCGGCCCTTGTCCTGACTGTTGATATACAATGTAATACTTTATCCATTTTAGTATTTTTTGTTCTACTTAATAATATTGGTTGTACTATGTAATTAACACACAATTATTCTTAGGTGTTTAAATTTAACTGAAAAGTGATATGTGTTAAATATAAGAGTGGGAATAAGAGAGAGAGGAGATGTACAATTTAGGACATGCTCAAGCTGACTTGCCCCAAATGGTAAAGTTAGAAATGTGCCAGGGGATTCCAATTCAATCCCATCAAGATGGCATGTACCAATGCCATCTCACTAGTTCCGGTGATCAATTTCTGTTCACAATTGATCAAACTGATAGGCTTAAGAGTCAAAGGGATCACATAAACAAGACTGGTGTCTTCTAATACTAACTGATAGAATAAAAAAGGGAGAGAATGATCCAACATGAGAAGCAAGATACACAGCAGACTCATAGAATGGCAGATGTCCTAAACAGCACTCTGGCCTCAGAATCAGCCATTAAGGCATTTGGATCTGGTTGAAGAGCCCATGAGAATATTTTAGGCATGGAAAGTCAAGACACTCTGAAAAAAAAAAAAGACCTAAATGAAAGATCTCTGCGAGTGAGATCCCAGTAGAAAGAACGGGCCATCAAAGAAGGAGGTAGCTTTCTCTGAAGGGAGAAATGAACCTCCACTTTGACGATGATCTTGTCTAAATTAGATTGAAGTCGGCGAACTCAAAAGGCTTCCATAGCCTAGGCAATTCATGACAAGAGCCTAGGGTGATTACTGATGCCATAAACAAGAGTGTCAATTTGTTACCTCTCTTCCCCATTGTGTAATCAAGGAGGCTACATAGAAGTACAACTGTAGGTGCTTATGCAGCAAATGGAACCCAGATGGTGGATCAATTGTCTGGGTGGGAGCAACAGTTCTGGCTGTCCTACAGTGTGCAGTGTGGTAAGTGAAACATATATGAGAGAACTTCAAAAAGTTCATGAAAATTGGAGTTGAAAGTATGAGTTTATTTTGGTACATTTTTGGCAAAAAGACATTTTCATAATATATAGAGAATGCATGATAATGAGAAGCACATGAATTTCAAAATTAGCATTGCACCAACACAAACTCATGTGTTAGTTCCATTTTATGATTATTTAAAAATACTTTAAGGATTTATTTATTTATTTGAATGATTTAGAGAGAAAGAGAGCAAGACAGAGAGAGAGAGAGAGAGCACTTCTAGCCACTGGTTCACTCCCCAGATGGGAGTTATACAGTTATACAAAACTATTGATTTCATTATTTTAGGTACTGCTTTAGGGTTTAAGTATAGGGTTTAAATAATAAAAAAAATGGCATTCAAATATTATACTGCTTTACATATGAGAATTTTATAATACCATGTTTTTGACTTTTCTCCTCTTCACCTTTATCTTATTTTCTTGTATACCTAACTTTATTTCATAAACCACATGCTACACCATCAAATTTTACATACTAAATTATGCTTTTTACAGAACAGCATGATTATATTTAAAGAACATATTGTTTGAATGCAATTTCATGATTGCTAGCAAAGTTATGGTATATAAAGTTTATATAACTAACATCATAATCCATTTTAATAAGATAATTTAGTTATTTGAAAGGCAGAGTTACAGAGAGGCAGAGGCAGAGGGAGAGATAGGGAGAGACAGGGAGAGACAGGGAGGGAGGGAGAGAGAGAGAGAGAGAGAGAGAGAGAGAGAGAGGTTTCATCTGCTGGTTCACTCACCAGATGGCTTCAAGGGCTGGAGCTGTGCCGAACTGAAGCCAGGAGCCAAGAGCCTCTTCTGAGTCACCCATGTGGGTGCAGGGGCACAAAGACTTGGGCAATCGTCTACTGCTTTGCCATGACATAGCAGAGAGCTGGATCTGAAGTAGAGAAGCTTGGACACAAACCAGCACCCATATGGGATGCCAGCACTGCAAGCAACAGCTTTACCCACTAAGCCACAGTGCCAGCCCCACCATAATCCATTTCTTCCACTCACAAATTCCTTTCATGCCCATTTGCAGTTCATCCCACTCCCAACTTCAACACTAGGAAACTACAAATATGCTTTCTGCATTTATAGAATATATTTTTTAAAAAAAGACATGTAGATTCTGTCTAGCTTCTTTCACCTAGCATAATGTTCCTAAAATCCATTTATGTTGTACATTTTGTTTGAGTAATAATTTCACTGAACAGATGCACCATAGTTTATCTATTTGCTCATTGAAAACATTTAGATTGTTTCAGTTTTATTTGAGTATTAATAAAGCTGTTATGTATATTCAGATTCAGATTCTTTGTGTGAATGTTAAGTTTTCATTCCCCTAAGATAAATAGCTGGGAATGCAACTTTTAAATTCTACTCATATGGTGATGTGTGTTTATAAAACACAGCCATGATTTTTTTTTTTTAATTTTTTTTTATTTTTATTTATTTATTTATTTTATTTTTTTTTTTATTTTTGACAGGCAGAGTGGACAGTGAGAGAGAGAGACAGAGAGAGAAAGGTCTTCCTTTGCCGTTGGTTCACCCTCCAATGGCCGCCGCTGCAGCCGGCGCACCGCGCTGATCCGATGGCAGGAGCCAGGATCCAGGTGCTTTTCCTGGTTTCCCATGGGGTGCAGGGCCCAAGCACCTGGGCCATCCTCCACTGCACTCCCTGGCCATAGCAGAGAGCTGGCCTGGAAGAGGGGCAACCGGGACAGAATCCAGTGCCCCGACCGGGACTAGAACCCGGTGTGCCGGCGCCGCTAGGTGGAGGATTAGCCTATTGAGCCACGGCGCCGGCCAGCCATGATTTTTTTCAAGAGCTGATATTTCAGCTTACATTCCAACCTGTAATTTGAGAGAGGTCTTGTCACTCCAAATCCTTGCTACCACTTTATATCATCAGCATAAATGTTAGTCAGTACAATAGATTGTGGCAGTATCTGATTCTGTCCTTAATTTGTATTTCCACAAAGGCTAATGAACTTGTTTATTTTTCATGTACTTACTTCCTATATGTATATACCTACCCCTTTATGAAATGTATGTTCATGTATTTATCCATTTCTAATTGGACTTCCTATTTTCCTACAAATGAGTTGAGTATATATATATACTCATATATATATATATATATATATATATAAGGTGTATATAGTGTGTATATGTATATATAGTATCTATATACACACACATACACACTAGATACATGTACTTTTTGAGACATGGGATTTGCAAATGTTTTCACCCAGTTAGTAGGTAGTATTCCTTTTTTTGTAACACTGTAAATGCATACTGAAACATTCAGCTATCATTTATGTACACAATTGTTTCTTACCTCAGTCAGCCATTTTTATATGTACAAATTTTGAATCTCTGTCATTTTGTAGATATATAATTATATATTCCTTGTCAATTGGTCTTTTTGTCATTATGAAATGTTATTTTTTATCCCTAGCAATATGCCATGTCCTGAAATCTATGTTGCTTCTTATCAATATAGTCAGTCTAGCTTACTAAGATTAGTGTTTGCAAGGTATTCTATTTTTTAATTTGTCTGTGTACTGATATTTAATTTAATTTTCATTTATTTTAGAAATATAAATTCTTTAGCATATAGTTGGAATGGCTTTTTTTCTTCAGTATGAAAACTGAGTTAATTGGAATGTTTACAGCCTTTATAGTTAACATAATCACCAGTAAGACTTTTAGTGTTTTATTGTACTGTATATTTGTTGTTTTTGTTCTTGCTTACTAAGTTTTCTTTCTTGATTCAGCTAATTGAGTTTATTTATTCACTGAGGATATGTTTTGTCCTAGCTATTTGTTTATGTGCTTTAGCCCTTTATTCTTTTCAAAATATGATTTTCTATGCATTAATATAACCACATTTACCTTATCTCAGTCTATTTGTTAAGCATTTTTATTTATTTATGGGCATGCAGGGATGGAGATGAGGGTGAGAGCTAGAGTGAGAGCAAGAAAATCAGAAAGAGTGTGTGTGTGAGGGAGAGAGAGGGAGAGAGAGAGAGAGACATCTCCCATCAGCAGGCTTCTCTCTCAAATACCAAAAATGCTCATGATTGGGCTAATTCCAAAGTGGTAACTGGACTGAAATCCAGATCTCCCACATTGGTGGCAAGGACCCATCAATTTGAGTCATCAGTTGTTGCTGCCCAACTGTGTACACCAGATGGAAACTGGAATCAGAAATCAAAGTAAGATTCAAACCATTATGTTAAAGGGAGGGAGAGAGAGAGAGAGAGAAGGACAGGGAAAGGGAGGGAAAGGGAGGGGAGGGGAGGGGAGGGGAGGGGAGAGAAGGGGAGGAGAGGGGAGTGGAGCAGAGGGGAGAGGAGGGAAGGGAAGGGAAGGGAAGGAAAGGGAAGGGAGGGGAGGGGAGGGGAGAGATACAAGGAGACAAACATTCTATAGGCTAGCTCACTCCACAGATGCTGGATGATGACAACACCCAGAGATGGTCCAGGCCAGAAGACGGCAAATCAATCCAAGCCACCTCTGTGGGTGACAGAGATTCAACTATTTGAGCCATCACCTGCTGCCTCCCAGAGTTTGCACCAGCAGGAAACTGCAATCAGGAGTGGAGCTGGGACTCCAATCCAGGCCTTCCCATAAGGGATGCAGCTGTCTCAAGCGGTATCTTAATAGCTGTGACAAAGGCCTGCCCCATATGTATTTTACTAATTCCAAAACCCATTGTTACTATTGTTACATTAAATGGATAAATGTGTATTGAAAGAATTTTAAAAATAAGAGAAACACATTTTATATTTACCTATGTATTTACCATTTCTGGGTTCTATTTCTTTTTTGTGGATCTGGATTTCCATTTGCACAAATTTCCTTCAATTTACAATAAATATTTGTACAATAAAATTTTGTTCAAATTATTGTGTAATTTGTAGCAGATAATTTTTTCATATTTGTATACCTGAAAAAGCATTTCATCACATGTATGAAAGAAACATATATATTTGTGTTTGTACACAAATATATATATATATATATATATATAATACATATATATGTTTCATACATATGTTTCTACTTTTAAACTAAATATAGGTGTTATGGTGAGTCTTTCATTCTCATTGTTGGAACTTGGAAACCTCCCAGTTTGGGGAATGGTTTTATCTTGGGCTTCCTAGTTTCACCTGACTCACACACACCTTAATATCCACCAATGCAGAGACCCTTATGCAGATTTATGTAGATCTTTCTCTGGATAGCTTCCTTCTTCCTGATCCACGTCTCCCAAATCACACCTGCTTCAGCCTCTGACAACACAAGGTCTACTCAGCCCAGAGAATCACCTTAGTTTCCATCCTCCTGAGCTACCTTCTTCTAACAGAAATAGGTCCTCTTTTATAGGGGTCTATTGTTTTCTTGCTCAAGGATTATGGCCCAACACTGCTGTTGCCCAATATCCATATGCATTGGTCTCATTTTTCTGTGCTCTTACTGTTTATGGTGGGAAGAAAAATCTGGTACCAATTACTTCAACAAGGCTCAAAATGAAAAAAGGCAGGCCGGCACCATGGCTCACTTGGCTAATCCTCAGCCTGTGGTGCTGGCACCCTGGGTTCTAGTCCCAGTTGGGGCTCCAGGTACTAGTCCCAATTGCTCCTCTTCCAGTCCAGCTCTCTGCTGCAGACCAGGAGAGCAGTGGAGCATGGCCCAAGTACTTGGGTCCCGGCACCCACCTGGGAGACCGGGAGGAAGTACCTGCTCCTGGCTTCGGATAGGTGCAGCACCAGCCGTAGCAGCCACTAGGGGAGTGAACCAACAGAAGGAAGACCTTTCTGTCTCTCACTGTCTATAACTCTCTGTCTCTCTTTCTCACTCTGCCTGTAAAAAATTTTAAAAAAGGAAAAAGGCAATATTTTGTATTATTTCATTGCAGTTAATGCTCTTGCAATTTTTCTTGGGTATAGATTGGTGAATTTAGAAATTAAATATATTTAATAATTATAACTTTCTCATTGGTGGTAAATTCTGTCTCTCTTCAGTATAAACAATAAAAAGAGTCAAAATCATTATCAATCCTTTTCTGGTATAATTATTTATTTATGACTACATTTTTTCAGAAGAATATTTATGGCATGTCATTAAATTAACTGAATAACAACTGAATGGAAAATTTTCCCAAATCTTTGGAGATGAGAATAAATTTCTGTTGTTTTTCAACATAAATGATAACTTTGTTTTCACATAGCACTCCTGTTTTACACATTTATTAGAAAATACTTGGGTGTTCTTTGCCCCTCAGCAGGTTAACATGCTTCTTGGTATGTTCACATCCCATATTGGATTACCTGGGATCTGCTGCCCAGATAGATTTTGGATTGTGCTGCTCAAATAGATTTTGACGTGCTGTCCATATTGATACTGGATTGCCTTGGATCTGCTGCCCATATAGATATTGGATTGCCTGGGATCTGCTGCCCACATAGATTCCTGCTGATGCACCTTAGAGGCAGAGATTATGGTCCAAGTGCTTGGGTCCCTTTCACCCACCAGGAAGATCTTAATGGAGTTGCTCACTTTTGGCTTATATTTGAGCCAGCCTTGGTTATTGTAAACATTTGGTGAATGAACCAGCAGATGGGGGTTTATCTCTATCTTGCTCCTCTCTCCTTTTCAAATACAAAATAATAATAATAAAAGACTTTATAAAGATTTTAAAAATCCCTACTTTTAGAATTCATTGTTGAAAATGACCAATATGAGAAGGTAAGTGTTATTTTAATTCCTTTGAAGGTAATGATTATTTGATGTTCTGCTAGTATACACTTAGAATTTTTCCCATTCTTAAATTTGAGTGTGTTTCTAATATATGTCTTCATGTATTCTACTCACTAAATTGACTTAGAATATAGCAAACTCTTCCAAATTACAATATCACTTTATAAGATCTATACATATGTACCATATCACATTTCAATATTTGGGGATAATTACTGCATTAACTCATGATGCTCAGTGTATTTGGATGCAGTCCTCTTTTCTTAACAGATCTAGGCATTTATGCTTCTAACAAATATATATCTTATTAAAAATGGTTAAGCTTCAGCAAACTCAAAAGGCTTCCATAGCCTTGGCAACTCATGACAAGAGCCTAGGGTGATTACTGATGCCATAAACAAGAGTGTCAATTTGTTAAGTCAATAACAGGAGTCACTGTGCACAACTCCTCATGTAGGATCTCTGTCCTTAATGTATTATACAATGTGAATTAATGCTATAACTAGTGCTCAAACAGTATTTTTCACTTTGTGTTTCTGTGTGGGTGCAAACTGTTGAAATCTTTATTTAATATATACTAAATTGATCTTCTGTATGTAAAGATAATTGAAAATGAATCTTAATGTGAATGGAATGGGAGAGGGAGCAGGAGTTTGGAGGGTTGCATGTGGGAGGGAAGTTATGGGGGGGAAAAGCCACTGTACTCCATAAGCTGTACTTTGGAAATTTATATTTGTTAGATAAAAGTTAAAAAAGCTAGTGATGTAACCACAAAAACAATGGTTATGTTTGTACAAATATTCATCTTAATGCAAGCTATACATGTGTATTCATGTAAAACTAAGAACAGAGACATCATGGGAGCAGGTGCAATCCAAATTATTCAATTGACAAACTTGTCAAAACATAATTAAGCAATAGTATTGTGGCATATTTTTAATATATTTTGGATAGGGTTGGTGCTTCATTTAATTTATGATTCAGTCTTTTCTGACAAATTGAATTAGTTCAATTTGGCAGTAGATGAACAAAATTGCTGTGAACAGAATTACCAAAATCATATGAACCATAAAATTAATTTTAGTTTAGCAGAGCTTGATACCAAGATATCAGACATTTAAAATGACATTTCTAATATCTGAAAATATTAATTTACATTTAAAGCATTTATTTATTTTTGACAGGCAGAGTGGACAGTGAGAGAGAGATAGAGAGAAAGGCCTTCTTTTTCTATTGGTTCACCCTGCACTGGCCACTGCTGCTGGCATGCTGTGGCCAGGGCACTGCGCTGATCCAAAGCCAGAAGCCAGGTGCTTCTCCTGGACTTCCATGTGGGTGCAGGGCCCAAGCACTTGGGCCATCCTCCACTGCACTCCCAGGCCACAGCAGAGAGCTGGCCTGGAAGAGGGACAACCAGGACAGAATCTGGTGCTCCGACCAGGACTAGAACCCAGTGTGCCAGTACCACAGGCAGAAGATTAGCATATTGAGCTGCAGCGCTGGCCATTAAAGCATTTTATTTTATTTTATTTTTTGACAGGCAGAGTGGACAGTGAGAGAGAGAGAGACAGAGAGAAAGGTCTTCCCTTGCTGTTGGTTCACCCTCCAATGGCCGCTGCTGCCAGCGCGATGCAGCCAGCGCACTGCACTGATCCGAAGGCAGGAGCCAGGTGCTTATCCTGGTCTCCCATGTGGTTGCAGGGCCCAACCAAGCACTTGGGCCATCCTCCACTGCACTCCTGGGCCATAGCAGAGAGCAAGTCTGGAAGAGGGGCAACCGGGACAGAATCCAGCGCCCCGACCGGGACTAGAACCCAGTGTGCTGGTGCTGCAAGGTGGAGGATTAGCCTATTGAGCCATGGCGCTGGCCCATTAAAGCATTTTAGATAAATAATAGATTGAATTTATTTGAAAGTCAGAGTAAGAAAGAGAGAGAGAGATAGGGAGAGAGAAAGAGGTCCTCTATCCATTGGTGTACTGCCCAAATGGACTCAGTGGCCTGATCTAAGCCAGGCCAATGCAAAATGCATGGAGCTTCATCCAGGTCTCCCATATGATTGGCAGGGATCCAAGCACATAGGTCATATCCCATTGCTTCCACAGCCACATTTTCAGAAAGCTGGATCAGAAGTGGAGCTGGTGGCCTCAAACTGGTACTCATGGGATGTCAACATCAGGTGCCTTGGCTTTATCTGCTGAGCCATAGCACTGGCCCCAAACCACAAGTAATGTATTTCAAAATTAAACTCTGGAAATGATTAAGAATCTATTCCTACTGCCTATTCTTCTCTGTCACTCTGCCTTTCAAATAAATAAATAAAATTTATTCATCACAATGAGATGAGCTATCACTTGCAAATTCCAGCTGCTCCACTTTTATTCTGGCTCCCTTTTAAGGTACCTTGAAAAGCAGTGGAAGATGACTCAAGTACTTGGGTGACTGCCACCCTGTGGGTGACTCATATTATCCAGTTCCTGACTCCTGAATTCCACCTAAAAAACACCAGTGTTACAGCCATTTGAGAGTGAACCAATGGTTGGAAGATCAATTCCCCCCCTCATTCACTCTCCATCTTTGCCATACTACTTTTCAATAAATAGATTCATGTTAAAAAGAATATGTTATTTGGGATGGCATTGTGGTCCAGCTAGTTAATCTACTACTTGCCATGCAAGCATCCCATATCAGAGTGCCAGTTTGAGTGCTGGTTGCTCCACTTCTGATCAGGTTTCTTGCTAATTCATCTGGGAACACAAAGATGACCCAAGTATTTGAACCCATGCCACCTGTGTGTGGGAAACCAAGCTTGAGTTTTTGCCTCCTGGCTTCAGCCAGGCCAAACCCTGGTTATTGCATCCATTTCAATTGTGAATCAATGGATGGAAGATATCTCTTCTCTCTCTCTCTCTCTCTCTCTCTCTCTCTCTCTCTCTCCTCTCTCATTATAATTTTTAAATTATGTTAAAATGAATATCAATTTTTGTAAAAATCATGACACTATTGAAAACCATCCACAATCTAATTATGGGTGCTGGCGCTGTGGTGTAGTGGGTAAAGCTGCAACCTGCAATGCCAGCATCCCATATGGGCACCAGTTTGAGTCCTGGCTTCTCTACTTCAAATCCAGCTCTCTGCTATGGCCTGAGAAAACAATAGAAGATGTCCCGAGTCTTTGGACCCTTGGACCCACTTGGGAGATCTGGAAGAAGATCTTGGCTCCTGGCTTTTGATTGGCAGAGCTCCAGCTGTTGTGGCCAATTGGGGAGTGAACCAATGGATGGAAGGCCTTTTTCTTTCTCTCTGCCTCTCTTTCTCTCTTGGTGTAACTCTGACTTTCAAATAAATAAATAGATCTTTAAAAATGATCTAATTTTGAATATCTATGACTAATAAATTATTTGTATTTATTCTTTACTTCTGAGTAAACAATGCACTCTTAATGACTAACATGGGGCCAGACCTGTTGCTTAATAGGTAAAACTGCGGCCTGCAGTGTTAGCATCCCATATGGGCACTGGTTCAAATCCTGGCTGATCAACCTCTGATCCAGCTCTCTGCTATGTCCTGTAAATCAGTAGAATATGGCCCAAATCCTTGGACCCCTACATACAGTTGAAACATGGAAGTGGCTTGTGGATTCTAGCTTTGAATTTGTGCAGCTCTGGGCATTGTGGCCATCTGGAGAGTGAACCAGCAGATGGAAGACCTTTCTCTCTCTTTCTCTTTCTCTCTCTCTCTCTCCCCTCCTCTGTAACTCTACCTTTCAAATACATAAATATCTTTTTTAAAAAGACTAACATATCTGTTGTTGTATATAATATATGCTCCAATAATCCCATAATATATGCATACTACCTATAAGTAAAGCTGCCATAACCAATAAATAAGAAATTTTAATTGTTCAGCATTATGCACAGCTGTAAATTCCAGTAGCATAGCAGTAGCTTTAATAAAGCTTTAACAGGCCAGCGCTGTGGCTCACTAGGCTAATCCTCTGCCTGTGGCACCAGCACTCTGGGTTCTAGTCCCAGTCAGGATGCCAGATTCTGTCCCCTCTTCCAGTCCAGCTCTCTGCTGTTGCCTGGGAAGGCACTGGAGGATAGCCCATGTGCTTGGGCCCTACACCTGCATGGGAGAACAGGAGGAGGCACCTGGCTCCTGGCTTTGGATCAGCAAAGCGCACCCACAATAGCAGCCATTTGGGGGATGAATCAACAGAAGGAAGACCTTTCTCTCTTACTAACTCTGCCTGTCCAAAAACAAAAAAAGAAAGAAAAAGAAAAAGAAAAAATGCTTTAACAAAGGAAGATAAAATTTGCAAAATGGTGGAGAAACATTCATACAGTAAACAAAAATACACTTATTTCTAAAGGTGTAGGTTTTGAATATTTAGAACAGGAAAGCTAAGTATCCCATTGCCAGATTAAGGCATATTGTGGACAGAATTGAGCTCATTTTCCATCCCAATACAACAAAGGATTTGGGGTTATAAGGAAAAAGAAGTTCACACATGCAGAAATTTTAAGAAAAACAATGATAAAAGGTGAATTAGTGTCATCTAAAATACATAAGAAATGACAGTATTCCACCAATCTCTGAATATTTTAACTATAATTTTAACTATAACTTTTCCTTTAACTTATATAGCACAGTAGTTATTCCATTTTCCATAAAAGTGAAAAGGAAATATCTAAAAACTAAAGAAATCGATGAAGTAATTTTATAAAATATATTTTTTGCACACACAGAGACACAGAAAATAAGTACATTTAAATCTTATAAAGGTCATGATAGTACAGAATCTGGTGTACTGCACACAAGATCCAGGATTTTCTTACAATCCCAATTCAATTTACATATGAAATAATTTTACACAGTAAGAATATTTTACCTGTGTAACACATAGCTTTAGCTTCCTGAACTACTCTAATATTTTTCTTACTTACCCAGAGTCTCAGCAAATATAGGAACATTTCTGTGGAATTGTTTGCTTTCTGAGTTTTCAAAGATCAAGGAATTAATGAATGTAGACAGTTGTACAGTAAAGACCAAGAATATCCAAGGGAGGTCAGAAAAGTCAACTTAGCAAGTGAAAATATTACTAAAATGCATCCTGGATTCTCTATCCCTTAATACATCTTTCATGCTAAAAAAGAGATCAGAGTATTCCTGATGTAGCAATGAAGTAGAACAAATATAAAATTAAAAAAAGAAAACTCAAATCAGAGTAAGAGATTTTCACTATTGTTCTAGTACAAATGATTAAAAAATATCCAAACTGATGGAATACATAATTACATTTTTTAGAAATCAGAAAAGAGAAAGAATATTTAAAATCTACTGTGATACTTCACAGAAGACATGGAAAATCATGACCTCAACTAGCATAGTAACAGAATAAAAGCTGGAGGAAATATTACCAACAGAGTTGAGATGAATCAGTACTGAAAAATTTGAAAGAATTTGAGTGTAAGGAACGCACACACAATTAACTGAAATAGTGGAGAGAGAAAAGTCTGAGGAAAGGAAAAACATGATTTGTTAAGGTATATTAATGATATAATTATATATAAACTTAAGTAAACAATAAAAAATAGATAGTTAGAATCAAAGTTATAGCTAAGATCAGTGAGAGGGTGACCACATTGTACCTTTATATTCTGACCTTTGAAATTCCCATAAATTTGCCATTCTTATTATTCAAGGTTTCATGACGTTTCAATACAAACTAATATATTTCCAATCTAAGTTTTATATATTGTCACATATTTCTGAAATTAGGATGTGCTTAAAAATGATGACATGGTATAATAGAAAATGTTTACAATCTTTGTATTTGAGAAATTGTGTATTTTACCATAATGCCATCATAAAGTTGATAAGATCATCTTGGATAATCCTGAAAACACTAATATTTCAGTTCACAATGTATTTTTCAGTTAATGTCACTTCATATATTTCTTTCAAAAATGTATAAGGAGAGTGTGAACTAACACAAGAATATGACAAATAAAATCTTTTCTAGAAAGAATGAAAACAAGCATTATCATATTACTTTATAACATTATAACTAGGAAAATGCTCAAATTAATGATATTTTAAGAGACATTCATAGTTATTTTCCAAATGTTGGAATGGCATTGGCTTTAATAAATAGGAAATGCATCAAACCATTTCTACATCTTAGATAAAAAAAAAAACTAAAAAGTAATCTATTAAAATGCTTTGGCTGGGTCTGTTGCTGTGGCATAGCAAGTAAAGTCACCACCTGCATTGCTGGCATTCTGTACAGGTGCTGGATCAATTCCTGGCTGCTCCACTTCTGATCCAGCTCTCTGCTATGGCCTTGGAAAGCTGTAGAAGATGGCTCAAGTCCTTGGGCCCCTGCACCCATGTGGGAGACTTGCAGGAAGCTCCTGGCACCTGTCTTCCAATCAACATAGCTCTGACCATTGGGGCCAATTGGGGATTGAACCAGCAGATGGAAGAGCTCTCTCTCTTTCTGCCTCTCCTTCTCTCTCTGTATAATTCTGACTTTCAAATAAATAAATAAATCTTTAAAAAACAGAATAAATAAAATGTCTTAGCTATCTGAAATTATCAAATGGCCAACATGAGATCATTTAAGTTTAGAAGTCTACCAGAAAGTCTTATTTGTTTACAGTTTCCTATTATTAGAGAAACATATTTCAAACTAATAAGCAGAAGGAAAACTCAAATCTTCACAAAGACACACATACACACACACAAACACACACTCAGGCATTTTTTAACTTAAAACAAAATTTGTTATCTAAGAATACTTTTAAAAATGCTTTGAAAGTTTTTTTTAGTTTAAAAGTAAACATTGATTCTAAATGTTTTTAATGTCCATAAAAAATGCCCCTGAGTAAAGGACATAAATGATAACTAGAAAGAAAGGTAAAAAATAAAAATGATGGAAAGAATGGGAGAAATGGATTAAGGTGAAACCAAAAAAATTAACTAGAAAATGCAATTTTGAAAAGGTGCAAGAGATGGAATCACTGGAAATGACTATCTAAATTTTCTTTGAAAAATCATTTCCCCTATAAAATCAATAAGAATACTCTGAAAAGTTTCAATGTATACATTTCCAGGAATCTGGAAATTACTTAAAGGCTTGCAATAACTAAGGAAATGGTTACTCAAGAAGAGTGGGAGAATTTTGTTGAAAGTAGTGAGATTTGGGGCAATGGATACTTTCCTATTCAGATCTCCCTCTCCCCTCCTGCTTGGTAGTAAAAAATTTGCCTTCACTTATCCAAACATCAAAACTCCTAAATTCCAAAGTCTGAAACTTGTGTGCTCATCACAAGAGGAAAATCCCACACTAGATCTCTTGTGAAGAGTTATGGTCAAAATGCAGGCACATTACAAATATTGTATAAAATTACATTCAGGTTATGAATTTCATGTTTAGACTTGAGCCCCATCTCCATGACTTCTAATTATGAAATCTATAACTATTTCAACATCTAAAAATTGCAAAGTCCAAAATAATTTATTTTCAGATATTTCACCTGAGGGATACTGAACTTCTATTAAAAACCAGCAAGTACATATTCATAGTGAAAATGAGCAGCTGTGCAGACACCAGAGCAAACAGGACAGTTGTGCAGCAATGTTAACATAGAGCTTCCATTATTTAACCAGCCTTCCTCTTCCCTGGAAACCCCAGTAGAAGGGCCTGTCAATATTTGATCTAAATCAATCAATTTGTTGAGAATTAGAGGCAGCAATACTTTCAACACTGAGGCTTCAAGAAATGATAACATTTGGAGAAAATGTGCAGTGGACAAAAACAAATTTGAAAAGAAAAGCTGAAGAATGTGAAGTTGGTAGGGACTGCATTTTTGTGCCCACACCAAACTCATATTTTGAATATGATATCTAATATCAAGGGTGAATGAGACATAAGAGTGAGTACATAATCCAATAGGCAAAGGCTACTCAATTAATTCACTGGTTCCAAATATGTAAGGGACATTCTGTCTAATTATTAGTTGACCACTAAGCTAACCAAGCAGAAACTTCAGTGGTCATACATAAAAACAGGCTATAGAATTAGTTCTGAAAAGTCATTAGTCATTAACCAAATAGTAATCCCCTCATATACACACACAAACTAGCATGAGAGATAATCTGAATCCTCATTTTTATTATATCAATCTCCAGTTTTGAACAGAAATATTATACAAGAAACAGAGATGGGAGAATATAATGAAAGATGCAAGTATGTCCCCAGCACAGGAAAACATCAGCCAATGGAAACTATCCCTGAGGAATTCAAGGTAGACTTACTAGACAAAGAGTTTAAATCACTTATTTAAACCATTCATAAAGAACAAAAGAAACATTATCTAAAGATAATAAAGTATGAGGTCAATGTCTCCATGCTGCTCAGAATATCAATGAAGATAGAAACTAAAGGGCATTCCAGGTTACCCAATCTATCGAAAAATGAAAAAATGAATAAATAAAAATGAACAAAGCCAAGGAGATCTTTGGAAACTGATCAAGTATATCATGATACACATGCATGTCCCAGAAAGGAAAAGCGACAGAAATAGAATGTTCGAGGAGCCAGCATTGTGGCTTAGTGGGTAAAGATGCAACCCACAGTGCTGGCATCCCATATGGGTGCCAGTTCAAGTCCTGGTTGCTCCACTTCCTATCTAGCTTTCTGCTATAACCTGGGAAAGCAGTAGAAGATGCCCAAGTCCTTGGGCCCCTGCACTCACATGGGAAACCCAGAAAAACCTCCTGGTTCTTGGCTCAGATCAGCCCAGCTTCAGCCATTACAGCCATTTGGGGAATAAACCAGCAGAAGAAAGATTCTCTTGCTCTCTCTCTGTCTCTCTCTCTTTGTCTCTCTGCCTTTGCCTCTCTGTAACTCTGTCCTTCAAAGAAATAAATAAATCTTTAAGAAATTAATATCATATGTTCTCCCTGATTGGTGACAACTAACTGAGCACCACAAAAGAAAACTGTTAAAGTGAAAGGAACACGATGAGAAACGGTGATTTGATCAGCCCTTGCCCTGACCGTTGATGAACAACTTAATAAGTTATCCCTCTTAGTATTTTTTGTTTGTTCTACTTAATACTTTTGGTTGAATATTGTAATCAATACACAGTTATTCTTAAGTGTTGAAACTTAACTGAAAAGTGATCACTGTTAAATATAAGAGTGGGAATAAAAGAGGCAAGAGATGTGCAATTCGGGACATGCTCAAGCTGACTTACCTCAAATGGTAGAGTTAGAAACATACCAGGGGGTTCCAATTCAATCCCATCAAGGTGGCATGTACCAATGGCATCTCACTAGTCCAAGTCATCAATTTCTGTTCACAATTGATCATAATGATAGGACTAAGAGCCAAAGGGAGCACAAAACAAGACTAGTGTCTGCAAATACTAGCTGATAGAATAAAAAAGGAAGAGAATGATCCAACATGAGAAGCGAGATACACAGCAGACTCATAGAATGTCAGATGTCCTAAACAGCACTCTGGCCTCAGAATCAGCCATTAAGGCATGTGGATCTGGCTGAAAAGCCCATGAGAGCATGTCAGGCATGGAAAGCCAAGGCACTCTGGAAAAAAAAAGAAAAAAAAAGACCTAAATGAAAGATCTCCTCGAGTGAGATCCCAGTGGAAAGAACGGGTCATCAAAGAAGGAGGTACCTTTCTCTGAAGGGAGGAGAGAACTTCCACTTTGACTATGACGTTGTCTAAATATGATCAGAGTTGGTGAACTCAAAAGGCTCCAATAGTCTAGGCAACTCATGACAAGAGCCTAGGGTGATTACTGATGCCATAAACAAGAGTGTCAATTTGTTAAGTCAACAACAGGAGTCACTGTGCACTTACTCCTCATGTAGGATCTCTGTCCTTAATATGCTGTACATTGTGATTTAATGCTATAACTAGTACTCAAACAGTATATTTCACTTTGTGTTTCTATGGGGGTGCAAACTGTTGAAATCTTTACTTAATGTATGCTAAACTGATCTTCTGTATATAAAGAGAATCAAAAATGAATCTTGATGTGAATGGAAGGGGAGAGGGAGTGGGAAAGGGGAAGGTTGCGGGTGGGAGGGAAGTTATGGGGGGAAGCCATTGTACTCCATAAGCTGTACTTTGGAAATTTATATTCATTAAAGTTAAAAAAAGAAATTAATGAATAAATTAAGAAACTTATAGATTTAATAAGATTGAGGGAATTTGTCATCAGTAAATATATCCTACAAGAATTGCTAAAAGTACTTCAAGGTAAAATGAAGGGGTATTTGATGATAGCAAATATTAACACAAAGACATAAAATGTACCACTAATAGCATAATGTAGAAAAACAAACTGTAATAATATATTTTCATTGTAACTCTTTTTTCCACCTTCCTAAAGGATAACGTGTCTGTGTTGAAAAATGAAACATTAACTCCAATTATTTGCAAACTTTTCAAAAATAGATGGGAAACACTCCACTCATTCAGTGAGGCCAGCATTATCCTCATACTAAAATCAAAAAATACACTCAGGAAAACCAAGACAATATTCCCTGTTTTTATAGATGAGTAATCCTCAGCAAAAATGAGAGCAAACAATTCAGTAACACCTAAAAAGATACTTTATATATAACCAAATGGAATATCTTTTGAATTAAAGGAAAAGTAAACAAATGAAAATCATTCAATGTAATATCCAAAAAATAGAACAATAAAGGATATAAACATCTCAATAAACAAAAAACAATTTGACAAAACCCCACACTTCTTCATTATAAGAGCACCCAAAACTAGGAAAAGGATTTTTTTTTTGACAGGCAGTTAGACAGTGAGAGAGACAGAGAGAAAGGTCTTCATTCCATTGGTTCACCCCCAAAATGGCTGCTATTGCTGGTGCGCTTCCTCCTGGTGCTTCCTCCTGGTATCCCATGCGGGTGCAGGGCCCAAGCACTTGGGCCATCCTCCACTGCCTTCTCGGGTCACATCAGAGAGCTGGACTGAAAGAGGAGCAACCGGGACAGAACCGGTGCCCCAACTGAGACTAGAACCCAGAGTACTGGCACCGCAGGTGGAGAATTAGCCTAGTGAGCCATGGTGTCAGCCTAGAAAAAGGATTTTATTAGCCTATTATGCTATAGTAAAAGTGTCTCTACTTTTCAGAGGATTATTATATTGAATTACATTTGTTTATATGTTTGTTACTCCACTACATTGTAAAGTTCTTTAAAAATATTTATTTATTTCTATTTTTTGATCCCTGATAAATGGCTTTGGCTAAAATAAAACTAATGGTTAAATGAATATGACCGAACATGCAGTAACATATCAACAAATAAAGCTATCCAAAAATTAAAACATAGCATTTTGCCTGTCAGAGTGTATAAATGCATCTGCCATAAATCTTGGTACATTCTTACTATATTTCTTTTACTTATGATATTTTGTAATAAGGAGGGGAAATAGGCAAGAAAGAACTTATGAAAAGTAGTTGCCAAAACTTCCTTGTCACTTCACCTAAATCAGTTATAGAAGTAGTGGGAAATGGACCTGGTAAATCTAATCTGAATCATTAAATGTAATTCTTAAAGAGTTAACTTTTACATGAGTGATAAGAACATTTTTCTGCAGCTTCACTGTTAGTAATCATCCGTATTATCTTTTCTAAATCAAGCCTGTGTTTAAAGCTCATTTTCAGTAGTGCCATTGTTCATACTCATGGTGATTTTATGATTAATCCATTGCATATGAAATAGCATAATATACATTAATTTAATATGTATTAAATGTTATTAAAATATTTGATCATCTTCATCAGTACAGAATTAATCTAAAATGTCATAATGTACTGAGATTTTCAGTGGAAATCTAAATAAATGGAAGCCTTAATGGGATAAAATAGTTAAACAATAAAATACTATTGTACTCTAATTTACATTATTGATCTGAGAAATATTGAACAGGAAATTTAATCGAATATAGAAGAATAAAATTTATAAAACACAATCTGAGGTCAGGTATATTTACTTTTAAAATATTACATGAAAGAGCAACAAAGAAAAATACCACTATTGCATTTTAGCAACAATTTTAACTCCTAAATACTGGTATTTTCCATCATTCTTAATCATAAACTTCAATCCATATAAAACTGATAGCATCAAGTTCTAATTTCTCAAAAATATAAAATATACTCAACAGCCCAAGTAGTTTCTATCAACTATAACTCTAACCATGAGTTTCTCAGCCTACTATGAAAATATTCTGAAAGAAAAAAAGTTCAATGAAATAAGAATAGTGGAACCATTATCAGATAACATAAAATGTCCTTACAAAGTCTAACACAAAGAACACATTTATTAAAAGAAAATTTCTTTCTATCCATTGGTTTCATGTCACATCGCACAGAAATGAGCTGCAAGAAAAATGTTCAGGTGAACCAAGAGCAATTTCTTTAAATAACTAACAAGTAGAAAAGTTTGTTCTACTGTTTGGCTTAACTAGACTTTCTGTCAGTTTCTTGAATTTCTTAATTAAATTTTTTTTGTATACATAAAATAAAGAACTTCAGCTCCTTCCACTATAGGGGAAGTTTTAGAAGTCTAGCAATTAGGATAATATCTGTGAAGGTAATGTAATACAACTAAGTAATCATATTTCTTTTCATTTTCATTTATTATCCCAGTTGAGGTGTTAATAATGTAACAGTATATAGCATCACAAGTAAAGTTCTTTAGATGTAAAATTATTCTGTGCTAAGTACAGACTACACACTTCGGCAATTTTTCCCCATCACTGTTTATTTATAAAGTATAAATGTCTAAATACGATTTTAATACCAATACATTTAGAACAGTATGTTTAACATTGACAAAAATTTACACTAAATGAAAGGATCATAATGTTGAAATGCATAATTTTTAATTGAGATTAATATTATTTTCCACTATCAAGACAGAATTCAAGGAAGAAAAATTTAAAATTATTCTCTTCATTAAAAAGTAATTGGAAGAATTAAAACCCTCTAGTGGCTTATGAGCCACTAGATCCTAAGATTTCAGAGTAATTCAACAACTTAGCTGTGAAACATTTTCAGAATTAAGAAGAAAAAGTGAGGGCAGTTAACTACATATCTTGCTTTATGGGGAAAAAGAATACATTTTGACACATACAGGCTCAGATCTGGAGATAAAAAGTTTTTCAATCCTACCATTTGTTCTGATTTATCTTAAGTTTATTAGCAGTTTTCTTGGCAATAACTTTAACTTTTTTTCATTTTCAAATATAACTCCATCTAACCTATCATGAAGAAATAAAAATTAATAATTTGTGAATATATTCTCCTATGAAAATAAACCAATATCAAAAATTCAACAAATAAGCATATTTCTCATCATAAATTATCTCCAACAACAGTTCCTCAATAATCTTGTAGCCCAAAAGAAAGAAATAGTTTGCTTTATTTTTTATTTAATTTCAATTGAAATTAAGTATTCTAATATTTAGTAACTCATCCACTAGCCTTCCATTTCATTACATGTGTTTATCTGACATGCATAGCATTGTGAGAAAGTGGCCTGCTGCTTCTCCAATGACTGACCTCCCTTTCAGATAGATTAATAACATGATATAAATTCAAATGTTCTTAGAAAAACCTTAAATATAGCAAATTTATGTGATTTGGTGTTATAAGGGCAAGTATCCTAAATGTTAACTAAAATTACAACCTACTATGTTACAAATCACCTCGTACTCAGGAAAGAAAAATCAATTCTAAGATAACATATACGTTTACAATTTCATGGATACTGAAATATGACTTAACAGTGATGTCAAAAATAACTTTATATTAACATATATATAACATTATACAGGGAAGATAGGATGAGGCAAATTGATGTTTGACATTTTCAACTACTTTAAGGATGGATATACTCAAGAGGTTTTCATCTCTTTTACATTGGCAAAAGCACTTTTTGTTGCAGTTAATTTTGAATCCTCAATTACTTTAAAAGATAATCTCTAGAATTAATGTTCATGACCACTTATAATAAGAACTGTATTCATCAAAAGAGACAAAGAAGGACACTATGTAATGGTCAAAGGATCAACACAACAGAAAGAGTTGACTATAATTAAAGTATATGCATCCAATTACAATGAATAATGTATATGCACCCAATTATGATGAAAAGTTTAAGTCAATTGGTTATAGAAGGAACATTCCTCACCACAATCAAAGCAATCTAAGACAAACCAACAGCCAACCTTTTACTGAATGGAGAATAATTGGAAGCATTCCCATTTAGATCCAGAAATAAAGAGGCCCACACTTATCATTGCTATTTAATATAGACCTGAAAGTTTTAACTAGAGCCATCAGGTAAGTAAAAAGAAATCAAAGGGCTACAAATAGAGAAGTAAAATGTCAAACTCTCCCTATTTGCTGATGGTATGATTCTATATATAATAAACCCAAAAGAGCTTGTGAAGAGATGATTGGAACTCATAAACAAGTTTGGTAAAGTAGCATATAAAATCAACACACAAAATCAAGAGCCTTGGGCTGGTGCTGTGGCACAATAGGTTAATCATCTACCTGTGGTGCTGGCATCCCATATGGGTGCCAGTTCAAGTCCCACTGCTCCTCTTCCAATCCAGCTCTCTGCTGTGGCCTGGGAAAGCAGTAGAAGATGGCCCAAGTCCTTGGGCCCCTGTACCCACGTGGGAGAACTGGAAGAAGCACCTGGCTCCTGGCTTCAGATTGGCTCAGCTCTAGCCATTGAGGTCATTTGGGGAGTTAAACAATGGAAGGAAGACCTTTCTTTCTTTGTCTCTCCCTCTCACTGTCTGTATGTAACTTTATCTCTCAGAATAAATAAAATCTTAAAAAAATCAAGAGCTGGCAGCGCCGCAGCTTAATAGGCTAATCCTCCACCTGTGGCACCAGCACACTGAGTTCTAGTCTCATTCAGGGTGCTGGATTCTGTGTAGGCTGCTCCTCTTCCAGCCCAGCTCTCATCTGTGGCCCAGGAGTGCAGTGGAGGATGGCCCAAGTCATTGGGCCCTGCACTCGCATGGGACACTAGGAGAAGCACCTGGCTCCTGGCTTTGGATCAGCGCAGTGCACTGGCCACAGCACACTGGTTGCAGCAGCCATTGGGGGGTGAACCAATGGAAAAGGAAGGCCTTTCTCTCTCTCTCTCACTGTCCACTCTGCCTGTTAAAAAAAAAAAAAGAGCCTTTGTGTGTGGTTGAATGAGAAGGCCATGCCAAGATGGCCACTGGTAAGTGAGTGTCAGTTACTCAGGAATGGCTTTGAAACCCACCTGTCAAATGGAGCCTGCCTGGCAACAGGCTGTGATTGGTTGGGGCATAGACAGCCCCTTGACCAGATTGGCTGGTCTCAGCTATATAAGCAACTATAGCAACTGAAATAAAGGAGTCCGCAGGCTGCTTGCCTCAAGCCTGCTTTCACCTGACTCCCCAGGGTATGTGTGGTGACTCCACACCTCTTGCCTCCACCACACTCCTCCTCTCAGAAATGAATCCACTGCAACATCATTGAGAAATCAACTGCAACATTTGTATACATAGACAACGCCATAAGTTAGAAAGAACTTCCAAGTTCAATCCCTTTCACAGTAGCTACAAAAAAAAAAAAAAAAGAACACCTTGGAATAAATTTAACCAAGGGTGCCAATGATCTCTGTGATGAAAATTACAAAAAAATTAAAGAAAGAAATAGAAGGCATAAAAAAGTGGAAACATCTTCCATGTTCATGGATGGAAGCATCAACTTTGTCAATATGTTCATACTACTGCAAGCAGTTTATAAATTCAATGTGATTTTTCAACAGACTACCAGTAACATTCTTCTCAGATCTAGAAAAATGATGGTAACATTCATACGGAAACACAAAAAATCCCAAATAGCTAAAGTAATATACAACAAAAAACAAAGTGGGAGGAATCACAATACCAGACCTCAAAACATACTACAGGGCAGGTATAATCAAAACAGCCTGACAATGGCACAAAAACAGCCATGTAGACCAATGGAGCAGAACACAAACTCCAGAAATAAATCCATACATCTACAATCAACTTATCTTTGACAAAGAAGCAAACATCAACTCCTGAAGCCAACACAGTCTCTTCAACATATGGTGTTGGGAAAACTGGATTTCCACATGCAGAAGTATGAAACAAAACCCTATGCCTTACACAAAAATCCACTCAAAATGGACCAGAGACCTAAATCTATAAGGTGATACCATCAAATTACTAGAGAACTTTGGGGAAATGCTGCAAGGTATTGGCATAGGGAAAGGTTTCTTAGAAAGGCCCCCAGAAACACAGGCAATCAAAGCCAAAATTAACATGTGGGTTACATCAAACTGAGAAGCTTCTGCACTGAAAAAGAAGCATTCGATAAAAAAAAGACACAACCAACAGAATGGGAGAAAATATTTGCAAACAAAGCAATTGACAAAGGATTAACTTCCCAAATCTATAGAGAGCTCAAGAAACTCAACAATAACAAAATAAATAATCTGATTAAGAAATGGGCAAATGAACTAAAGAATTTTTGAATTTCAAGAGAGGAAATTCAAATGCCTAATAGACAAATGAAAAAATATTCAGGCTTGCTAGCCATCAGGGAAATGCAAATCAAAACCAAATATGGTTTCACCTCACTCTTGTTAGAATAACTAGCATGTAGAAATCAACAAACAACAAATGCTGGCAAGAATGTGGGGAAAAATGTCCCTTAATCCATTGTTGGTGGGAATGAAAACTGGTACTGCCACTTTGGAAGACAGTATGGAGATAGCTCAGAAAGGTGAATATAGACCTACCATATGACCTATTCACCCTACTCCTGGGAATTTATCTAAAGGAAATTAAATCATATGAAAGAGTTCTCTGTACACTCATGTTCATTTCAGCTAAATTTTAAGTAGCTAAGATATAGAATCAACCCAGATGTCCATCAACTCAAGACTGGATAAAGAATTATGGTATATATACATTATGGAATACTACACAGTGGTAAAAAAATAATAAAATCTTGTCATTTGAAACAAAATGGATGCAACTGGAAACCATTATACTTAGTGAAATAAGCCAATCACAAAAGGACAAATACCATATGGTCTTTCTAATCTATGTTAACTAACAGAATACTTAAAATGTTATCTATAGGAGTGAAACTGACACTTTGAGAAATGATAGTTTTGAACAGCATGTGCCTTGACTATTGGGGAACAATGCTTTTTTTGTTTTTGTTCTTTACTTCTTTCTTCATACTAAACAGTGAACTTTCTACTTAGTATAGGGACAGTCTTATGAGTATAAAAATTAACTGAAAATTGATTTCTGTAAAAAATAAGAATAGAAGGGCTGGTGCTTGGTGTAGCAAGTAAGCCACCACCTGCAGTGCCATTCCATAAGGGTGCTGGTTTGAATCTCAGAAGTTCCACTTCCAATCAAGCTCTCTGCTATGGCCTTGGAGAGCAGTAGAGCATGGCCCAATTCCTTGGTCCCCTGCACCCATGTGGGAGACCTGGAAGAAGCTCCTGCTCCTTGCTTTTTGCTTCAGATTTATGTAGCTCTAACTTTTGCATCCATCTGGAGGGTGAACAAGCAGATGGAAAGTCTCTCTCTCTCTCTCTCTCTCTCTCTCTCTCTCTCTCTGCCTTTGCCTCTCTGTAACTCTGTGTGTCAAATAAATAAATAAATCTTTCAAAAATAATAATGGCATTGGGGCTGGCAATGTGGTGTAGTGAGTAAAGCCTCCACCTGCTGTGCCAGCATCCCATATGGGCGCTGCTTTGAATCCCAGCTGCTCCACTTCCAATCCAGTTATCTACTATGGCCTTGTAAAGCAGGATAAGATGGCCTGAGTCATTTGGCCCCTGCACCTGCATGGAAAGACCTGGAGGAAGCTCCTAGCTCCGGGCTTCAATCGGCACAGCTGTAACCATTGCAGCCAACTGGGGAGTGAATCAGTGGATGGAAGATCTCTCTGCCTTTCCTTCTCTGTGTGTGTAACTCTGTCTTTCAAATAAATAAATAAATAAATCTTTTAAAAAAGGGCTCAGCACTGTTCATCTAGACTACAATTCTTATCACCTCACAAATGTAAAAATGGATATTATCAAAAGAAAAAAAGGGGCTTGTGCTGTGGCTCACTTGGTTAATCCTCCACCTGTGGTGCCAGCATCCCACATGGGGGTTGGTTTCTAGTCCCAGTTGCTTCTCTTCCAGTCCAGCTCTCTGTTGTGGCCCGGGAGGGCAGTGGAGGATGGCTCAAGTGCTTGGGCCCCTGCGCCCACATGGGATTCTAAGAAGAAGCACAAAATGGCTCCTAGCTTTGGATCAGCACAGTGCTGGGCATGGTGACCATTTGGGGAGTGAACCAATGGAAGGAAGACCTTTCTCTCTGTCTCTCTCTCTCGCTGTCTCTACCTCTACCTGTCAAATAAATAAAATAAAAAGAATAAGAAGAAAGAACAAGTATTGAACCAGATGTGGAGAAAATGGAACACATAAATTGTAGGTATGTAAACTGGTACATCCACTATGGAAAACCTATTGAGGTGCTTCTAAAAATGGAACAAATGACAAAGCAATCCCACTAATGGATTTGTATCCAAAAGAAATAAAATCACTATCTCAAAGATACATCTGTACATCCATGTTCATGTAAACATTGTTCACAAGAACAAGATACGGAAATAACTGCATTGTCTGTCAACACATGAAAAGAGAAAAAATGATACACACAAAAAATGGGATGACATTCAACCTTAAATAAGAAATTCTGACATTTTGTCACAACATGGATCCTAAAGTATGAATGTGGACATTGGGCTTCTTGACCTAACACAGAAAAATATAAATGCCACTTATTTGTGGAATCCATGAAACTCAATCATAAGCACAGAATATATTACAGGTTGCCAGGGGCTAAGAGTGAAAGGATGGTGCAGATCTAACTGTTGCAACCAACTGGGGAGTGAACCCGTGGATGGAAGAGCTCTCTCTCTCTCTGCCTCTCCTTCCCTCTATGTATAACTCTGACATTCCAATAAATAAATAAATCTTTAAAAAATAATAATGGGAAAGGAAGAGGGGGGAGGCAGAAAGGTGGGAGTATGGGAGGGAGGTGGGAGGAAGAACATCACATTCCTAAATCTGTATATATTAAATGCATGAAGTTGTATTCCTTAAATAAAAAATAAATAAATAAGTAAATAAAACCTAATCATGCACATGTGAGCTGCAGCAGCCTTATTCACCTTAATAAGATGGCACTTTCTTCCTACTAGTCACCAGTCACCCTTGTGGGGGAGTGGGAGGAAATCAGTGTGCTCTCCTGTCACAGGGTAAGGTGGGAAAACTGCCCCTCACTATCTCACCAGGCCTGACTCAACGTCAATGCTGTCCACATGGTTCTCCCTCAGCAAAATCACCAGTGACACAGGATGTCACAGATAGAGCTCACCTAGCTCCAAGAAGATGTTGTCTCCTCCAGATCCAGCTGCCAGAGTCTCCCCATGGTGTCCCCACCCACTGTTATGCATTTGTACTGTCCATGCTCCACAGAGTCTTCCTACTTTCCATAGGATTTCCACTGCAAACTTCTCTTAAACTCTGTCCTGGAAATGCAGTTGCTTCACCCTCTTTCTGTTATCTTCCTGTGGTCAAAATCAGCACATCTTATCTCTATTCAGCCATCTTGGACCTCCCATTCTGCTGTATTAAGTTCAGAAGTAATCTCAAATGGATTACACCTAAAAATCTTCAATGAATGAGCCATGAATTTGTGTCAGGCACTGAGATTGGTAAATGTTACTTACATCATTGAATTTTCACTAACACTCTGTATGTTTCTATTATCCTGATTTCTGAAACAGATGATGAAGATTAGAAAGTGACATGATATTGTCTGGAAGCACTCAAGATGTCATTAACAGAATTGGAATTCGAATATAGGTATATCTGCTATTGAAGTCCAGATACTTGGACAATAAAGTTTTGTTCATATGGTTAATGGGTTTTCATTTTATCTAGGTACACTTTGAAGATTTCCAAAGAGATTATCTACTTGCTACCTACATATTAACTTGCTACATACTTATAATGCTGCGATTAAAACAAATCCAACTTTAGAGTAAATTAAATGAGTCTATATGAGTCAATTCTTAGGTAGGAAGTATTAGCATGGGAAAGAATACAGGTATTAAGAATATAGTTTAAAAGTTTAAATTAATTGATGAATGAATGATTCATGGGGATATGGTTTAGGTTTTGAATTTTATACATACTTTTAAAAGAAATTTTAGCTACATGCTTATCTATAATACAGGTAGTGGTAGAATGCTATTTTTTAAATATTCTTCTTTTGTATAAGAGTAAAATACCATTTTAATGAAAACATGGGAGACAGAAAAGTCAAAAAGAACCATTAGGGGCCAGTGCTGTTGAGTGGGTTAAAGCCCCGGCCTGCAGGGCTGGCATCACTTAAGGGCACCAATTCAAGTCCTAGCTGCTCCACTTCTAATCCAATTCTCTGCTAATGTGCCTGGGAAATCAATGGAGGATTCTTGGGGATTTTCCTATTAGAGGAGATGGATCAGGTAAGGGGAGTAAAGGTGTTATCATTTCCTTAGTGATAGAACACGATAGAACTTAGAACCCTGATGACCAGGCAGCCACATTTCAAGTGATAGTCACCATTCAGCTAACTTGGTCAGAGACAATTTTAACAATAAGATATTCTCATGCTCAGCAGTACTTACAGTGGTTGTGGGCTGAGGAGGCCATGGGTTCTGATCTGTCTTTAGATATTAGTTTAGGTCACCATCCCTCTCATGCCAGTTTCCATCTTGCAGTAGGATGACACAGCTGACAGGAGGAGCTATGCTAGAAATGAGAATGAGCCAGCTCAGTCACATGAAGAGAGAGTCATGTCATGCCACAGCAGAGTGAGCAGAGGGGACTGAAGAAGTGAATTTACAGTTATGATAGTGTGAAAATACAGGGAGTTATAATGGGAAACAAACTATACTCTTCTTTGTTACACTATAACTTTTCATTTGTTAAACTTATATACAGATATTATATTATTATTATTAAACATGTAACATCATTTTGAAAAAAATATTAAATTTTTTTTTGCTTTTGTTTTTTTTTTTAACTTTTATTTAATGAATATAAATTTCCAAAGTACGGCTTATGGATTACAATGGCTTCCCCCCCATAATGTCCCTCCCACCCACAACCCTCCCCTCTCCCATTCCCTCTCCCCTTCCATTCACATGAGGATTCATTTTCGATTCTCTTTATATACAGAAGATCAGTTTAGCATACCTTAAGTAAAGATTTCAACAGTTTGCTCCACAAAGAAACATAAAGTGAAAAATAATAGATGATTTTTTAAATGATGATGTTTAATCCCAGTGAGAGTCAAGTTGGGAATTGTTAATTTCTTCTTTTTTTTTTTAAACAGAAGATCAGTTTAGTATTCATTAAGTACAGATTTCAACAGTTTGCACCCCCATAGAAACACAAAGTGTAATATACTGTTTGAGTACTCGTTGTAGCATTAAGTCTCAATGTACAGCACATTAAGGACGGAGATCCTACATGAGGAGTAAGTGCACAGTGACTCCTATGGTTGACTTTACAAATTGACACTCCTGTTTATGGCATCAGTAATCTCCCTATGCACCAGTCATGAGTTTCCAAGGCTATGGAAGCCCCTTGAGTTCTCCGACTCTTATCTTGTTCAGACAAGGTCATAGACAAAGTGGAGGTTCTCTCCTCCCTTCAGAGAAAGGTACCTCCTTCTTTGAAGACCTGTTCTTTCCACTGGGATCTCACTAACAGAGATCTTTCATTTAGGTGTTTTTTTTTTTTTTCCAGTGTCTTGGCTTTCCATGCCTGAAATACTCTCATGGGCTTTTCAGCCAGATTGCAATGCCTTTAGGGCTGATTCTGAGGCCAGAGTGCTGTTTAGGACATCCGCCATTCTATGAGTCTGCTGAGTATCTCGCTTCCCATGTTGGATCACTCTCCCCTTTATTTATTCTATCGGTTAGTATTAGCAGGTACTAGACTTGTTTATGTGCTCCCTTTGACTCTTAGAACTTTCATTATGATCAATTGTGAACTGAAATTGATCACTGGGACTAGTGAGATGGCATTGGTACATGCCACCTTGATAGGATTAAATTGGAGTCCCCTGGAATGTTTCTAACTCTACCATTTGGGGCAATTCAGCTTGAGCATGTCCCAAATTGTACATCTCTTCCCTCTCTTATCCCCACTCTTATGTTTAACAGGGATCACATTTCAGTTAAATTTCAACACTTAAGAATAACTGTGGATTAATTACAGAATTAAACCAGTCATATTAAGTAGAACAGACAAAAAAAAAACTACTAAGAGGGATAATGTATTAAGTTGTTCATTAACAGGGCTATGCTGATCAAGTCACCATTTCTCATAGTGACCATTTCACTTCAACAGGTTTCCTTTTTTGTGTTCAGTCAGTTGTCACCGATCAGGGAGAACATATGGTATTTGTCCCTTTGGGACTGGCTTATTTCACTCAGCATGATGTGTTCCAGATTCCTCCATTTTGTTGCAACTGACTGTATTTCGTTGTTTCTTACTGCGGTATAGTATTCTAAAGAGTACATATCCCATAATTTCTTTATCCAGTCTACCGTTGATGGGCATTTAGGTTGGTTCCAGGTCTTAGCTATTGTGAATTGTGCTGCAATAAACATTAGGGTGCAGACCGCTTTTTTGTTTGCCAATTTAAATTCCTTTGTGTAAATTCCAAGGAGTGGGATGGCTGGGTCGAACGGTAGTGCTATATTCAGGTTTCTGTGGAATCTCCAGACTGACTTCCATAGTGGCTTGACCAGTTTTCATTCCCACGAACAGTGGGTTAGTGTCCCTTTTTCCCCACATCCTCTCCAGCATCTGTTATTGGTAGATTTCTGTATGTGAGCCATTCTAACCGGGGTGAGGTGAAACCTCATTGTGCTTTTGATTTGCATTTCCCTGATTGCTAGTGATCTTGAACATTTTTTCATGTGTCTGTTGGCCATTTGGATTTCCTCTTTTGAAAAATGTCTATTGAAGTCCTTGGCCCATCTCTTAAGTGGGTTGTTGGTTTTGTTTTTGTGGAGTTTCTTGATCTCTTTGTAGATTCTGGTTATTAACCCTTTATCTGTTGCATAGTTTGCAAATTTTTTTTTTAACTTTTATTTAATGAATATACGTTTCCAAAGTACGAATAATGGATTACTATGGCTTCCCCCCCATACCGTCCTCCCACCCACAACCCTCCCCTTTCCCACTCCCTCTCCCCTTCCATTCACATCAAGATTCATTTTCGATTATCTTAACATACAGAAGATCAGCTTAGTATACATTAAGTAAGGATTTCAACAGTTTGCTCCCACACAGAAACATAAAGTGAAAAATAATAGATGATTTTTTTTAATGATGATGAAATCAGATCAGACCTATTGTCATGTTTAATCCCAGTGAGAGTCAAGTTGGGAGTTGATAGTTTCTTTTCTTTTTCTTTTTCTTTTTTTTTTTTTTTTTTACAGAGGATCAGTTTAGTATGCATTAAGTAAAGATTTCAACAGTTTGCACGCCCATAGAAACACAAAGTGAAATATATTATTTGAGTACTCGTTATAGCATTAAATCTCAATGCACAGCACATTAAGGACAGAGATCCTACATGAGGAGTAAGTGCACAGTGACTCCTGTTGTTGACTTTACCAATTGACACTCCTGTCTATGGCATCAGTAATCTCCCTATGCTCCAGTCATGAGTTTCCAAGGCTATGGAAGCCCCTTGAGTTCTCCGACTCTTATCTTGTTTAGACAAGGTCATAGTCAAAGTGGAGGTTCTCTCCTCCCTTCAGAGAAAGGTACCTCCTTCTTTGAAGACCTGTTCTTTCCACTGAGATCTCACTCACAGAGATCTTTTGCCAGAGTGTCTTGGCTTTCCATGCCTGAAATACTCTCATGGGCTTTTCAGCCAGATCTGAATGCCTTTAGGGCTGATTCTGAGGCCAGAGTGCTATTTAGGGCATCTGCCATTCTATGAGTCTGCTGAGTATCTCACTTCCCATGTTGGATCACTCTCCCCTTTATTTATTCTATCGGTTAGTGTTAGCAGGTACTAGACTTGCTTATGTGCTCCCTTTGACTCTTAGTCCTTTCATTATGATCAATTGTGAACTGAAATTGATCACTGGGACTAGTGAGATGGCATTGGTACATGCCACCTTGATGGGATTAAATTGGAGTCCCCTGGTATGTTTCTAACTCTACCATTTGGGGCAAGTCAGCTTGAGCATGTCCCAAATTATATATCTCTTCCCTCTCTTATTCCTACTCTTATGTTTAACAGGGATCACATTTCAGTTAAATTTCAACACTTAAGAATAACTGTGGATTAATTACAGAATTAAACCAGTCATATTAAGTAGAACAGACAAAAAAACTACTAAGAGGGATAATGTATTAAGTTGTTCATTAACAGTCAGGGCTATGCTGATCAAGTCACCGTTTCCCATAGTGTCCCTTTCACTTCAACAGGTTTCCTTTTTGGTGTTCAGTCAGTTGTCACCGATCAGGGAGAACATATGGTATTTGTCCCTTTGGGACTGGCTTATTTCACTCAGCATGATGTGTTCCAGATTCCTCCATTTTGTTGCAACTGACTGTATTTCGTTGTTTCTTACTGCGGTATAGTATTCTAAAGAGTACATATCCCATAATTTCTTTATCCAGTCTACCGTTGATGGGCATTTAGGTTGGTTCCAGGTCTTAGCTATTGTGAATTGTGCTGCAATAAACATTAGGCTGCAGACCGCTTTTTTGTTTGCCAATTTAAATTCCTTTGTGTAAATTCCAAGGAGTGGGATGGCTGGGTCGAACGGTAGGGTTATCTTAGGTTTCTGAGGAATCTCCAGACTGACTTCCATAGTGGCTTGACCAGTTTTCATTCCCACGAACAGTGGGTTAGTGTCCCTTTTTCCCCACATCCTCACCAGCATCTGTTGTTGGTAGATTTCTGAATGTGAGCCATTCTAACCGGGGTGAGGTGGAACCTCATTGTGGTTTTGATTTGCATTTCTCTGATTGCTAATGACCTTGAACATTTTTTCATGTGCCTGTTGGCCATTTGGATTTCCTCTTTTGAAAAATGTCTATTGAGGTCCTTGGCCCATCTCTTAATTGGGTTGTTGGTTTTGTTTTTGTGGAGTTTCTTGATCTCTTTGTAGATTCTGGTTATTAACCCTTTATCTGTTGCATAGTTTGCAAATATTTTTTCCCATTCTGACGGTTGTCTCTTCACTCTCCTGACTGTTTCTTTTGCAGTACAGAAACTTCTCAATTTGATGCAATCCCAATAGTTAATTTTGGCTTTGACTGCCTGTGCCTCCCGGGTCTTTTCCAGAAACTCTTTGCCTGTGCCAATATCTTGAAGGGTTTCTCCAATGTTCCCTAGTAACTTGATGGTGTCAGGTCGTAGATTTAGGTCTTTAATCCATGTTGAGTGGATTTTTGTGTAAGGTGTAAGGTAGGGGTCTTGCTTCATGTTTCTGCACGTGGAAATCCAGTTTTCCCAGCACCATTTATTGAATAGACTGTCCTTGCTCCAGGAATTGGTTTTAGATCCTTGATCAAATATAAGTTGGCTGTAGATGTTTGGATTGATATCTGGTGTTTCAATTCTCTTCCATTGGTCTATCCATCTGTTTCTGTACCAGTACCATGCTGTTTTGATTACAACTGCCCTGTAGTATGTCCTGAAATCTGGTATTGTGATGCCTCCAGCTTTGTTTTTGTTGTACAAGATTGCTTTAGCTATTCGAGGTCTCTTGTGCCTCCATATAAATTTCAGCATCATTTTTTCCAGATCTGAGAAGAAGGTCTTTGGTATCTTGATTGGGATTGCATTGAATCTATAAATTGCTTTTGGGAGAATGGACATTTTGATGATATTGATTCTTCCAATCTATGAGCATGGAAGATATTTCCATTTTTTGGTATCCTCTTCTATTTCCTTCTTTAAGGTTTTGTAATTCTCATCGTAGAGATCTTTAACGTCCTTGGTCAAGTTTATTCCAAGGTATTTGATTGTTTTTGTAGCTATTGTGAATGGGATTGATCTTAGAAGTTCTTCCTCAGCCATGGCATTGTCTGTGTATACAAAGGCTGTTGATTTTTGTGCAATGATTTTATACCCTGCTACTTTGCCAAACTCTTCTATGAGTTCCAATAGTCTCTTAGAGTTCTTTGGGTCCCCTAAATAAAGAATCATATCATCTGCAAAGAGGGATAGTTTGAGTTCTTCCTTCCCAATTTGTATTCCTTTAATTTCTTTTTCTTGCCTAATAGCTCTGGCTAGAACTTCCAGAACTATATTGAATAGCAGTGGTGAGAGTGGGCATCCCTGTCTGGTACCAGATCTCAGTGGAAATGCTTCGAACTTTTCCCCATTCAATAGGATGTTGGCTGTGGGTTTTTCATAGATTGCTTTGATTGTATTGAGGAATGTTGCTTCCAAACCTAGTTTGCTTGGAGTTTTCATTATGAAAGGGTGTTGTATTTTATGAAATGCTTTCTCGGCATCTATTGAGAAAATCATATGGTTTTTCTTCTGCAGTCTGTTAATGTGGTGTGTCACATTGATTGTTTTGCGCACATTAAACCATCCCTGCATACCAGGGATAAATCCCACTTGGTCTGGGTGGATGATCTTTCTGATGTGTTGTTGCATTCTATTGGCAAGAATTTTATTGAGGATTTTTGCATCTATATTCATCAGGGATATTGGTCTGTAATTCTCTTTCAATGCTGCATCTTTTTCCAGCTTAGGAATTAACGTGATGCTGGCTTCATAGAAAGAATTTGGGAGGATTCCCTCTTCTTCGATTGTTCTGAATAGTTTGAGAAGAATTGGAGTCAGTTCTTCTTTAAATGTCTGGTAGAATTCAGCAGTGAATCCATCTGGTCCTGGGCTTTTCTTTGTTGGGAGGGCCTTTATTACTGTTTCAATTTCTGTCTCAGTTATGGGTCTGTTTAGGTTTTCGATGTCTTCCTGGTTCAATTTAGGTAGGTTGCATGTGTCCAGGAATCTATCCATTTCTGATAGGTCTCCCTGTTTGCTGGCATACAAGTCCTTGTAGTAATTTCTGATGATTCTTTTTATTTCTGTGGTGTCTGTTGTTACGTTTCCTTTTTCATCTCTGATTTTATTGATTTGGGTCTTTTCTCTTCTTTTTTTAGTTAGTTGGGCCAATGGAGTGTCAATTTTGTTTATTTTTTCAAAAAACCAGCTCCTCGTTTGGCTGATTTTTTGTAATGTTTTTCTTGATTCAATCTTGTTGATTTCTTCTCTGATTTTAATTATTTCTCTTCTCCTACTAGATTTGGGTCTGGTTTGCTGTAGGTTTTCTAGATCCTTGAGGTGAATTGAAAGCTCATCTATTTGGTGCCTTTCCAATTTCTTGATGTAGGCACCTACTGATATAAACTTTCCTCTTAACACTGCTTTTGCTGCATCCCATAAGTTTTGGTATGTTGTGCTGTTATCCTCATTTACTTCCAGAAAATTTTTGATTTCTCTTTTAATTTCTTCTATGACCCATTGTTCATTCAGGAGCATGTTGTTCAATCTCCA
Source organism: Oryctolagus cuniculus (assembly GCF_051225735.1). Lineage (NCBI taxonomy): Eukaryota > Metazoa > Chordata > Mammalia > Lagomorpha > Leporidae > Oryctolagus > Oryctolagus cuniculus. The sequence goes on from NC_142889.1 coordinate 16,997,125, forward strand.
TGTGTTTGTGTATGCTCCAGGGATTCCTGAGTTGCTAATTTCCAACTTCATTGCTTTATGGTCTGAGAAGCTGCATCATGTTTCTAATTCTTTTGAATTTGCTGAGACTTGCTTTATGGCCCAGTATGTGGTCAATCCTAGAGAAGGTTCCATGTACTGCTGAAAAGAATGTAAAATCTTTAGCTGTAGGATTAAAAGTTCTGTATATATCTGTGAGATCCATTTGGGCTATAGTGTCGTTTAAATCTACTGTATCCTTGTTGATCTTCTGTCCTGTTGATCTGTCTATTTCTGAGAGTGGAGTATTGAAGTCCCCCAGTACTATTGTATTGGGGTCTAAGTCCCCCTTTAAGTCACTTAATAAATCTTTTAAATAAACCGGTGCCCTGTAGTTAGGTGCATATACATTGATAATTGTTATATCTTCTTGTTGTATTGATCCCTTAATCATGATATAGTATCCCTCTTTGTCTCTCTTAACAGTTTTTGTGGTAAAGTTTATGTTGTCCGATATTAAGATGGCTACGCCCACTCTTTTTTCATTTCTGTTGGCATGGTATATCTTTTTCCAGCCTTTCACTTACAGTCTGTATGGATCTTTGTTGGAAATATGTGTTTCTTATAAGCAGCAAATAGATGGGTTTTGTTCCTTAACCCAATCAGCCAATTGGTGTCTTTTAACTGGACAGTTCAGGCCATTAACGTTCAATGTGACTAATGATAAGTGGCAAATTTGCCCTGCCATTTGTGAAAGATAAGTTCTAATACATGCTTTGAATTCCCTGTGATCTTTTGCTGTGAGCTTTCCTTCCTTTACCTTCTTTCATATTGATGACCGTGTTTCTGTGTTTCTGTGTGTAACACATCTTTAAGCATCTTTTGCAGGGCTGGATGAGTGGCGACAAATTCTTTCAATTTCTGTTTGCTATGAAAAGTCTTTATTTCACCTTCATTCACAAATGATAGCTTTGCAGGATATAATATTCTGGGCTGGCAGTTGTTCTCTCTTAGTACCTGGGCTATATCTCACCATTCCCTTCTAGCTTGTAGGGTTTCTGATGAGAAGTCAGCTGTGAGTCTGATTGGAGATCCTCTGAGAGTAAGCTGACGTTTCTCTCTTGCACATTTTATGATCTTTTCTTTATGTTTCACTGTGGAGAGTTTAATTACAACATGTCATGGTGAGGATCTCTTTTGGTCGTGTTTATTAGGGGTTCTGTGAGCTTCCTGTACTAGGATTTCTCTGTCCTTCTCCAAACCTGGGAAATTTTCTGCTAATATCTCACTAAAAAGGCCTTCTAATCCTTTCTCCCTCTCCATGCCTTCAGGAACTCCTAGAACCCGGATGTTGGGTTTTTTAATAGTATCCTGAAGATTCCCGACAATATGTTTTAGATTTCTAATTTCCTCTTCTTTTCTTTGGTCTGACTGTATCCTTTCATGTTCTCTATCTTCTAAGTCCGATATTCTCTCTTCTGCTTCACCCATTCTGTTTGTAAGGCTCTCTAATGTGTTTGTCATTTGATCTATTGAATTCTTCACTTCATTATGATTTCTCATCACTATCACAGTTTCCTGTTGTACTAGTTGTTTCGTTTCATTTTGATTCTTCCTTAAAATTTCATTTTCACGAGAGAGATGTTCTATCTTGTCCATTAAGGATTTCTGTAGTTCAAGAATTTGTTTTTGAGAACTTCTTAATGTTCTTATCAATTTTTGAGATCTGCTTTTTGCATTTATTCTATCTCATCACCTTCATAATCTTTGAATTGGGGTGTCTATTTCATTTGAGGGCATCATGGTGACTTCCTTGTTTTTATTACCTCGGTTTTTGCATTTGTTATTTGGCATATTGGAGATATTTGGTTTCTTCACTGTGGTGCTTTTTCTTGTTATACTATGACTCTAGATTAAGTGGACTATCTGTTTTTGATGGAGCCTTAGAGGCTTGAGATGGGTGTGGCTTGTGAGCTCTGTTTGGTGTGCCAAAGGTGACACTCCCAGGTTAGGCGTGGTAGATCTCTCTCTCTCTTTTTCTTTCTTTTTTTGATTCAAAAGGGAAGTAATTCCACACAGCTGAATGAAGTTGGAGGTAGTTAGCAGGCAAATGATATACCCACAGGAGCCAGAGATTGGAAGCTCTTTTCCAAGGACCACACAGGGAATCTGTTCTGCCCTCAGAGTGGGCTCAAATTCTCCTTCAGTCTCCAACTGGGTTGCCAAAATTACGGAATTGTAGCATCTCTGGAGAGTACTCACGTGAATTCTGTGAGTTCTCTCCCCCACTGTCTCTTTTTTCACAGTCTCAGTTCAGTAGCACCACAAATTTACTAGGTCCTAATCTCCTGTTAATTTGCCCCACCCAGAGTCAGGTTTTTCTGCTAGGCTCAGGGCTGGTGCAGACCTGAGGTCGCTCTGCTTATGACGTATGTCCAAGATGGCACCTGCTCTTTGTCTTGCTCGCCCTTGAGAGGTGAGCGGAGAAAGAGAAACCCGTGTCAGTACCAGTCACCTTTTTTTTTTCTCTCTCTCTCTCTCTCTCTTCCAGTTAGCCTGGTGAACTTTTCCCCCCCGAGGGTCATTCCCTCTAGTCTCCTCTCTCCACTTGCCTGCTGGTGTCTCGGGCTATTGAGGTTTGGCTCACCTCGCGTTCCAGCGCTGGTGTGTTGAGTCTGCCACTGGTGTCCCGAACTGTGGGCTCCCATGCTCTCCACGCAGGTCTGCTGTGAATCACGCGTTCCAGAAGAGTTTCTTCTGCTGTTTCCTCCCCTACTCTTCCTTGAACCTGCAGTATCTCCACTTTTATTAAACTGTCTCTCCCCGGACTATCAGTGTGCTCCATTCCTATTCCACCATCTTGCCAGTCTGACCCCCAAAAATATTAAAAATTTAATAAAAATTCTTGCTGAAGGTGATGTTCATCCCAAATAAACTTAAGAAATGTCAGTGTATTATATAATGTCTCAATAAAGATAAAGCAAAATATTATGTGCCATTATAGTAATAAAATGTCAATCTTCAAACTCAAAAGATAATTATGATTTATAAAGTTACTGTTTTAATGTTCATATTTCAATTATAATTTTTATGAATATCTTATATTTCTACATATTTTAGTCTATAAAATTATTTTCTAACATACATTTTGAGTTAGTCACTTATCTGAATAGAAGTTAGTTATAACATTATTTCTACCATTATGATTAAGTATTATATTATGAAACATTAGTGCATTTTCTATACTTTGCAAGAACTTTAATTATCTAATGAATTATCAAGGCAGGTTGGTCTTTCAAAAACATGTTTTTTTTGGCAAGAAAATGCTGTAGTATCTTTTTACCCAGAATGCCAACATCCAAAACTGTCCTAAAAGGTTTAAACTCCATTTCTTCGTGGAGACCTATAAAGCACTTAAGAGAATATTTTAAACAAATCTTAATTCCTTTGCTTCATTTCATCTTTGGTGTTTTACAAAGAAATTTCCTTTCATTTGTGTTTATTCTCAATAGGCTTGCTGCTTTCTAAATGGTGACGGGAAACATTTTCAAACTGCACTTATCTATTTTGTAAGTCTTCAATATCAAATTTTGTATAGAAATGTCTCTTTTCTACCTCCTACATTTCTTACTGAACAATTTTTTAAAAGTTTCCTTAACTGATTTTTCTTACCTGTATGCCCCATATTACAATTTTTCCCTAAATTGAATGATATTCTAGATGAAAACTTAGCTTATTTTTCTGACTTGTGAAAGAGTTGAAAGGAGGAGCTGCCTAAAACATTCTGTTTCTAGCTCTATAATATACTAAGGTTTTGAATCAAACTATTTTTCCAGATTGAAATTGCAACATTTGAGAAGCAACATAGTCTTACTAAAATTTATACCCTCTGTTACCATTTAGAAAACAGTTTATTTAACTGTATGTTTTTCTTCGGTGATTCCTATATATAAAAAATAATAAAAATTGAAATAACACAAATATGCACTGATTTCTGTTTCTAAAATCGTAATTGGTAACACATATGGCCAGTGTCTAAAGTCATGAAAACACAGTTTTGCTGCAGCTATTAAATTCCCAAAGAAACTGCCTAGGACAGAGTGACATGTACTTCAGTGATAAAGAGAGGCACAGAGAATTTAGGGAAACTTATTAGGCACAAGGTCTACAGCCTCCTGAAGTTCCAGATCTGAATTTTTACTTCTGGAAATGTTGCCTGCTGTCACCAGGGCCCACCCATTTTGGAAGCAAGGAAGGCCATCGCTCAGAAGCGAGGACCCAACATAGGCACTGATTATTGGCGGCCACTGGTCTTCCGTGCGCATGCACAGTGACTGCCCTCTGCAGGCCGAGTTCACTTCCGTTTAACCTCGTTGCTTGGCTACAGTCACTGTGAGTTAATTCTGTGGGAACAGGAAGCCTGTGTGCTGGGACGTTGAGGCCAGGGCTTGCTCCTCTCCTGGGCTTGCCTCAGGATTCCCATGCTGGGAAAAGCCGCTAGAAGGATCAGCCATGAAGGAGGTCTTACCTCCCCATTGAAGAGGGTGCGTGTCTCTTGAGCTCCTCCGCTGGGTGAGAGATGGTGAACGGGATAAAATCACAGCCCAGCTACCTCTTCCCGACAAGGATAAGGCTGCCAGCGTGAGTGAGGAAGTCTGAGGGCAGCAGCTCCGCTGCTCAGGAACAGTGGCAGAGGCCGCCCTCCTGTGACCAGGAACACTGGGCGCCCAGCTCCCACAGGCCCTCCTCCCCTGAGAGGGAGAAGCACCCTGGCTGCCTTTCAGAGCAGCAGAAGCAAAGCCTACACCTCAGTTGGCGTCCAAGTTAATCATAATCCCTTGTATAGACTTCACTGACAGGTGAGAAGTGATTGAACAAAATTGATTGTTTCCTGTAGTTTAATGTACATGTTTCATTTTATACACTGTATACATTACAGGGAATTCATGTGGAGAGAAATAACTTACGGTTTAGACTAAAGTATCCACAACTTAGGGTCCAGCACTGGTTTCTGAGTAAAGATTCAAGGAAGAACAGACAAAAATTAAAATGAGCAAATAAAATTAAGAAGCTAAAATGTGAAAATAAAATACAAAAAGGGTATGGTAAAATTAAAAATTAGAATGATTAAAATACTATCTGTTTAAATAGAATATCTGCATTTGAAAATCAATTTGTAATTTAATGTTTTTCCTAGTGATAGTTTCTAGGTAACTCACAGTGCAATAATGTTATACAATGGGGATTAAACTAGAAAGAGTGATATTCAGGGACAAAGAAAATTATTGCACTCATACTAACTGAACATATGATTGAATTTAGATTCAGCTTTCTGATTGTCAAAGCAAAAGGAAAAACAAAGTTATTCATAATGTTTGATAGAAAGAAATAAAAGTTTGATATTTTTAAAATTCATTTTTTATTTGAAAGGCAGAGAAAGAGAGACTGAGATATCTCGTCTACCCATTAATACACTTTCCAAATGCCTGCAACATCCAGTTATGAACTAAGACAAAGCCAGAAGCCAGGAACTCAGTCTGAGTCCCCCACAGCAGTGGCAGGGATTCAAGTACTTGGACCACAATCTGTCATTCAGGAAACAGAAAACAGAAGTGGACCCCAGGAATTGAACCCAGGTGCTCTAATATGGGATAGAATTATACCAAGTGGTGTCTTAGCCACTAAGCCAAATGCCCACCCTTAAAGATATTTTCAATAAAGACAAGCATCTCTGGGTACTGAAAACTATTTGTAAAATATTTAGTTTCATTGCAGGACATCCCATGAAATGATTATTATTAAGCAGTATAAATTTGCTAAATTCATTTTAGTCCTCACAAAAAAATTCTATGACTTGCATAACATATTATGTGTCTTATAAAGGATGGCCAACAGGCTTCTCTCAACAAAGTGATATATTGCAAGAGTGTTAGGTAGGGGCTAGTGTGGCACAGTGGATTAAACCACCACTTGGGATTCCCACATTAGTATTGGAGTGCTGATTCATGTCCTGGCAACCCAACTTCCAATCCATCTTTCTGCCAAAGCACCCTGCGAAGCCACAGATGATGGACCAATTGGGCTTCTTCCTACCACATGGGAGTCACAGATGGAGTTCCTAGCTCAATCGTCCTTCTCCTGATTGTGGATTGTCCAACCTTGAAATGTGTGGTAATTTACGGAGTGTATCAGCAGAAAAAAGATGTCTATTTCTTTTCTCTGTCTTGCTCTGCTTTTCAAGTAGATGAAAATAAACAGTCTTTTTTCAAAAACAAAAATATAAATTTGAAATAGAAAAGGAATAGTGAAAAATCTTTTGTATTGCAAAGGGATTTAGTTTGAAAGAGTGATTAAGACATTATCATTTGAAAAGAAATTGGCTCTATTAACAAGTACTCCTGGCTTTCCTCATAAAAAAGAATTAGTTCTTCTGTACTTTTAAGAATACAGTACAAGAATTTTTAAAAGTTACAACTAGAATAATTTTTACAGATGTCCATGCTATCACTCAGTCACCTGAAGCAACCTGAGAGGATTGAGTGGCCTTATTCTAAAATTTCTGTATTGCTATTTTTTAATATTCATTTTTTTGTTTGAAAGACAGAGTTACAGAGAAAGATAGAGTGAGAGAGAGAGACAGAGGTCTTTCATCTGCTGGTTCACTCCCCAATTGACTGCAATGGCCAGAGCTGAGCTGATTTGAAGCCAGGAACCAGAAGCTTCTTCTGGGTCTCCCACGTGAGTGGGTGCAGGGGACCAAGAACCTGGGCCACTTTCTACGGCTTTCCCAGGCCATAGCAGAGAGCTGGATTGGAAGTGGAGCAGCCAGGACATGAACTGGCACCCATATGGGATGTCGGTGCTGCAGGCCGCAGCTTTAACCCACTGCACCCCAGTGCTGGCCCCCTATATTGCTTATTGAACAACTTGAAATTAATTGTAAACATAATTCCAATGCATGAATATATGACATTTTTACATATCCTGTATTTCTAAGAATATCTTCATACTCTGCTTAGCACTGCTTATCAAGCACTAATACGTTACAGTGCTATCTCAGAAATATACCTTAAAATTAAATTGAATTGAAAATATTATATACTGTAACTCTCAACCCAGGAGTTAATATAATTCCCAGGGTACTATTCTCAATAAGGGTGACATTCCTGGTCTTTTTGTTGCTTCGACTCTCTCCTATGTCTTTACCCAAGTTCAGGTTACTACTACATACCCCTAGGATTACTGCAGTAATCTTTGAACTGTGTTCTCTGCAGCCCTGCCTCCTGAAACATTGTTCAGACTTTTGGATATTCTCTGATATTTTCCCAAAAACTTTTGACCTGATGATGTTACCCCCTGGGTTAAAATCCAACCACGAGGGCCAGCATGTGGCTCGGCAGATTAAGCTACTCTTGTGATGCTGACACTTCATACTAGAGTGCCTGTTCAGGTCACCATTATTCTGCTTCCAACACAGCCCCCTGCTTATGTACCTGAAAAGGCAGAGAATGATGGACCAAGTAGCTGGACCCCTGCCAACCATGTGGGAGACTCAGATGGAATCCCAGGCTTTTGCCCATCTCAGCTCTGGTCATTGAGGTCCTTTGGGGAATGAACAAGTAGATAGATTGATCTCTTTGTTGCCTCTCCCTCAATCTGTGATTCCAACTTCCAAGAAATTTTAAAAAGCTTTAAATTTAAAAAAAATTTTTTTGACAGGCAGAGTGGACAGTGAGAGAGAGAGAGACAGAGAGAAAGGTCTTCCTTTGCCGTTGGTTCACCCTCCAATGGCCGCCACGGCTGGCGCGCTGTGGCCAGCGCACTGCGCTGATCCGATGGCAGGAGCCAGGAGCCAGGTGCTTCTCCTGATCTCCCATGGGGTGCAGGGCCCAAGCACCTGGGCCATCCTCCACTGCACTCCTGGGCCACAGCAGAGAGCTGGCCTGGAAGAGGGGCAACTGGGACAGAATCCGGCACCCCAACCGGGACTAGAACCCGGTGTGCTGGCGCCGCTAGGAGGAGGATTAGCCTAGTGAGCTGCGGCACCGGCCAAAAAATTTGTTTTTGATATAATATATAGAACTAGGAATTTATCCCTTTATTTAAGATTTAGCATGCATTTATTCAATATGGTTCTTTCTATTTCTGTGATATCAGCTATAATATCTCCTTCTCTATATACAATTTTGTTTTATTTTATCTATTTCTATTTGTTAATCTATATAAAAGTTTGTGTATTAGGTTTATCTTCTTTAAAAATAACAGTTTTTGGTTTTGTTGATCTTTTATAATATTTTTTTAGTTTCAATTTTTTTCATAGCCACATCTTGTTTATTCTGTTTCAGTTTTTTTTTTTTTTAACAAAGAGACAAGCATAGCCATGGGGACATAAAATTTTAAATGAACTAATACTAAAATTGAGCAGGAGGAGGTGACATTCCTTGCCCAGTAAACTTAGGCCAGGGCAACGTCATGAAGAAAGAAATTGTAGGCCAGGGCAAGGTCATGAAGAAAGAAATTGTGACCCCTGAACCATCTGAAGGTGTGGAGAGGAGCTGCAAATCCTGCAACCCCATGACCCGCTTCCCCTTCTCAGCCCTGCCCTTCACAAGGTGGGAGACCTACCATCACTCAGAGCTTTGGCTTCTCCACTTACCCAGTGGTATCAGCACAGGTAGTTCAAGTGAGGCATCACATGGTCAGTCAGAAATTGTTCTTTAAAAATGTGCTGTTACTACACAAAGGCTGGGGACCGCCCTGCCACTATATCCTAAAGCAATATTTACTGAATGAACCAAGATCCTCTTCCCAAAGAGAGCTCCAGCCACTCCCAGAGGGACTCATTGACCCTGAGTAGGGTTTTGCCACAGCCTTGTGGGAGAGGCACAGGTGTCTCATTCCATTTCTCCTGAGCACTCAGTCCGGGCTCTGTTCATGGGAAGCAAGCAATGGGGCTGTTTCAGGCCAGGGAAAGGTTGGCTGGTTCCCAAACCACAAAGTACAGGAACACTCTGCTAAACTGCTAAACTAAAAATTTTTATGACATCTTATCTCACTTTTGCGTTGGCTTTTTTTTTTTTTTACTAAGTTCAAGAGCTGCATGATTCAGTCACTTATTTCTGGTCTTTACCAATTTTTAATATAAGTACTTATTGTTACAAACTTTCTTCTTAGCATTGCCTTGGCGGTATCCCACAGGATTTGATAGGATGCATTTTAATTGTCATTTATTTCAAGAGCATTTTTTATTTTTTTAATTCATTCAGTGACTCTGGCTATTCAATAGCATGCTGTTTAATTTGTAAATATTCTATTGTTCTTACTGATTTCTAGCTTTATTCCTTTGTGGTCTGAGAAGCTATATGGGATTATTTCATTCTTTTGAATTTTAGTGAGATTTTATTTGAGGTCTAAAATGTGAAATGATAGTAAAATAAAAATCCTCCATGTGTTGATGAGAAAATGTGCTTTCTGCAGCTGTCAGATGAAACTACACCCAGTTACTTCTGTAACTACATCTGTAGCTGATCCATTTGCTTATTATGGTTCAACTCTGATATATCTTTATTGAATTTATGTCTGGTTTATCTATCTACTGATAACAGTGTGGCATTGAAGCTGCCCACTATTCCTGTATTGGAGTCCATCTCTCCTTTTAGGTCAAATAATAGTTACTGTATATCTTGGTGGTGTTGTGCTAGGTGATATCAATGATTGCTATACCCTCTTGGGACTTAAACCTTTTTTATCAGTATGAAATATCCTACTTAGTCTCTTTCTATAGTTTGTGACAATATAATTTTTTGGTTTTATATGTTATTTTGATTTAATATGCTATTTTTATTTAATATGAATATTGCTACTCTCACTTATTTTTGGTTTCCATTTGCCTGGTGTATCAATTTCCAGGCTTTCACTTTTAGTCCATCTGTTTCTTTACTTGTGAAGTTAGTTTCATGTAGTCAGTGTAGAGTTAGGTCTTTTAATTTTAATCCATTCATCCAACCAGTATGTATTTGACAGGAGAATTGAATCCATTTACATTCAAGTTTAGTATGTTTTGATAGGATCTACCACCTGCCATTAAGCTGATTGGTTGCTGATGGTATCAGCACTGTTGGTGAATTTGGTAGTGTTATGTGTCTTTATCGTTTACTTCTAATATAGGCCTTCCTTCAGAATTTCTTATAAGCCTGTCTAGTGGTGTAGAATTCTCTGTTATTATATGCCTATGAAATAGGTTTTGCCCACTATTACTGTATTGGAGTCCATCTCTCCTGATCCATATAGCAGTGTCTGAATACACCCATCAATGATTGCAGGACAATGCAGCCCTGTATGATGTTGCAATGGTATCTGCCCCTGTCCTGGTTAATCATTCAAAAGATGTCATGGGACAGGTCAGAGAGCCTATAGCCCAAACCTAAAGTGCTTCCTTGTGGTTGTTGTTGATCATCCTGAGGTGTTTGTGGTGTACTTCCACACACTGGTGAACTCCCTAAAATTTCATGCCAGTGCTCTTCTCTGTCAAACAACAGCCTGTCTCCACTCTCTGTGGGGAGCAACTCAGACTAGACTAAGTTACTCAAATTAAGACTTATTCTATGCATCTGCTCTCCCACAATATGGTGCTGGGAGAGGAGTAACAGCTTCTACCCAGCTGCCTTTCACCAACTTGACAAGCTGTAGGAGCTGCTCCTAATTGGAGGAGAGCAGCGTACTCAGCGTGTGGGTAGCAGAGTTGGGATTGGTGGAAGAGGACTATAAAGGAGGAGAGAGACAACATGCACCAGGAACATCTAAGCAGCCCCTGAGAGAGCCAGCTGGCGGTGTGCCACTCCCCCGCGGAAGTGGGGAAAGTGGCCAGGGGGAACCGCCCTTCCACGGAGGTGGAAGGGTCGGTAGCCAACCCGGGAAGAACCAGCAGCAAACCCGGGGAGGGCCAAGCAGACAAAAGAACAGTGCAGGGTCTTGTGTCGTTCCTCCACGAAGAGAGGGAGTGACAACTCTCATTTATTTTATTAAATTTAGTCAAAACTGGAGAACTCAGAGGAATTATTTTTACAAATATCTATTTATTTGAAAATCAGAAAAACTGATCAAGTGGAAAAAAGAGGGATATGGAGAGAGGGAGAGGGGCAGAGAGAGAAATGGGGTTGGGGGAAGTGAGCCTTCACTTCCATCTACTCGTTTCCTGCCCAAATTGCCACAATGGCCTGGTTCTGACATCAGAACGAAGCCAGACGCCTGGAAATCCATCCATGTCTCTAACATTGGGCCATCTTCTGCTGACTTCCTAAGTACATTGTCAGAGAGCAGAATCAGAAGTGGATCAGCTGAGAATCAAACCACCAGTCAGGGGATGCTCACATCATTGGAGGCAGCTTAACCTGCTGCACCATGGTGCTGCCCCTGTCTCCTGCCATTCTGTTGAGCAACAGCCACTGTGGCTATGCCAGGCGGCCTTACCAGAGTGGGAATCAGTTCTCACCCTGTCAACATCTGTTTTCCAAATTATATTTAGTGTAGATAAATCTGATGAACTACGAAATCTGCCAGCAATGGACTTTTTCTCTTTTAATAAACTCTTTATTTTGATAATATTATATTAACAAGCAATGTCCTGTGTAATAATATTTAAATTTCTCCTTGAGATTCCAGAAGTATCATTATTACTATCACCTTTGCTAATGGATCTACTGAATGATCTGAAACAACAAATGCATTGTTCTATTGGCAACACATCACTGTGACATCCAAATTAAATATAATTTTGAAAATATATATAGTGCTAATATGGTCAATATGGCTTAACAATATTGACAAAGTAATTTGCTCAATTATATTTTCAATGTAAGATTCCATGGTAAGATTTTAGTGTTGAGGGTCCAGCACTGTGGAATAGTGGGTAAAGCCACTGCTTGCAGTGCTGGCATCCCATATGGGCACCATTTTGAGTCCTGGCCACTCCATTTCTGAACCAGCTCTCTGCTATGGCCTGGGAAACCAATGAAAATTGGCCCAAGTCCTTGGGCCCCTGAACCCACATGGGAGACCTGGAAGAAGATCCTGACTTTTGGCTTTGGATTGGTGAAGATCCAGCCATTGTGGCCATCTGGGAAGTGAGCCAGTGGATAGAAGACCTTCTCCTCTCTCTCTCTCTCTGGCTCTGCATATCTGTAACTCTGTCTTTCAAATAATTAAATCTATCTTTAAAATAAATAATAAATATTTTAATGTTAAGAATATTTTGTCACAGAGTAGTGTACAATGAATATGCTTTCATACATTCTTTGTGTAATTGTACTGAAGTTTATGATAAAATTATGAATAGGTCATTAATGTCTATGTCACATTAAACCATGTAAATACAATATTGCTCCTTTGTGGGATGTGTTATTTAGACGGATTACATTGAACTGTATGAAAAATATCATATATTTTTTAATCACCAGGCAACAATGACATAGCATTTTAAATTATTACTTAATTTGGTGTCATGTGCTTATACAAAATTTCATAGTATATATGTATATCTATATGCATATGTTTCTGTGTGTGAATTTTAGTGTTCATAATATGGTGCCTTATATAATAGTAGGACAATTTGTAAGTATTTTTTTTTCTGGATAACTTAATGAAAGGTCTACAAAGTGATTTCAAGAAGGAATTATTATCAGAAACAGAACCTAATTTTTAAAATACTGTTTCAAGCATTACAAGTGAATTTTCTAAAGAAAACATTCATGTGTAGTTTATTTTCCTAGTCTCAGAAATTGAGGTTTTCATCTCTCTTCACTCCACTACTCCTTGTTTACTTTCCCTTAGAGAATAAATCTAGAGAAATAGAAATAGAGGTGAAGTGAGATTTTTCAGGATCTCAGATATGTTGGTATTTATCCACATGATACTTACAGAAAACTTCCAAAAATAAAGAACATTCATTTCATTGTATGTATGTGCTTTAGACACTAAATGCAGACAACCAACTCAAGTTCCTTCTGTCAAAATATAAAAGGTCAGAGGACACTTACCAGGCTGAAAGCCCCACTATTACCTTCTTTGCAGTGGCACCACATGTGTAAACATATCACCAGAGAATTCTGTAATAACCTAGCAGCCAGAATTTGTTGAAGAACATATGTGGTTCATTTTATTATTGTGTTCAGAACACACAATGATGTAAGAATTTTCCTCCAATATGATAAAACTAATGTTAAATAATTATTTGAAACAATATGGCAAGTGATCCCCCTATACTCTCCTACTCCAATACACTGAAGAAGTTATTTCTCTGCAAAAACTTACAAAGGAATTATTCCTGTGGATTTATTATATAATATTCTTTTTTAAATATTTATTTATTTATTTGAAAATTAGAGTTACACAGAGAGAGAAGGAGAGGCAGAGAGAAACAGGTCTTCCATCTGCTGGTTCACTCCCCAAATGACCGCAATGGCCAGAGCTAAACTGATCTAAAGCCAGGAGCCAGGAGCTTCTTCCAGGTCTCCCACACAGACGCAGGGGCTCAAGGACTTGGGCCATCTTCTACTGCTTTCCCAAGCCATAGCAGAGAGCTGGATTGGAAGTGGAGCAGCCAGGACTGGAACCGGCACCCATATGGGTGGCCTTACCTACTATACCACAGCACTGACCTCGATAAAGTTTTTCATTTATTGTTAACTGCATCTTAACTTAGCAAATAGTGAATAAAGCCTATAACATGCAAAACAAAATTTTGATATCTTTGATATGTCTGCTAGGACAAGAGAAATTCCTTAAGAGATTCCTTAAGAAAGGTGAGCTTCTGAGAGAGTTAGAAATATTAACCAGTTTTCCATTCAGTTGTTTCATAATTATCTGCTGAATGCTCACTATCCAGATAAAATGGTAAGTGTAAAGCATTTGGTGATGAATAATAATGTTGAATAATTGATACTTCTTAATAGCTTCCATCTACACTAAATTTTTTGGTGGCAGTCATAGTAATAATTGTCACTGGGTTTTAGTATATTATAAGAGAGTACATGTAAGACACTTCAAGCATCATTTAAAGAGTCATAAAGATGGATTAGATTTTTTCTGTATTTCTATTGTGTTTTTCATTTTTGTGATTAGTTGGAAGTTGTGTAGAAATAGCTAAATTCTGGGTCAGGAAACCAAGCCATTCTTGTATTACTTGACTTTATTATTCTGGTGGATGTTTCATTTTAGTGTTTATATAAAAGTGAATATTTATTTGAAGGGGTTACAGAGAGAGAGAAAAGATAGAGGGAGAGAGAGAGAGAGAGAGAGAGAGAGAGAGAGAGAGATCAAGGCAATGAAAGCTATCTTCCACCCTTTGGTTCACTCCCCAGATGGCCATTGCCAGCCATGGGCCAGGCCAAAGCTGGGAGCCAGGAACTTCTTCCAGCTCTGCCACATGGAGAGCAGGGGCAAAGCACTTGGGCCACCTTCTTCTGATCTTCCCAGGGCATTAACCTGGAGCTAGATTGGAAGTTGGTCAGCTGGTTCAAGAACTGGTGCCCATATGGACTGTTGGCATCTCAGGCAGAAGCTTTACCCATGACACCAAAATGCTAGACCTTCATTTCACCATTTTGTATTTTAAATAATTCTAAATTTATAAAACTTCTCCTGGAAATGTGTTTTAAAAATGTCATGATAACGCCACCCTTCTCATACATATTCTGATATACATATATATAAAGTCAATTAACATAAAATACACTGCTTTGCTATAAATACATCTACCTCTCTATAATAATTTTCTATGTCTGATATGCTTTCAAAAGGCTTTATAATTTATAATTTTAGCTAAATTATTGAAATAGTCTATTATGATTTTCTTTATAAGTATTACAAATGAAAATTCATATGTGTCTCATGACATTTACCACTACATATTCCTCTATAAATTCTTCTTGTTTCTCTCTCTCTTGAAATTAATTTGGTGAAGAGATCATTGCCAGAAAAACCTAAAATTAAAGCCCAGTAAATAACAAAAGACACTTTATCTACATTTTATAGATCTATCTATCTACATATAATGATTTAAGATGAGACTGAAAAATGTGTGGCACTTAGAGCAGAACTGAAGTGATATAATGAGGTTACACGGAGGTATTATGCAATTAAATAGGAACTAATTGCTTCAACTTCGCATTTAGGGAATTCAATACCGTTGTGCCCTTAGAAAAAAATTATGAGATTATATTTTATATTTGCTTTTTAATTCACCACGACATAAAATAAGTTTCAAAAATTATATCACAGGGGCCAGCGCTGTGGCTCACTTTGTTAATCCTTTGCTTGTGGCACCGGCACCCCATATGGGTGCCGGTTCTAGTCCCAGCTGCTCCTCTTCCAGTCCAGCTCTCTGCTGTGTCCTGGGAAGGCAAGGGAGGATGGCCCAAGTGTTTGGGCCCCTGCACCCACATGGGAGCCTGGGAGGAAGCACCTGGCTCCTGGCTTTGGATCGGCGCAGTTCCAGCTGTAGCGGCCATTTGGTGGGTGAACCAATGGAAGAAAGACCTTTCTCTCTGGCTCTCTCTCTCACTGTGTATTACTCTACCTGTCAAATAAAAAAAATAATATCACAGAAAGTGCTTACTTAAACTACTTTCAAGTTTAAAATTTTTGCTCAAAATATTTTCAAATGTTGAAACTTTTAAAAATGTATTAAATAATATTAATATTTTCAGATTTAAATACCTTTTTCTAATACAGTATTATGATTTTTCAAACATTTGTGACTTTATAGAAATTTAATATACAGTTTAATGAATTCTATTACTCTTTGTTTCATATGTAAGTCTCTCTTTTTTTTTTTTTTTTTGACAGGCAGAGTGGACAGTGAGAAAGAGAGACAGAGAGAAAGGTCTTCCTTTGCTGTTGGTTCACCCTCCAATGCCCGCTGCGGCCGGTGTGCTGCGACCAGCGCACCGTGCTGATCCAAAGGCAGGAGCCAGGTGCTCATCCTGGTCTCCCATGGGGTGCAAGGCCCAAGGACTTGAGCCATCTTCCACTGCACTCCCGGGCCACAGCAGAGAGGGGCAACTGGGACAGAATCCGGTGCCCTGAATGGGACTAGAACCCAGTGTGTCGGTGCTGCAAGGTGGAGGATTAGCCTATTGAGCCATGGAGCTGGCCTCATGTGTAAGCCTTTATTTAAATATGTCCCAGGTAGTTGAGCTCTTCCCCTTACATGGGACACCTGGACCCTTGGCTTGGCCTGGCCCAGACATGGCTGTTTTGGTCATTTAGAGAGTGAACCAATGACTACAAATGCTCTGTCTTCCTATCTCTCAGTCTCTACCTCTCTGTTGCTCTTTTGAATAAATAAAAATTAATAAATCTTAAAAATTGTGAGGACAATTCCTGAGCAAGCATCCATAAGTAACAAAACTAGCTTTTTACTACTTAGAAGAAATCATAAAATTTACTTTGTTATAAATTTCTATTCCTTAAGGGTACTTGCTTCAGGAATAACATAGCCACTCAGATTCAAGAAGTGTAGAGACATAAATCACAAATCTATTAGGTTGTAGTTACATAAAACAAATGCAATGCCCACAGGACTGGTTGTGGGAGGCAAAGATAAGGGGATATCAAGAGGATCTGAAATGTTTCAAATGAAGTGTCTCATGCAAACCAGTCCTAAGTCTAGCACTTAAAAATATGTAACATTTCAGTAGGCTGTCAGCAAACTTCACCAAAAATGTAATTCAATTTGAAACAGCCAAATAAATATAATTTTGACAGAAATACTCATTACTACATTTGAAATTCTTATTTACTTGTTCCTTTCATAAAATTATAAACAAGGGCAGTCATTGTGGTGCCACACCTAGGACTCAGAAATCCCATATAAGAGTGCCAGTCTGAGTACTGATTACTCTGCTTCTGATACAGCTCTCTGCTAATGTATCTGGGGAGCAGTAGATTTGGAAACACTTTAGAATCCCAAAGTGACAGTGGTTCAAGTCTCCAAAATCTTGTAGACATCACTCATGGCTGACTTCTAGGTACTGAAGCAAACTTTTTTATTTTTTAAATTGAGATAAAATAGACACATCACTTCATGTTAAAAAAAAAAACTGCTTAATAAAAACTAATCTTTTTTTGCTACTTATTTCACAAAAATATTTTTTTCATTTTTTTAACTTTTATTTAATAAACATAAATTTCCAAAGTAGAACTTTTGGAGTATAGAGGCTCCCCCTCCAAATCACCCTCCCACCTGCAACCAACCCCTCTCCCACTCCCTCTTCCATCCCATTCTTCATCAAGATTCATTTTCAATTATCTTTATATACAGAAGATCAATTTAATATATACTAAGTAAATATTTCAACAGTTTGAACACAAAAAATAATTTTTAAATTTTCTTATAAAAAGAGAATCAAGCAAGCATCTTCTGATTCCAGTCAGAAAATTAAGCCATTTCTTTCAAATTCATTACTAGTAAAGAATGTTTTGAAATTAAGGAAAACATATTTTTACAGGACATGAAGTTTTTACATAGCATGATACAATTTCTCATTTTATTATTTCTCAAATTTAAAAGAAATTCTCACACATGGGTACTTTTTTTCAGATATCAAGTACCACCAGCAAGATTCTTCAGTAGACTTTTTTTGTCAGAGAGGAAACTACACCATCACTTATACATTTTCCTCTACTCATCTTTTTAAGCATAAAAATGGCTGAGAATCAGCAGTTATGATTAGTTTTTGTAAAATAATAATTTGAATTTTTATTCTTTTTGCTCAGCATTTTATATAATCGAGTTTATTTCAAATAAAAATAAGTGAACTTCACCAACAAAAATGAATAAAACTTACTCAACTGGCAATTAGTTGCATATTCCCAAGTTAGTTTTAATCTGAAAGTTATAAGCTGCTGTCTGTATTTTTATGTTTTATTTGCAATGGTTGGAATAGAGAATATTCTATTTGCATAAGAAAAGAATTTTCGATATGAGACACAGAGTCGTGATAAACAAGGTAATGAGGTGCAATGAGGTAGTGCTCCATCAGAATGAATGGACATCTCTTCAGATGAATCTGAGTGGGAGTGCCCAGTCATTCAGAGTTGGCTAAGCAAGATAAGAAACTTTTTTGAAGAGAATACACTTGACAGTCCAGGTAGGCATCTCAGCAAAGAGCTAATATCAGTTTGCAGATTAGGGCTTCTGTGGGTATGAGGTCCAATTTATCTTGCCTTTTCTCCTATCCCCTTTTCTTTGACAAAATGTTTCTTGAGTGTGAAATAGTAGAATGTTGAGGCTGGCACCAGCATCCCATATAGGCACCGAGTTCTAGTCCTGGTTGCTTCTCTTCCAGTCCAGCTCTCTGCTATGGCCCAGGAGGGCAGTGGAGGATGGCCCAAGTGCTTGGGTGCCTGCACTGTAATGAGAAACCAGGAAGAAGCACCTGGTTCCTGGCTTCAGATCAGCATAGCTCTGACCAAGGCGGCCATTTGGGGAGTGAACCAATGGAAGGAAGACCTTTCTCTCTGTTTCTTTCTCTCTCTCACTGTCTATAACTACCTGTCAAATAATAATAATAAAAAAAAACTTCAAAAAAATTTAACTAAAAGAAACAGTAGAATTTCCTCCCAAGGTTTACTCAATGTTATCAGGGCAGCCTGTTAATGCCAATCAAAGAAGATTCTCCTGGGTTTTTTTAAGTAAGAATGGAACCACTTATGAAGTTATGGGCAGTACTTTGTATAGAATATGAGGCTGCTTCTGAGTCCTGCCTCTGAGAATGCTACATTCAGTAGAATGCAGATCCATCCCAGCTCTTAATTGGCATCAATAGATAGGTCATAGGAAACCTGGATTTCTGTGGAGCCTTATAGGCCTGGAAAAGGGAAAGAAGGATGGGTACACAGGAGAAATTGGGAAAAGATCCAAGATGATGGTACAAGTGAGAGTGTTGTGAGGTTCCTTCCCAGCCATGCTGCTGTGGATCAATGTGATGTGGATACTGCCTGAGTTGCAATGTAACATGAACTGTGCTCCCTGACTGGTGTGAGGGGCCCACAAACAGATGGTTGGAGAGGGTTCTGTGTTTGTGTCTCCCCCAGCTGTACAAGGCCAGGCTGATGGCTGGACTTGTCAGAGGAACAAAGTCCTGGACACCAAGTGCCCAATACCCCATGAACCTTAACTGAGCTGAGTAATTTGTTTTTAACAATAGTAATAAAGACTTTTCAAGACATAAGGGGAGGGGTGAAAATATACACATATCAATGATGCTTCATGTTTTTGGTTGGTGTTTTCTTAAAATAATTATGGACTTGGATTCAGTAATTTCTAACTTTTAAAGTGGGTGGACACCAATAGGTCTTGAGTCATTAGTGAACTTGAATGTAAATTGTGGGCATGAGGGGTCAGTGCCCATATGGAAGGAGATGGAAGGGGATGATCAGGAGGCACATGGGTTGCAAGCAGGCTGTGACTCTGCAGGGACTCTGTTGGCTATCCTGACCCATTTCAAAGGTGGAGAAATTAGGTCTGATTATGTTGTTGGTTTGTCTAATCAGGCCTCAGGACTTTCTGGCTCTACTTGATCCTTGTCTTCATGGGAGCTTGGGCACCCAGCAGACAACCATGCATTCCTGACTAGGAACCCTGAGAAGAAGGATGCTGAAGGCCACTTCCAGATTATTCACCACTGTCCAGTTTAGGATTACAACAGACATTTTCTGCTCCCAGGATGCATGGTAGGGGCTGTCAGGTTGACATTCAATGGCACAGGGGATGCCTGCACATGGTGTACTGGGCTCTCACATTTAGCATTGAAGTTCAAAACTTTAAGTGACATTCCATTGCTCTTGCAGAGAATTTCCAATCCTTCACAAAGTCCAGAAACTCTGCACCTCCTGGTCACCCTGGCTTGTCACTAGATCTTTCTCAGGGGCCTCTAAACACTGCACTTAACCCTGCCTGGCTCACACCCAACCCCCAGATCACTGTAGGGCCATCTATGCTCAGGCTACCCCTCTTGGACTTTCCAGTCCAGAGTTGTCCCCTGCAGGTTTCTACTGTTCCTCACCTTCAGGTGGCTGCACTGCTCATCTTGTATAAATTCAGTGAACACCAGACTTCAGTGTTGGAGGGAGGCACTAGGAGATTAGAAATGCCACCTGAGTAATTTGTTCATGTTGCCCTGGCCATCTTTTCTGCTTGGAAGAAGAGTAGAATATGCTTTGTAAATGTTAACCATCTTTTCTCTCTGTGATTAAAAAGCATTCCTACTGATGGATCCTGCCAGTGGCTTGGTACCTGAAAAAAATAGTATCCAGATGTGAGAGGTTCTTTCTAAATTTGAGAAATAAAACAATGAGAACTTGTTTCACATTAAGTCAAAATTCAGATCCCTCAAAAATGTTTTTCTTCATTGCAAAACATTATTTTCTGGTAATGGATTTGGGAGAATTGGCTTAATTTTTGCATGACTGAAATTGGAAAATGATTGAGTGTATTTTTAATGAGAAAACATAAAATTTATGAAATAAGAAGAAAAATAACATTCATTTTATTATGTATGTTCCTTTCATATGAAGTGTTGTTTTGTTTTACTTCAATTTGAACAAATAAAAGAATGTTGCCCAGATGATGGTCATGCTTTAGTATAAAGAAATCAGCCATGAATAATGTCTTCAAGATTTTGGAGACTTGAACTGCTGTCACTTTGGAATTCTAAAGTGTTCCTAAATCCACTGTTTCCCAGATACATTAGCAGAGAGCTGTCTCAGAAGCAAAACAGACAGAACTCAAACTGGCATTGCTATATGGGATGTCTGAGTCCCAAGTGCTGCATCACAATATTTGACCCTGCTTATTACTTTATAAAAAACACATGTAATCAGGAATGTCACAGTAATAGTGTATATTCCAGCAAAAATACAACTTTATTTATTGTTTGGAATTACATTAAATCTTTGGTAGGCTTTTCTTGGGATTGGCTTGTATGACACACCTGATTTTGAAATATTTCAGCTGGCACTGTGGCTCACTAGGCTAATCCTCTGCCTTGCGGCACCAGCACACTGGGTTCTAGTCCCGGTCGGGGCACCGGATTCTGTCCCAGTTGCTCCTCTCTGCTATGGCCCAGGAGTGCAGTGGAGGATGGCCCAAGTCCTTGGGCCCTGCACCCCATGGGAGACCAGGATAAGTACCTGGCTCCTGCCATCGGATCAGCGTGGTGCGCTGGCTGCAGCATGCTGGCCACAGCAGCCATTGGAGGGTGAATCAACAGCAAAAGGAAGACCTTTCGCTCTGTCTCTCTCTCTCTCTGTCCACTCTGCCTGTCAAAAAAAAAAAAAAGAGAAATATTTCAGATCCTCTTTGGCTCCCCTTTTCTTTTCATCTTGAACCATTGTATCAGTGAGCATTACAGGCATTGCATTGTTAACTTAATTGCACAATGGTAAAATAGTGACAAGAAGGTGTGCTCTACACTAGGCAAAGTTAGAAGGAAAAAAAGCAGAGAAAGTACTCTCAGGAGAAAGTTGCAGAGAAAACTGCAGTGGGAAGTCCTGCAAAAGCAATGGAAATGGCCTGGAACTGAGTGGAAGGCTCAGCAACAGGCATGAACATGAAAAAGGACCTAGAGTCCACTCTGGTGAACAAAGTACAGTCAAACTGCATGGGCCTGCACAATTGTTAATACAGATGGAGGGAAAGCTAGTGGACTGCACTGTCTTTGAGTCCAACTGGGAAACTTCATGGGAGCAAGGCAACTGCTCACCTTGAGGGGAGGAATAAAAAAGTGCTGCATCTCTCTCTTCCCTTCTCTCCACTTCATAGCAGTGCCCTGTGGCTAGCTGTGGGAAGGCTGATGCAATTTTGGACATAAGCAGGTAGCATCTGCTCCAGCTCTTCTGTGCATACCCAGCAACTAGCAAGAATTGTCGGCAGGGGCAACCACTGCTGTTTAAGTAAATTGGTGGTCACTGTCTCCACCTTATCATCAGGTAAACACCAATTCTTCCATGCCCAAACTGCAATAGGCTTGGAGGAAAATCTAAACAAAGGGAAATGCTGCCAGTGGGGATGTTTGTACACACCCAGCACAACTGTGAAAGGAGTGGGGCTGTGGCCAGCAGGTATTGTACATACACATCACCCAAGGATTTTGCCAGAGGGAAACATTCACATTCTCCACTTTCAGTCTGGCTGAGAGGCTCCATCTGCCAGGGTAGAATACATGGGCAGTGGCTCCGTGAACTCTCCAGTCACTGTGTAGACAGAACAGGCTAGTGGGGCAGAGTGCACCCTCTTACAGTCCTTGACCATGGGAGCGCTGGGTGCTGAGACTGTGAAAACACTGTGACTGCCTGGGAGGAGACAAGGTGTAGCCTGGGTCTGGGCAAGCTCTGGATGCAGAGTCACGTGCTCAAAACTCTTTGGTTGCCAGGGCAGATCCCTGTAGCAGGAATCATGCTCACAGAGAGGACTATGCAGATCATTTGTGTGGTTCATCCAGAAGTGCAGATGAGTGTTGAAGACACTGGGGACAAACACCTGGGCATTACTCAGCTTGGAGGAAAAGAGGTGAGAGGCTGATCACACCAACAAATGTGACCATCCTCCCTCCACTTCTGTTAATAAGAGGAGAGTTACCAAACCCAACTTGATTGTTACTCTGGATACTCACCCCACTCTAGAGCACTGAACAGAGGTCCCTGGAAACATCCGTCATACACCTCTTGGTATTCACTGAAAGTACAGACAATGCACATAGGCATAGCTCAAAGATACAACTCATCAGAGGAAACAAAAAAGAACAATTACCTCCACAAGAGCCTAAAAATAAGTGTAGAAAATTAGGAAATGAGAATAAGGAAGACATCATGGCCCTTCAGAGGAACACAACAATTTTTCAATATAGAATGTGAAGGTCAAGAAATGGATGAAATGATGAAAACAGAATTCAAAAAATTAGTCATAGGATTACTCAAAAGTAGTCAGAAGCAAATCCACAAGCTAAAGAATACCATATGTGACATGAATGAAAATTTTTCACATGAAATTGAGATTTTAAAAAGAAATCAAAATGAAATATTAGAAATGAAGAATTCAATAGATTAAATAAAAATGCAGTAGAAAGCCTTAACAACAGATTTGGAGAGGAAAAAGAAAGACTATCCAAGTTAGAAGACAAATCTTTGGAAATAATTCAGTCATACCAGAACAAATGAAATTAAAAAGCATAAAAACACTGTTTGAGATGTATGGATACTATCAAATAATCCATATATATGAATTAGGAGGTCCTGAAGGTGTGGAAAGAGAGAATGGAGGTGCCTGCTTTGTGGCATAGCAGATAAAGCTGTCACCTGCAGGGCCAGCATCACATATGGTTACTGGTTCGAGTCCCATTTGCTCCACTTCTGATCCAGCTTCCTGCTAAAGCCTGGGAAAGCAGTAGAAGATGGCCAAAGTCCTTGGGCCCCTGCACTGGTATGGGAGTCCCAGAAGAATCTCAGCTCCTGGCTTCAGATCAGATCACTGTAGCTCCAACAATTGCAGCCAGTTAGGGAGTGAACCAGCAGATGGAAGACCTCTCTCTCCCTCTCTCTCTCCCTCTCCTCTCCCCCTCTCTCTCCCCCTCTCTCTCCCTCTCCCTCTCCTTCTCCTCTCTCTGTGTAACTCTGATTTTCAAATAAATAAATCTTTTTAAAAAAGAATGACTCTCATACAGAAATCATAAAACAACAAATGCCTGTGAGGATGTGGGGGAAATGGTACACTAATCCACTCTTGGAGGGAATGTAAACTGGTGCAGCCACTGTGGAAGACAGTGTGGAGATACCTCAAAAGCTGTATATAGACCTAGCATATGAACCAGCCATCCCACTTTTGAGAATTTATCCAAAGTAAATGAATCAGTGTATTATAAAGTTATCTGTATCTTCATGTTCATTGCAGCTCAATGTATAATAGCTAAGATATGGAATCAACCCAGATGTCCATCAACTGAATACTGGATTAAGAAATTATGCTATACACACACACACACACACACACACACACACACACACAGTATGGAATATCATGCATTGCTAAAAAATGAAAACCTGTAATTTGAAACAAAATGGTTGCAACTTGAAACCATTATACTTAGTGAAATAAGCCAGTCCAAAAAGACAAATACCATATATTCTCTCTGATCTGTGCTAACTAGTATAATACCTAAAAGGTAATCTATGGGAGTGAAATTGGCACTTTATCATGCAATGATTTTGAACAGTCCTAACTTGACTATTGAGGAACATTGCTTTTTGTTTCTTTTCTGCTTCTTATGTTTTTTTCTTCACACTATTGTTGATCCTTCTACTTAGTCTAGTTAATCTTATGAGTATAAAGTTAATTGAAAAGAGGTCTCTGTAAAAAATAAAAATGGGAGTGGTAGAGGGAGGAGGAAGAAGGATGGGAATATAGGTGGGAGGGAGGTAGGGTTATAATTATCATTAAGTTCCTAAATTTGTACATATTAATGGCATGAAATTTACATCCCTTAAATAATATTAAAATAGGGCTATTAACATAATTTAATAAGACTAACAACAACAAAGCATGAAAAAATAGTTATTAATTTTTCTTTGAAAGGTGGAGCAGAGGGAAGGAGTGACCAAATGATACAGGGAGAGGGAGGTAGAGAAAAAGAGCAGTTTTATGTATTGCTTCACTCCTCGGATGGCCAAAATCCAGGTCCAGTATAGGCCAATGCCAGGACCCAGTAATTCCATCCAGGTCATCTCTTGAGCCAGCTTCATCTGCCTTCCCAGGTTCATAAACAGGAACATAGGTCAGAATCAGAGCAACATTGTTCTTGAATTGGCTCTTTATATAAGATGCCAATATTGCAAATTGTCACGTAACCAGCTGTTCCATAGTTGCTGAAAGTTAATGGAAAATAAACTTAAATATTTACATATTTTTGTGAAATTCATTTTTTAGATTCTTATACAGAAGGGTTACTCAAAAAGTTCATGTAACATTTTTATTGTTGGGTGTGGGTCTTTGGTCTCTCCATTAAGATAGCAGTTGTGAAGCCAGCATCACATTGATCTGCCTAGATTTGAGTCTTTTCTTGTCCTGATTCATGCTGCCTACAAATGTGCATCCTGGTAGGCAAAATGTGATGACTTACGTAGTGAGATGTCTGCCCTCCCTGTGGGAGAACGTGGGCTACCATCTCATCACACAGCATTGCCTTGGCCCAGCCTTAGCCTTTGAGAGTAGTTGAGGAGTGAGCTAGTATATGGGAAATCTTCTTCTCTTCAATTCATATCAAAAATAGTCTTTATAAAAAATCAGACTTGAGGACTGGTATAAGGCATTGCTTGGCACACCGGCATTCCATATAGGAATATAGGCTACTCTTTACTGACCATTACCTGGGAAGGCAGAAGATTATGCCCTAAGTGCTTGTGATCCTATCACCCATGCGGGTGACCAAAATAGAGTTTCTGTCTCCTGGTTTAAGCATAAGGAAAGATAAAGTGATATTTGAATTCTGAAAAATGATGAACTATTTGGAATAAGAAAAAAGCTATTTTTAAAATTTTTAATTGTTACAAAATACTCCAAATAAATTGTGGTTTGATTAAAGATGAAATTGGGAGTAAAATGTAAAAAAAATCATAAAACAATTATAAGGCTGGAGTAAATATTGGAGATCTGCATAAATGTGCTTTTATGTCTTCTGGAAAGTGTGAAACCCTTTTGCCTCCTAGGTTTACGCTAGATGACACATACAACCACACTTTCTGAAATCACAAAAGTAGTCATTTGTGGTTGCTAGCTAAACTCTGATGGAAACCAGATGTGGTCTACAGTGATAGGGAAGGGGATGATGTGAGGGATCAGGAAATTTAGAAAGATGTTTTGAGGAAATTGTCTTTGGTGCAATGCCTTTAAGCATCCTGAAGTTTCCTGCTACTTGAGTCCCAATGCATTACAAAGACTGCTTCTCCACAAAGGAGTTTTTCTTTTACTAAAAAGCATCAACAATCAGCCAAGTCCCACTTAGGCTCAGAGTGAGTGCAACCTCAAAGATTTGTGAGCCCTGGATTGTGCATATGTTCCCTGAGCCACCTGGCACCTGGGCCTTAGTGTTCATGCACCAAGCCTGCAGCTGTGAGAGGTGCGCCCGTGTACTAGTGTTTAGTGACATTGTTCTGCTGCAGTTGTACTGAATGTAGAGCCTGGAAAGCGTGGAGCTGCCCTGTGGTCACCTTGTGGGAACACCATTTGGTCTGTCTAGATCGCTAGGATTGGGATCCTGAGGCGGTAAAAGTGGGTGGGTTGTTGCGGTGTCTGTGAGGACACAGCCTCAGTGATGAGGGAGCTCCTTACCTTCATGAGTGAGGAGGGAGTCACTCTTTTTTTTTATTTTTTTTTGACAGGCAGAGTGGACAGTGAGAGAGAGAGACAGAGAGAAAGGTCTTCGTTTGCCGTTGGTTCACCCTCCAATGGCCGCCACGACCGGCATGCTGCAGCCGGCGCACCGCGCTGATCCGATGGCAGGAGCTAGGAGCCAGGTGCCTTTCCTGGTCTCCCATGGGGTGCAGGGCCCAAGCACCTGGGCCATCCTCCACTGCACTCCCGGGCCACAGCAGAGAGCTGGCCTGGAAAAGGGGCAACCGGGACAGAATCCGGCACCCCAACCGGGACTAGAACCCAGTGTGCCAGCGCCACTAGGCGGAGGATTAGCCTAGTGAGCCGCGGCGCCGGCTAGGAGGAGGGGAGTCACTCTTGACCAGGTGCCCAGGTCATCCTTCTGAGGAGCAAACCCAGAACCGGAACCTTGGCTGATTCCCATGGACTCCTAATTCCCACTGATAGACGTTTATTGATCATTCGAGAGGGACTGTACCAACAAAATTTATATGGAATTTTCCTTTTAATATATACAATTAAAAAGTCATATTGTTGTGCAATTTTAGGGAAGCACATGATCCAAAAATCACTTCCTATAATATGTCAACTTCTGGGCTAAAAATTATTTCAGTAAGGGCCAACTTTGTGGCAAAGAAAGTAAAGCCAGTTCATGTATAGCTGTTCCATTTCTAAACCTGTCTCTCTACTAGCTAACAGCCTGGAAAAAGCAGGGGAAGAGGGCCCAAGTGCTGGGGCCCTCTCTCCTAAATGGGACACCTGGAAGAAGCTCCTCTTTTCTGGCTTTGGCCTGGCTCAGCCTTAGCCATTGCAGTTGTTTGGAGAGTGAACCAGGGGTTGAAAGGCATTCACATTCATTGTCTTTTTCTTCTCTCTCTCTCTCCCTCCCTCTCTCTGTAACTCTGAACTCTTCAAATAAAAATAAATAAATAAGTCTTTAAAAACATTCTTTCAGTAAATCCCAGTATCCATGTTATATCAGTGCACACCTCACTTGATGTGTGCATTATTGAAGAGGGGGCACTGCAGTGAGAAGATGCCCCTGTGTTCATGGATAAGGAGGCTTATTTTTGTCAAAATGTTAGTACTTTATGTTTATTGCCTTTACCAAAACCACAAGGTTTTCAAATTTTACAGTTACAAATGCTCTTCTACTGTTGTGATGATGTTTGTAATTTATTTTTAAAAAGTCCTGTCTTTCTAGATATGACAAGGTATTGATTTCCACAAATTAATCATTTATTCAAAATTGGAAAGAAATGAACAAAAGAACAGAAAATCCAGAAACACTCAAATATAGGTAAGCATTTAGAATTTAATTTCCCAGTGGCCGGCACTGTGGCATAATGGGTAAGACTGTTGCCTGCAGTGCTGGCATCCCATGTGGGTGCCGGTTCAGATCCTGGCTGCTCTACTTCCCATCCAGCTCTCTGCTATGGACTGGGAAAGCAGAAGATGGCTCAGATCCTTGGGCCCCTGCACCCTGGTGGGAGACCCAATAGAAGTGCCTGGCTCCTGAGTTCAGATTGGTGTGGCTTGGCTGTTGTGGCCAATTGGGGAGTGAACCAGAGATGAAAGATCTCTCTCTCTCTCTCTCTCTGCCTCTCCTTCTCTGTATAACTCTGACCTTCAAATAAATAAATAAATCTTCAAAAAATTCATTTTCCAATTAGTTCCATATAGTTTCCAATAGTTCCATATTGTTGCCCTGTTAACTTAGAGAAATTAGCTTTAGGTTTTATGACCCTATAACTTTTATGATTCTATGACTTTTAAATTTGCATTATTTGAAAGGAGTTAAACATCTTTTCATTTGATTATTGTTTATATCCCTTTCTTTAACAGGCAGAGTGGACAGTGAGAGAGAGAGACAGAGAGAAAGGTCTTCCTTTGCTGTTGGTTCACCCTCCAATGGCCGCTGTGGCTGGCGTGCTGCGGCTGGCGCACCACGCTGATCCGATGGCAGGAGCCAGGTACATATCCTGGTCTCCCATGGGGTGCAGGGCCCAAGGACTACTGCACTCCCTGGCCACAGCAGAGAGCTGGCCTGGAAGAGGGGCAACCAGGACAGAATCCAGTGCCCTGACCGGGACTAGAACCCAGTGTGCTGGCACTGCAAGGTGGAGGATTAGCCTATTGAGCCACAGCTCCAGCCTAGCATCCATCTTGATATGACCTTTTCACCTCATTCCACCACAGATATAATCATATGGCTTTTTTGTTCTTCATTCATTCATTTTGGTGTCATCTATTACCTTTGTTGACTTGTGAATGTTGAGATATCCTTGGATCCTTGGAATGAATCTCACCTGTACATGATGTATTATCTTGATGTAGTATTGGTTTTGGCTTGCTAATATTTTTGAGAATTTTTGCATCTATGGTCATCAGGGATATCAGTATGTAGTTTTTGTGTGTGTGTGTGTTGTATCCTTCTTTTGTTTTGGTTTCATAGTAATACTGGTGTTAAAAAACAGTTTGACAGAGTTCTATTTTTTTCAATATTTTGGAATTGTTAGAACATATTTGAGTAATTTCCTCTTTTTTAAAATGATTCATTTGCAAGTGAGAGAGAGAGAGAAAATCTTCATTCCACCAGTTCACTCTCCAGATGACCACAGTGCCTGGGGATAGGCTACGCTGAAACCAGGAGCCAGGAGTTTCATCTGGGTCTCCCAGGTTGGGGGTAGAAGTCCAAGTACTTGGGCCATCTTCCCCTGCTTTTCTCAGGTCATTACCAAGGAGATAGATTGGAAGTGGAACACGAATCAACACCCTAAGGGATGCTGGCATCACAGACAGTGGTTTTACCCACTGCACTGCAACACTGCTCCCAGATTTATTTCCTCTTTTTTTTCCCCTCTTTTTGTAGAATTCAGCTGTAAAACCATCAGGTCCTGGACTTTGCTTTGTTAGGAAAAAATGTTGTTACTGCTTAGATTTAGGTATCATTGCTTATTACAGGTCTGTGTAAATTTTCTATATCTTCTTGAATTAATGTTATTAGGTTGCTTGTATCCAGTCATATATCCACTTCCTAAGCTTTTCCAATTAATTAGCATATAGCTTCTTATGATCCATTGCACTTTATCAGTTGCAATGTTTCTTTTTTCATGCCAAATTTTGTTCATTTCAGTTTTTTCATTGTTTCTCTGACATGTTTGCCTCTTTTAACCAACTTTTTGAAAATCAGCTTTTCTTTTTGTTGATCTTTTGTATTGTTTTCTTAGTTTAAATTTAATGAATTCCTTCTCTGATCCTCATTGTTTCTACTGTCCTAATAATTTTTTCGTGTTTTTTATTGCTCTTGTAAGTCTTTAAGATGCATCATTTGACTTTTTATTTGAAATATTTCTATTTTTAATGTATACACTTAATGCTATAAACTTTCCTCTTAACAATATTTCCATATACCATATGTATTTTTGATATGTTGAATTTTCATTTCCAATTGTTTCAAAATATTTCTTTAAAATTCCTTTAATGAGCAACTTGTCATTCAAGAGCATGTTGCTCAATTTTGGTATGCTTGTAAATTTTCCATTGTTCTTGTTGATTTCTAGTTTTGTTTCTCTGTGGTTTTAGAAGCTATAAAGCAGTTTTAAAACATTATTGAGATTTAGTTTCCTGCCCAATATATGGACAATCCTAGAAAATCTTCCATGTATTTATCAGAAGAATATGGGTTGCATAATTGTTGGATGAAATTTTCTGTAAATATTTGTTAGGTCAATTCGTTAAATAGTGTGGTTGAAATCTGGTGTATATTTCTTGGTTTTCTTTCTTTAAGATTTTTTTAAAATTTATTTATTTGAGAGGTAGAGTTACAGACAGTGAGAGTGAGAGGCAGAGACAGAGAAAAGTCTTTCTTCCATTAGCTCACTCCCAAAATGGCCCCAATGGCCAGAAATGTGCTGATCCAAAACCATGAGCCAGGTGCTTCTTCCCAGTCTCCCATGCACAAGCAGGGGCCCAACAACTTGGGCCATCTTCTACTGCTTTCCCAGGCCATAGCAGAGAGCTGGATTGGAAGAGGAGCAGCCGTGACTAGAACCAGCGCCCATATCGGATGCCAGCACTGCAGGCAGAGGATTAACCTACTGTGGTGCCATGGTGCCAGCCCCCATTCTGTCTGAATGATCTCTCTACCTATGATAGTCAGATGTTGAAGTCCCCTACTATGGTTGTATTGGAGTCTATCTTTCGGTTTATGTCTAATATGTGTGGTATAATTTGGGTTGTCTTTTGTTGGGTACCTATATATTTATGATTGTTATATCTTCTTGCATTTCTTGCTACATTGTTCCTTCTCACAATATATATATTTCCCCTGTGTTTTATACAAGTTTTGATTCAAAATCTATTTTAATACAGCTTGTTTTTGGCTTCCATTTGCTTGGAATATCTTTTTCCAGCCATTCACTTTCAGTTTATGTGTATTTTTAATCGGTGAAGTGAATATATCATAGGCAGCATATAGTTGCATCTTTTAAAAAATCAATCCAGTCAACCTGTATCTTTCACTACAGAACTTATTTTACTTACATTCAAGATTAATATTGATAGATAAGAACTTAGTGCTGTCATTTTCTTGATTGATTACTGATTCTATCAACTCTGTTAGTGAAGTTTGTACCACTATGTGCTTTCAATATGGTTACTTCTAATGTAGGACTCCCTTCAGAATTACACTATAACCTGTAAGGTTAGGATGGTTAGGAATTCTCTCAGATTTGGCTTGTCTGGAAATACTTTATTTCTCTCTCACTTTGAAAAGATAGTTTTTCTGTAAAAACCATTCTTGGTTGGAAGGTTTTTCTTTCAAGACCTTAAATACATTGCCCTGCATGTCAATCTTTAGCCCCCTGAGGTTGTGACTTATGGAAGATCTGCAGAGCTTGGGTGGCTTTGGGGTCTTCCTGATTTTATCATTGGGCAAACAGACCAGGAGGAGGAGTTGCTAAGGCCTGGCCAGCTGGAGATGCCTATTCTTCCACCTCTGACCACATACAGACAAAACACAAGTGGAAATAAGGAGCCTCTCAGAGTTTCAGATGTTTCCCTTCTTTGTTCCTCATTGCACTATTCTGAGAACAACCCCTGGAAACATCTGTTTTCCTGTGCCTGGACCTTTATTATTTGAGATGATTCTTCTGACTGTACAGACCTAATAGACATTGTCCTCAGAGGACCACTGATAAAGATCAACCAAATTGGGAGGGGTCACAATAATCATGTGTTTGGCAGTAATGAGTATCCTTGTGTAAAAGTGTTATTGTGGTTTCATATGTTAGGGAAACTCAAATGCAGGTACTGCAGGCTTTCTCAGGGTCTGCAGAGAAGCTGTATCAGTCCAGTAAGACTCTTGTGTGCAGGGCTTCCTGAGGATATTGGGGACCAATGGACACCATATCCATGAAGCATCCTTCTCTGGCTCCCAGGTCTGGTGCTCTGGAGTCATGGTCAGAGTAAGAATTTTTGGAGCCAGGATGGCCTGTGCAGGTGTTGCCCAAGCTTCTTATTCTGTCACTGGGAAAAGCTAGTCCTTATGTGAGGAAGGAATTTCTTGATGGAGCCTGCAAGTCATCCTTGGTTCAGAGACCCTGGCTGCCATTTTCCCTCCTATGTGGGCTTCATGATACACTCACATCTTTCTTGGCACTAGTATGTTCCAAATTCCTTGATCTGTGCAGTAACTGCATTTTCTTTCCACTGGGCTCTTCTGCAAGGAGTTTGGGAGAGTGCTTGGAAGATGGACTGCTTAGAGTCCCCATCTAGGTCTAGGTGTCTGATGTGGCCTCTGGCTTCAGGCAGAGTCTAGTTGGACCCTCAGTAGAAAGTGATGATGTTTGTACATTCCCTGTGGAACAATTTGTAGGCCTGTGAGGCAGGAGTCATGCTTATCTGATAGTGACAACAGTGATGGTAGCTCTATGAGCCCAAAGACAAGACCCATCTCTGGCCTCTAAGCCTCCCTTCATGGACTGAGAACTATGGCATGGAAGAAACCAATGATGTGAGTTCCATCAGCCTGAGAGCAAGGAGTCCCTATCATGAGTGACCATGCTTGGCTGAGATGCAGCTCAGGGCTAGTAAGGAGAGGCCAGTGTGGGGGGAAGCTGCTAGAATTTTTCTGAGTGACCCTATACAGACCACTTGGACATGCATGAGATTTCACTGCTAGATACTTCTTAAAAGCCCTAGTATCATGTGTTTTCTGTGTAGCTGTGGTGGGGAAGGTATAGGACCTTAGTTTGAGTTCCTAGGAGGCCAAGTCTGAGACTTAGGTCCAGGGAGACCCAGTGAGTCCTGGTCCCAGGAATCAGAAGAAAAGGAGCAGAAGATAAGGAAATCCCTCTAAGGAAGGAAGAAAGGCTGAGGCTGCTTTCTTTGGCCCTGAAGCTTGATCCACTGCCACCTCTAGGACAGGAATGGATTTGCTTACTGAAAGGATGGAAGCATGGACTGTTCACCTACTAGGCCCCTCCCCCAGTGAGATGAGCTGCTCCTGGAGGCATGGATTCTGCACTCTGGCTGTGGGAACTTGGCCAGAGCAGTTTCCCATGCACCTGGAAATAGGCATGAAGCTATCAGTGTAGATGAGGGTGAGGTCACCGAGCTCTTGGTACTTCTCACCAACAAGTCACATTGTCAGATGTAGGCCCTGGGATACCAAAAGGGCAGCAAGGGTTCTGCCACAAGCTGTCCATTTGCCTGTGTCAAGGGCATGTTGAAACCCTTGGGAAGAGAGCAAATCTTCAACTCCATCGTGTGGCTCCCACTCAGGTCCTCTACAGTGGGCTCTTTATTATGTAATATGGTCATGGTCATGGTCATGGTCATGATAGCGTGGGGCCATGGAACATGCAGATGAGATACGACCAGTTTTGAAAAACATGAGCAGATGTAGCCTAGATCACTATAACTCATCTTCCTGGGTAGGAAGCTTGCTGTGGCCTTAGAACATTCCTAAGAGGGGAGTGAATAATGATTTAATCATTGCCTTAGATGCATGATGTCTTTTTGGGTTACTGAAATATTAAGTAAGAAAATCTTGCTGGATTTTCTTCCATAGAAATTGAATTAGCAACATGATTTTTTAAAATGTGTTCATGACAATGTTCATTCAAACCTTGAAAATGAGCCCTGCCAAAACTTCCAAAATGGTTCCTAAAATCCAAACGTTTTCATACTTGAAGAACACCTCCAGACACACACATATGCACTCCCACGATGCTCAGAATATGTGTTTGTGAAATGCTCCCCAGCTCCAGGAAGCAGTGGTGCAGAGGACAGTGTCTGAGAAATATGATGAATTCCTTGTGTTTCTCTGTGGCCAGCAGAGTACTATAATCCACAGTCCTTATAAAGTTGGCACTTGTTATCAGTCTGTTACAGGTGCTACTTCCCAGCTGAGGGAGCCTGGGACCCTGTTTATTGATGTTTGATTTCAGATAATTCAAGAGGAATGCCTGTCCCTTTCTGTCATCCAGGAGTTTCTATAAGAGTTCTGGGGTCAAGTGTCTCTCTATGTTCTGTGGAAAGGGTAGGGGGCATGACCACCTGCTAAGCGTTAGGATTGGGGCAGTAATTTGGGGAACCCTGCTATTTGGGCACTAAGTTGGGGCTAAGCAAGGTTCTGGGCAGGTGTAGTTATCAGAAGCCAAGGTTCTGGCAGGGAGGGACAGGCAGTGGTGGACAGCAAGAAAAGGTGCATAGTCCAGAGTCCAGTTGGTGAAAGTCCTGGTGCCAGATCCATGGGCAGGACTCCAGGTTTTCTCTCAGCACCTCATCCACCCTATGTTGCACTTGTGGCTGTGGCCAAATAGGGGCCAACAAACATGTGCACCATAGTTTCCAACAGAACAAATATGAGGAAGAGTATTGATTCCAAAAACCTGAATGGGGATTAAAATAAAGAAAAGGTTCAGA
Source organism: Oryctolagus cuniculus (assembly GCF_051225735.1). Taxonomy (NCBI): domain Eukaryota; kingdom Metazoa; phylum Chordata; class Mammalia; order Lagomorpha; family Leporidae; genus Oryctolagus; species Oryctolagus cuniculus. The sequence continues at coordinate 17,031,476 of NC_142889.1, forward strand.
AAGAAAGAACAAGTCCTGTCTCAGTTCAGCTCTTTGAGGACAGTAGGGTTAGAGATAAATGAGGATCTAGTCAGCAGTGAAAACGGTCCATGCCTGGGGCCTCTAATCACCCACACCTCCACAAGGGAGGGTTTGAACCTGGTGACCCACTACTTCTATGTCCTAGCTGATTGCAGGAGAAATGCCATGATTCAGGGGAACCAAACAGATCAATCCTGAGAATTTGGGATCAGATCCATGGGTCAATTGACTGATGGCACTGACACTGAGGTATCCATGTTTGAACATTTGAGGTCAGGGAGGAAAGATCTTAAGGAGGGGGAAAACTAGAGAATCAGAGGACCAGAGATGCAGAGGTGGGAACTACACAGTCCTGAGTGTCATGGGGGATGGAGAATGTCAAGGACTCATCCCACCACCTTTGGTCCCTTGGACTATACCTGCACTTCCTGGCCAAAGTTCTTCAGTTCCTCAATATAATCCCTATAACTCTGACTAAATTCACATTTGTGAGATTTATTGAATGAGCATCAATTATTGCCAATCCAGCGATTCTTGGAGAACCCGTGCTTTCATGTTCATGGCAGGATGGAGCCTGTAGAAGGAAGTCTGGGTACAAGGGCCTCTTGGGGTGGGTAGCAGCAGACATATAGAGACATTTTGAGTTTGAAACAAGTAAGAGGATAAGAGGAACTTGTGCCTTGTGCTTTCTAAGGGAGTTAGTGAGTTCCAAAGTCAAGGGTCCATCTCTGTCTCAATGTAAGGGAAATTTTCCGTGTAATTTACTGCCACAGTATGGTGGCATTGGGCAAAGGAAGTAGCTTGCTTCTACAGAAGGTAGACCACTTCAAGGTGTTTCATAGCATGTGAGTATAGAGTAATGGTGTGCACTGCATAAACAAAAACTTTCTTCCCCTCAGGGAGGACTCTATCCCAGGGCAGGAACATCCCCAAGCCATGACCAGGAAGATTACCATGACCATGAAGGACATCTTCATCTGCAGGTGGTGATGAGACAGGGACAGCATAAGCTATGATGGTGAACATAAGCTGCTTTCAGAATCATATGGATTCCTCCAGGCCACAGAGCAGGCAAGTGAGGCTTCTGAACCAGATGGAGCCAATGGGGCTGAACAGGACAAGGAGGAGACAGAAAAATCTCCGGGGAGAGGAAAGGAAATTTGGGAATAAGTAGAGATAACAAAAGATATTTTAAAAAGATTTATTTATTTGAAAAGCAGAGTAAAAAGAGGGCACATTCAGGGAGAGAGGGAGATCATCCATTTGTTGGTTCACACCTCAAAATAGCCTAGGCTGGGCCAGGTCAAAGCCAGGAGGCAAGAGCTCCATCTGGGTGGTCTCCCACATGAGTGGTAGGAACCAAAGTACTTGGTTCATTATCCATTGCCTTCCAGAGCATATTAGCATAAAGGTGGATGGGAAGTGTTGATGCCAGAACTGGAATCTGCCCTGCCAAGTGATAGCTTAAGCTATAGCCCCACAATCCCCACAACTTAAAAGTATTTTACAGGTACTAAAATTGTGGCATAGTGTCTTAAGCCATTGCCTGTTAAACTGGCACTCCATATGGATGCTGGTTCAAGCCCTGGCTGCTCCACTTCCAATCCAGATTTCTGGTGATGCTCCTGGTAATTGGGGAATTGCACCAACTGGGAGATCTGGAAGTAGCCCCTTGCTCCTGGCTTCAGCCTGGCCCAGCCCTGGCCATTGTGGCCATTTGGTGAGTGAACCAGTGGATAGAAGAACTCCCTCACTCTCTGTGTGTGTCTCTGTAACTCTTCATGTAAATAAAATAAATCTTTAAAAATAGAGTGTCCTACAGAAGTTTTGCAGAGACAAGCAGAATAATCTTTCACCTCTCTATGAAAATTCTAGTATAATTTCTGGACTGTGCTTTTGGAATTTTACTTCTCTAGGGAAAAGTGTCTTTGGGGAAGAAGGGACCATTGGATTGGGAATGTAGGGACCATTGGAGTGGGAGATGTTTCAAAATGAGGGTGTGAGAGGCCCTAAGAGGTACATAGACTGTACTGCTTACACATCATGTTCATTTCCTTTCTTTGGCCCTGGGACCACCTCTCTGACCAGGGGCCCTGTGCCCTCCAAGGGCTGCCTTGACAAACTCAGGATACACTCCTTCTTCCCAGACATCTAAGGGAGAACTGAAACCACAGGAGTGTCCCTGAACTGCTCCCTGAAAACCTGACCCAGAACCACCCCTCAGGATCAGTGTCCAGATGACCCATACCTGCTAACTGGAAATAAAGAAGGCCAGTAGGTTCCTTGAGCCTCAGTTTAGCTGATTCGTGATACGGTCAGGCCTTTGGACTTAGATGGCAGGGCCTCATAGGATATCAGATTTTCAGGCCTTGTTCCCACTCCTGTTCCTTAGACCTAGCAGATATTATGCATGAGATTAAATTAGAGGCAGTGAGAGGATAGATTCAATGTGAAGTCATTAGGAAAGAGGCTATTATTTTGGTTCTTTCTGGAAATCCTTTTCAAGAACTTTGCCCTCTTCTTGTTAGCAAACAAAAAACTCATAATGCTCAATAATGGAGCAATGGGTCACAAACAAGGGTGAATTTACATGTGAGAATTTAATGGGTAGAAAATGAAATAATTCCCATTTGAATAAAATTTACCTTCATTGCTAGATCCTATGAAACAAGGATTGTGTCAGAAAATTAGGGTTGGATAGTTACTTTCCCTCCATCATAGGGACTTTTAAATCTGGTTGAACAGGAATGCTGATCAGGAGCTTAAAATGAAAATATACCCTATCTACCTACCTCAAAGTCTCTGGGACCAGGGAACCAAAAATTACATGACCCTGATTATTTGTTCCATGAAAGAATGTATGGAAAAGTGAGTGGGAGGCCGGCACCACGGCTCACTAGGCTAATCCTCCGCCTAGCGGTGCCGGCACACCGGGTTCTAGTCCCGGTCAGGGCGCCGGATTCTGTCCCGGTTGCCCCTCTTCCAGGCCAGCTCTCTGCTGTGGCCAGGGAGTGCAGTGGAGGATGGCCCAAGTGCTTGGGCCCTGCACCCCATGGGAGACCAGGAAAAGCACCTGGCTCCTGGCTCCTGCCATCGGATCAGCACGGTGCGCCGGCCGCAGCGGCCATTGGAAGGTGAACCAACGGCAAAGGAAGACCTTTCTCTCTGTCTCTCTCTCTCACTGTCCACTCTGCCTGTCAAAAAAAAAGTGAGTGTGATGAGACCAGTATCCAGAGGCAGCCACTGGAGAGGTCCACATGGCAAGGATCCAAGGCTCCCCACCAGTAGTCGGCACCTACCTGCCATCCATGAAGGTGTTCCACCTGGAGGTGGCTCCTCCAGCCTCAGCCTGGCATTCAGAAGACATCAGCCACAGCTGACACTGACTGCAGTCTCACCACAGAGACCATCACATGGCAGTCCCCAGCCAAGATGCTCCCATGGAGACTGTGAGGGGATAAAATATGTTATTACTGGTCAAGTTTTAGGGTGTTGTGCTACACAGCACTAGACTGGGATGGCTGTTGAGTAGGCAACTCCTACATCATCTGCCGATGTTCCCCACTTTAACATATTTGCTTTTCTTGTGGGATGCCCTCCTCTTGTGCATGCCCTGTAGAGAGTGATGCACCTCTAGGGAAAGATGGCCTGAGTGATATGTGTCACTCAAAGATGTTGGTCCCAGAGTCCCCAGAATCTATCCTGCTTACCTCCTTTGTGCCCCCCTCACTCTATGAGAAACCAGCTGAACTGCTGTGATCTGCTCTGTGACAAAGCCTTAGTGGTCCACTGCAGACTGAGGCCTTATGTCAGCAGCTAGCTATGCACTGAAGCTTGTGGTCCCTAACTGTATAAGGAATCTGGCCAATAACCATGTGGCTGAGCCTGACAGTAGAGTGGATTATCCCTCAGTGCAATCTTGAATTGATCATAGCTCCAAAAGGTACCTGGCTTCCAGGCTTAAGAAAAATCCTGAACCAGAGCTCACATTGGATTCCTGCTTGGAACTACAGTATCCTACCTGAAACCCCCACAAACTACATGGAACCCCAATATCATGCCTGAATGAAGCAGGGGGGACCCATAGTCCTCCTCTGCCTAGGTTCTGAGGGTCTGTTTCCCACAAATGTTTGTTTCATCATATGAAGGAATGATTTAATCCTTGTCTATCATTCAGCCCAATTTTCTGCTGCAGTAAAACATTTCAGCAACTGCCAATTCCCATATAGATAAAATAGAGGAAAAAGAGAGAAGGTCCACAGTCTCATTCAGTGTCTTGGAAATCAAGCATACTGGAACTGTTTCTTAAAGAGAGAATGCTCCATATTCTGCTATGAGGTTTTTCTTGACTTGTTAACATTTTTGTCACCCCACCAACAGGCCTGATTATAAATGATTCATTTTCCAGTTTAGTGGTTTTACTTAATCTTTCCTTTGCTTCCTTCCCCACAACTGTGTGTTTGATGGAGAGAGAGAGAGAGAGAGAGAGAGAGAGAGAGAGAGAGAGAGAGAAAGGGAGAAAGAGACAGAGACAGAGACAGAGAGGAATTTGCTCCTGGTTGAAGCTCCAAAATTTTCTCAATAAACCAAAAGGAGACTTCATTCTGTTCCAGCAATGGGCCACGTTCCTGGACCAAATTATATATGATTTGATTCCCAAATATTTGCATTAGCAATTAATAAAGAGGAACAGCAGTGGCCAAGGGTTTGTCTTTTGGGGGAGACTCCTAACTGTGGGGTTTGCCAACCCTAGTGGGTGCCTGTGTTTTATCAAGACTTCCCCCCTACCTCCATCCCAGTGTCCACCCCTGTCCTGCAGCTCAGCTGATGCTACATAGAACACACATGCATCAGTGTGATGGAGTCCATTACTCAGACAGCAAACCAAAGGGACACAATCCTAATGGCCCTTGGCTAATCTCTTAGGATGTGGTAGCTCTTTTAAATAATTCACTTCTGGTTCAATTTAAATTATTTTTAAAGTCAGAATAAGCAGCTTGAACTGGTTAGCCTGGTGTTCCTCTAAGCCTATGCCACCTCTCAGTGTGGGAGTGAATCTGTTTCAACCAACAGTAACCAAAGGAAAGGATAGGAGATGAGTCTCCTGCATTTTCAGTTTCTCTCTCCCATGAAAATTCAGTCCTGCAGGTGAGCTATGGTCAGCACAGTTGAGGCCCAAGTGTTTTGGCTGTCATGCCTGATATACAGCATCTATTTTATGGGTAGTGACTCAAAGGAAGATATCTCCAGTCTCTTGGCCACACTCAGTAAGAATATAGCCTTTCTCAGTTGGAACTGGACAGGTTGATAAATGAATGACCTGAGATACAGCAAGACTTGTATGGGAGGTGGGGGAAAAGCAGCCAGAGTGAAGCTTCTGTGAGATGAACCTGAGCTTGGGAGGAGGTAAAGTTGTAGCCTACATGCCTCAGACTCTCGCTGTCCACCCTTTTGTAGGTTTTTTTGAAAGCATGTTTCTTCATGTGTTTTATGCTTTTACAACAGTTTGTGGAGACTTTAACTGTCTAATTTTTAAGTTGTTTTTATTGCCAGATTTCTGATTCACTGGAGCGTGATCCAGGGGCTGCTAGTGATGTCATCCCAGAGGTAGAGACTGCATTTGTTCATTCAGTGGTGCAGCTGTCTGTACATCATGACCTGACCTCCTAGGTGGTAAGTTTCAAGCCATGCAGTACAGTGCCATTGCATGTATTATTTTATGAATCCAGAATAGGAACATTTTGGTTTTCAAATGAGCTAGTTCTATCTAAGCTCTATATCCATCCATCCATCCATCCATCCATCCATCCATCTATGCTATATCTATCCATCCTTCTTCCTATGTACCTACCTATCTATCCTCTATCTTTCATTGTTCAGAAATTCAGGTTTCTTGTTTAGCTTGCTTTTGGTTTTATGGTTTGGAGAAAGACCTGACTTGTGAAATTCCTGCCTTTTGGAATTTAAGAAAAGTTACATATTTGTATACAAAGGTTCAGTAAGTGTTTGAAATCTTTCACTAATATCTTGAGAAAAAGGCATTCTCTGTTTTGGGGGCACAGGATCCAGTTGCACCTGTTAATTTCTTCTCTTTCATTGTTTCTATCCTTTGGGTCTATGAGAGACAATTCCCAACAGGAAGTGCTAGGAACAGGAAGTGCTAGAAGAGAAACCACAGAACTGATTTGGAGGCAACACTGTAGAGCAATTGTATCTGGTTTGTGGTGATTTCCCTAGAACTTACCCATGCAGACCAGAATATGCTTCCTAAAGTATTTTTTCTTCAGAGGGACCTTGGCTGTTTTCCAGTTCTTCTTGCTGTTCAAGTAAGAAAAATTATTTGCCCAAGATCACATGGATTGGACTATGATAAGGTACAGAAAAATTAAGACACCCCATTATTGCAAAAATAATCTGGGCTTGACCAAAGTTACTCCATTTTTTGGACCAAGCCCCATGTTGTGGGCTTTGGTTTAGGTTCCAGAAAGTGCTTTTGTCTGGGTCTGTTCCAGGAAATATTTTTCTCACCTCAGACTTGGTTCTCTATTAACTGCTGCCTTCTGCTTCTGTTAAACATGCTTGCTGCTTTCTTAAGATAATGACTAAAGAAATTGTATAAAACAGTTTAAAATATTCAGACATTGAACGACTGTTACTTCTCACTCTGTAAAATGCTTACAGCTGGATTGGATAAGAAAATGGAGGATAAGATTTGGAGCAACATGATTGGCTAGCAGGACCTGTGCTTAGGCCCTGGAAATAAGCCAAACAGAATATGAGTTGAAAATTTAAAGACCCTTGCCCTCCTCACTGTAGCATGGCAGTCTCCAAGGTTCCAATGGGATCTATCATTGCCAGACATGGCTTTTAATACAGATTCTTCTTTTTTATCTTTGTGTGAGCATGATCTCTCTCACTTTCCATTACAACAGCACCCAATGAATCAAGGAAGAGCATGAAGTCCTGGTTGTGGCCCTGCCTTAGGTGTGTTAGAATTTGTGTTTGTCTCCCATGCTGTCTCTGTGACAGTGCCTTTGAAATGAGGTGGACATACATTCATTTGTAGAGACATTATTGTTTGCAAGGCACCTCCCAGGTCTCACCTAATTTGATCTTCCCAGTTGATTGCCATTAAGGGGATCCTGTGGATGAAGCAGCCAAGGCTCTGAAATGGGTGGTTCTGTCATCCCTGGACTTTTGCCTCCTGAGTCCATGTGTCTCTTCAGAGGACTTAGGGGTTCAGGCCCTCATTTGCCCAGTGCCAGTGTTCCCATTCTCATTTCCTGAGTTTCTCTTTTGGGGCACACTTGTACCACCCTGCAAGGCTTTTCCTTCCTATATTGGAACAGTGTTCCAGATAGTTGTCTGGGTGTTGTGATTGAAACTGAGAAGCCTAGAAAGTCAAGTCATGATTTTATATGTCACTCTGCTCTGCACCTTCCATAGCATGTTATAAACAACTGGGTGTTCACATGAAGCTGTTCTTTGCTTTTCCTTTGTGAAATCTTGGTCATCACCACCATCAGTGTCCTTCCTGTGTGTGAGCCTGTAAGCTCCCTTCTCCCTGGAAATGCTACTTGGCCAAACTCTCAGGGTCTCCTCTGGGTGAAGTGACCTCACTGAAATGGTTTCCAGACCTGCCAGAGACTCAGAGAAGCAGGAAGAGAGAGAAAGAGAGAGAGAGAGAGAGAGAGAGAGAGAGAGAGAGAGATCTTCCATCTGTTGGATCACTCTCTCAAATGCCTGACATAGTTGGTGCTGGGCTAGGCTTAAGGGGCCAGGAACACCACATGGGTTTCTCATTTGGTTGGCATGGAACCAATCACTGGAGAAATCACTGTTGCCTTCTAGGATATGCATTAGCAGGAAGCTGGGTTCAGAAGCATAGCTGGGACTTGAACTCAAGCACTATGACATGGGTATAGATATCCTCAATGACATTTTAACTGCTGTGCCAAATGTCCATTCACTTTTGTTTTCAATGTTTCTTCCAATGATTATTACTTGATGTCTTTTAAATTTTGCACCCTGGGCCTGTGCCTTGATGGAAACCCAATGCTCCCAGACCATGCAGCTCTAGAACCCATTGCAGATGGTGCTTGGTTGCTGGGGTAAGTAAGCCACTAGAGTTTAGAGGTTCCAAAAGAATGGTTTAGGGAACCAAGGAGGCTTGTGGTGTATGCTGGGGACAGGCTGGCTACATGACAGGGAAATCAACAATGAGATGTCCCTGTCTGAATGTTAATTTCCCTGTGTCCTGCCACTATCTATTTTGAGAAGTTCTTGGCCATTGATAAAACATAGTTTACAGATTCAAAAGGCTTCAGTAGCCTAGGCATCTCATGTCAAGAGCCTTGGGTGATCACTGATGGCATACATGAGTGTTAATTGTTGGGATCAGTGCTGTGGTGTGGTGGGTATAGCCACTGCCTGCAGTAAAAGCATCCATATGGGTGCTGGGTTAGGTCCCGGCTACTCCATTTCCAATCCAGCTCTCTACTATGGCCTGGGAATGCAAAAGAAGATGGCCAAAGTTCTTGAGCCCCTGCACCAGTGTGGGAGACCCAGAAGAAGTGCCTGGCTCCTGGATTTGGATCAGTGCAACTCCAGCTGTTGTGGCCAATTAGGGAGTGAACCAGCAGATGGAAGACCTCTTTATCTCTCTGCCTCTCCTTCTCTCTGTGTAACTGACTTTAAAATAAATAAAATAAACATAAAAATAAAATTTAAAAAGTATTAATTGTTAAAATTAACAACAGGATTAACTGTGTACTAATTTCCCATGTAGGACCTCTATCTTCAAAGAGTTACAATATTGGAGTTAATGGTAAAACTTGTTCTCAAAGATTTACTTTCTTTAATGTGTTAAGTAAAGATTATTTTTATATCTCTTAAGTTTTAGTTATGTGTAAATGCTTCTAAGAGATGTGCTATCTTCCTTACGTGTTTCCTTAAAGTTAATTTTGTTGCTCAACCATGGACTTTTGAATCCATGTCTCCCTATAATACTCCTATCTTGTATGTTTTAGAATCAAGTGGAGAATACAGGATGGTTCAAGAGCTCAGGGCAGTCAACAAAGCAGTTACTTCAATTCATTTTCTTGTGCCAAATCCTAATAGAATACTGACACAAATGCCTGAAAGGATCTCATGGTATACAGCTTTAAACCTAAAGGATGCTTTTTTCTGCATCCTGTTAAGTTCAGAATCTGTTTTTATATGCCTTTGAATGGAGTGACCTAGTTTCCAGTGTAATTCAGCAATATGTATGGACTGTCCTCCTCCAAGGTTTCTGGGACAGCCTGCACTTGTCTGGTAATGTGCTTGCAAAAGAACTCAGAGAATTATAGCTAAAAATAGAGCAATCTTACAATATGTAGATAATAGTCTCATCTACAGTCCCTCCAATGAGGACTGAAATGAAAATACCACCCAGTTTTTAAATTTCCTACCTAAGCAAGTAAATACATTTTCCCCAACAAAAGCTCAAGTTTCTAAACAAGAGGAAAATTGAAGGGCTGGCGCTGTGGTGTAGCAGATAAAGCTGCCATCTGCAGTGCCAAATAATGATTTATTCATCAATTCAACAGGAAGATGTAACTATTATAAACTTATATCAACACTATAGACCAAATGGATCTGACAGATATCTACAGAGCTTTCATCCTACAGTTGCAGAATACATATTCATCTCAGCAGTGCATGGAACTTTCTCTAGGGCTGACCACATACTAGGCCATAAAGCAAGTCTCAGCAAATTCAAAATAATCAAAATCATACCATGCATCTTCTCAAAACACAATGGAAGGAAGCTGAAAATCAGCAACTCAGGAATCCCCAGAGCATATGCAAACACATGGAGACTGAACAACATGCTCCTGAATGAACAGTGGGCCATAGAAAAAAATAAAAAGAGAAATCAAAAACTTTCTGGAAGTAAATGAGGATAACAACACAACATATCAAAACTTATGGGATAAAGCAAAAGCAGGGTTAAGAGGAAAGTTTGCAGCAATAGGTGCCTACATCAAGAAATTATAAAGGCGCCAAATAAATTAGCTCAATGCATCTCAATGATCTAGAAAAACTACAGCACATCAAACAGAAAACTAGTAGGAAAAGAGAAATAATTAAAATTAAACAAGAAATAAACAAATTGAATCCAAAATCCATTAAAAGGATCTGCAAAAAGAAGAGTTATTTTTTTATTTTTTTTGACAGGCAGAGTGGACGCTGAGAGAGAGAGAGAGACAGAGATAAAGGTCTTCCTTTTTTTGCTGCTGGTTAACCCTCCAATGGCCGCCATGGCCAGCATGCTGAGGCCAGCGCACCACGCTGATCCAATGGCAGGAGCCAGGTACTTATCCTGGTCTCCCATGGGGTGCAGGTCCCAAGGACTTGGGCCATCCTCCACTGCACTCCCTGGCCACAGCAGAGAGCTGGCCTGAAAGAGGGGAAACTGGGACAGAATCTGGTACCCCCAACCAGGACTAGAACCCAGTGTGCCGGCACCGCAAGGTGGAGGATTAGCCTATTGAGCCACGGACCGGCCATGAAGAGCTATTTTTTTGAAAATATAAATAAAATTTACACACCATTCATCCAACTAACCAAAAAAAGGAGAAGACCAAAGTCAATAAATTTAGCAATGAAAAAGAGAATGCAACAACAGACACCACAGAAATAAAAAGAATCATCAGAAATAACTACAAAATATACTAACAAACTGGGAAATCTATCAGAAATGGATAGATTCCTGGACACATACATACTATAAACTGAACTATGAAAACAGAAAATCTAAACAGACTGATAACCGAGTCAGAAAGGACCTCCCAATAAAGGAAAGTCCAGGACTGGATGGATTTGCTGCTGAATTCTACCAGAAATTAAAAACTAACTTCAGTTCTTAACAAACTATTCAAAACAATTGAAAGAGAAGGAATCCATCGAAATTCTTTCTAAAAAGCAGCATCTCCTTAATTCCTAAACCTGAAAAAGCTGCGGCAAAGGATTACAGACTGTGGGGAGCAACTTGGAGCAACTCGGACTAGACTGTTACTGGAATTAAGACTTATTCTATGCATCTGCTCTCCCACAATATGGTGCTGGGAGAGGAGGAAACAGCTTCTACACAGCTGCCTCCAGTTCAACCAATAAACAGCAGGACCTGCTCCTGATTGGAGGAGAGCAGCGTACTCGGCGTGTGGGTAGCAGAGTTGGGATTGGTGGAAGAGGACTATAAAGGAGGAGAGAGACAACATGCACCGGGAACATCTATCTGAAGGAACACCTGTGCAGCCCCCGAGAGAGATGGCTGGCGGTGTGCCACTCCCCCGCGGAAGTGGGGAAAGTGGCAGGGGGAACCACCCTTCCACAGAGGTGGAAGGGATGGTAGCCAACCTGGGAAGAACCAGCAGCAAACCCGGGGAGGGCCGAGCAGACAAAAGAACAGCACAGGGTCCTGTGTTGTTCCTCCACGAAGAGGGGGAGCGACATAATGGTGCTGTGACTCGGATATGAAGCCTAGGCAGGGTTTAGTGCCATTCCTCCATGAAGAGGGGGAGCGACAACAGACCAATTTCTATGATGAACATAGAAGCAAAAATCCTCAATAAAATTCTGGTCAATAGAATGCAACAACACATCAGAAAGATTATCCACCTAGACCAAGTGGGATTTATCCCTGGTATTCAGGGATTGTTAAATATTTCAAATCAATCTACATTAACAAACTGCAGAAGAATAACCATTATGATTATCTCAATAGATGCAGAGAAAGCATTTGATGAAATAAAACACTCTTTTGTGATGAAAACTCTAATCAAACTGGTGTAGAAGGAACATACCTCAACACAATCAAGCATCATATTGAGTGGGGAAGAGCTGGAAGCATTTTCAGTGAGATCTGGTATCAGACAAGAATCCCCACTCTCACCGTTGCTATTCAATATAGTACTGGAAGTTTTAGCCAGATCCATTAGACAAGAAAAAGAAATTAAAGGGATACAAATTGGGAAGAAAGAAGTAAAGCTATCCTCTTTGTGGATGATATGATTATTTAGGGGATCCAAGGTACTCCACTATCGGAATTCATAGAAGAGCTAGGCAAAGTAGCAGGATATAAAATCAATGAACAAAAATCAGCAACCTTTGTATACACAGACAATGCCATGGAAGAAAAAGAACTTCTAAGATCAATTGCATTCATAACAGCAACAAAAAATATCGAATACCCTGCAATAAACTTAACCAAGGATATCAAAGATCTCTATGATGAGAATTACAAAACTTTAAAGAAAGAAATAGAAGAGAATACCAAAAAAATGGAAAAATATTCCATGCTAATGGATTGGAGGAATCAATATCATTAAAATGTCCATTCTCCCAAAAGCCATTTATAGGTTGAATGCATTACCAATCAAAATACCAAAGACATTTTTCTCAGATAGGAAAAAATGATGCTGAAATTAATATGGAGGCACAGGAGACCTCAAATTGCTACAGAAATCTTGTACAACAAAAACAAAGATGGAGTCATCACAATTCCAGATTTCAGGACATACTACAGGACACTTGTAATCAAAACAGCATGGTACTGGTACAGAAACAGATGGATAGACCAATGGAACAGAATTGAAACACCAGAAATCAATCCAAACATCTACAGCCAACTTATATTTGATCAAGGATCTAAAACCAATTGCTGGAGCAAGGACATTCTATTCAACAAATGGTGCTGGGAAAACTGGATTTCCACATGCAGAAGTATGAAGCAAGACCCCTACCTTACACCTTACACAAAAATCCACTCAACATGGATTAAAGATCTACATCTACAACCCAAAACCATCAAATCATTAGAGAACATTGGAGAAACCCTGCAAGATATAGGCACAGGCAAAGTCTTTTTGTGAAAGACCCTAGAGGCACAGGCAGTCAAAGCCAAAATTAATAATTGGGATTTGCATCAAATTGAGAAGTTTATGTACTTCAAAAGAAACAGTCAGGAAAGTGAAGAAGAAACCAAAATAATGGAAGAAAATATTTGCAAATTATGCAACTGATAAAGGATTAATAACTAGAATCTACAAAGAGATCAAGGAACTCCACAACAAAACAAGCAACCCACTTAAGAGATGGGCCAATGACCTAAATAGACATTTTTCAAAAGGGGAAATCCAAACGGCCAATACACACATGAAAAAATGTTCAGGATCACTAGCCATCAGGGAAATGCAAATCAAAACTACAAGAGGTTTCACTTCACGCCAGTTAGAATGGCTTACATACACAAATCAACTAACATTAGATGCTGGTGAGGATGTGAGGAAAAAGACACACTAATCCATTGTTGGTGGGAATGCAAACTGGTAAAGCCACTATGAATGACAGTTTGGAGATTCCTCAGAAACCTGAATATAGCCCTACCACATGACCCAGCCATCCCAATCCTTGGAATTTATCCAAGGGAAATTAAATTGGCAAATAAAAGAGCTGTCTGCATCTCAATGTTTATTGCAGCTCAATTCACAATAGCTAAGACATGTAATCAACCTAAATGCCCATCAACAGAAGACTGGATAAAGAAATTATGGGATAAGCACTCTATCAACTACTACACAGCAGTAAAAAAAAAATGAAATCTGGTCATTTGCAACAAAATGGAGGAATCTGGAAAACATCATGCTGAGTGAAATAAGCCAGTCCCAAAGGGACAAATATCATATGTTCTCCCAGATCTGTGACAAGTAACTGAGCACCTAAAGGAAACCTGTAGAAGTAAAACTGACACTATGAAAAACAATGACTTGATCAGTCCTGTGATGACTGTATTTTCTTTTTCTACTTAATCCCATTGGTTTAATTCTTTAATTTACAATGGTTATTATTAGGCGTTTAAAGTTAACTGAAAATTGATCCCTGTTAACAATAAGAGTGGGAGTAAGAGAGGGAAGTGATGTACAGTTTGGCACATGCTCACTTATCCCTAACAGTATAGCTAGAAACATCCCATTAAGTTGGCATGTACCAATGCCATCTTCCTAGTTAAAGTGATCAGTTTAAGTTCATAATTGACCATAAAGATAGGATTAAGTATCACAGGGATCACATAAATAAGACCAGTGTCTGCTAATAATAATTGATAGAATTAAAAAGGAGAGAACTGCCCAACATGGGAAGCGGGATAAACAGCAGACTCATAGAATGGCAAATGCCCTAAACCACACTCTGGCCTTAGAAGCAGCCCTTAAGGCATTCGAATCTGGCTATAAATCCCATGAGAGTATCTCAGGCATGGAAAGCCAAGATACTGTGGCAAAAAATGACCTAAATGAAATATCCCAGTGAGTGAGATCCCAGCAGAAAGAATGGGCCATCACAGAAGGAAGTACCTTTCTCCAAAGGGAGGAGAGGACTTCCACTTTAATTATGGCCTTTTCTAAATAAGATCGGAGTTTGTGAACTCAAGAGGCTTCCGTAGCCTTGGCAGCTCATGACAAGAGCCTCGGGTGATTACTGATATCATAAATAAAAGTGTCAATTTTTAAGTGAACAACTGGAGTCACTGTGCACTTACTCCCCATGTAGTATCTGTGTTCTTAATGCGTTGTACTATGCATATTAATGGTAAAACTAGTATTCAAAGAGTACTCTATACTTTGTGTGTGTGGGTGCAATCTGTTGATATCTTAGTATATACTAAGTTGATCTTCTGTATATAAAGATAACTATAAATGAATAAATGGGATGAGAGAGGAAGTAGGAGATGGGATGGTTTGTGGGTGGAAGGGTGGTTGTGGGGTGGAACTGCTATAATGCAAAAGTTCTATTTTCAAAATTTATATTTATTAAATGAAAATTTTCTTAAAAAAAGAAAACCCTCCCCATTATAGGAGTTCATGAAAAAGTGTAGTTAAAATGTTTTCAATGTACTTTGAAACAGAGGCATTCTAAGAAAAGAGATACTTCAAGGCTCCCCACCAAAAAATACATTTTAAATACCAATATACCTTGATAATTCATTAGAATTATCTGAAAGAACATAAATGGTGTCAAATTTTTAAAATATAAAGTAGTTGGGATTGGCACTATGGCTTACATGGCAAAACCTCTGCCTGTAGCACCGGCATCCCATATGGGTGCTGAGTTCTAGTCCCGGTTGCTCCTCTTCCAGGCCAGCTCTCTGCTGTGGCCCGGGAGGGCAGTGGAGAATGGCCCAAGTGCTTGGGCCCCTGCACCCGCATGGGAGACCAGGAAGAAGCACCTGGCTCCTGGCTTCGGATCAGTGCAGCTCTGGCTGTAGTGGCCATTTGGGGAGTGAGCCAATGGAAGGAAGGCCTTTCTCTCTGTCTCTCTTTCTCACTGTCTGTAACTCTACCTGTCTAATAAATAAAAAAAAATTAAATATAAAGTAGTTAATCATGGGGCCAGCACTGTGGTGTAGTGAGTAAAGCCACCACCTGTGGTTCCGACATCCCTAATGGGCACTGGTTGGAATCCTAGCTGCTCCACTTCTGATCCAGGTCTCTGCTATGGCCTGGGAAAGCAGTGGAGGATGGCCCATGTCTTTGAGCCCCTGCACCCACATTGGAGACCTGGAGGAGTCTCCTGGCTCCTGGCTTAGGATTGGCCCAACTGTAGCCATTGTGGCCAATTGGAGAGTGAACCAATTGATGGAAGAACTCTCTTTCTTTTTCTGCCTCTCCTATGTGTAACTCTTTCAAGTAAATAAATAAATATTTTTAAATATAGTTAATCATAATAATATGAATAATTTATAATTGACTACTGTTCACAGGAATAACTACTGCAAGAGTTTCCTAAAGACATTTACTTTATTTTCTAAAGCATGAAGACATAAAGAAGTATTCCTAAAAAGTTATTTTAAATGCAAATATGCACTAGAGAAATTGGTAATTCTGTAAATAGTGTAATATAAATATACATATTTGGATTTATGCTAGAAATTTGAGTTTTATGACTATGAGGGGCACATAGTATTTAAATTGCACTTATTGCAACATTATATAAAGCACTGACTAAATATTCTTCAGTGTTTGGAGTGAATGTCATCTTAAGCAATGATTGCCTAAAAATTCATAATAATCAACATCCCTATATACCTTTACACTTGATAATAATAATATCAAAATTGAATATATATTTAATGAATAAATGATTACAAAATGACATATATAATGAGCATAGTTTTAGTTTGTTTTCCATTATAGTTCCTGCTATCCCCAACTCTTCATAATTGCAAATTCTCTTTTTTAATTCCCCACTGATTAGTCAGCTGTGGAAGAAAGTGACTCTGTCTTCCTGGGGCTGAGCTGGCTCATTCTCACTTCCAGCAGAGCTTCACCTGTCAGCTAGGCCACCAACTACTTGGGAACAATTTGTTTCTCTAGTGCTCTAAGTGGAGAGTGATTTAGCAGTCTCCATCTCTAGAATTTTTAAAAAAGTAATTATTTATTTGAGAGGCAGATTTAAAGGGACAGGGAGAGATAAAGACAAAGGTCTGAGTTACACAGAGAGAAGGAGAGCAGAGAGAGAGAGAGAGAGAGAGGAGAAAAGTCTTCCATACACTGGTTCACTCCCTGATTGCAATGTCCAGAGCTGCGCCGATTTGAAGCCAGGAGCTTCCCATGTGGGTCTCCCATGTGGGTGCAGAGGCCCAAGGACTTGGCCCATCTTCCACTGCTTTTCCAGGCCATAGCAGAGAGCTTGATCAGAAGTGGAGCATCTGGGACCTGAACTGGAGTCCATATGGGATGCCAGCACTGCAGGTGGTGCTTTTACCCGTTACACCACAGTCCCAGCCCTGATAATTCATTTCAAACACAAGATTTTTGCCTCACCAAATGTGCTTGAGCAAATGTGCGATTTTTGCCTTAGGGAATGTGCCTCAGCAGCATGCAGTTTCAGAAGCGGCAGGTCTCAGGTGGCTCTTGCCTCAGAATCATGCAGTTTCTGAAGCCTGAAAAAGATCCTCCATTCAATCTCTCTTCCCTCAGTGCATGTGGCTTGGGAAGGCTAAGCAAAAATGCAAACTGTATTATATTTTCTGTTCCCCACTTTGGTACCTTTAGGGGAGCATAAGCTAAGATACACTGTTTCCATTAATAGAATTTGGGTCAAAATGTGGGAGGAAAGGGGGCCTGTTTGTGAGTGTTTGCCAGTGTTTCTATGCTTCCAAGTTTTCTGTGATGTGTTTGTAAGGATTATTTATGGGGACAAGCACTGTGATGCAGTGAGTTAAAGCCCTAGCCTGAAGTGCCAGCATCCCACGTGTGCACCAGTTCTAGTGCCAGCTGCTCCTCTTCCAATCCAGCTCTCTGCTGTGGCCTGGGAAAGCAGTGCACCCACAAGGGAGACCTGGAGGAAACTCTTGGCTCCTGGTTTTGGATCAGCACAGCTCCGGCCATTTCAGCCATCTAGCTAGTGAACCAATGGATGGAAGACCTCTCTCTGTTTGTCTCTACTTCCCTCTGTGACTTTGTCTTTGAAAGATACAAAATAAATCTTAAAAAAAGATAATTTATGTATTTGGGGAAGTTAAAACTTAAGCCTTTAGTCCTAAGGGATGATTTTTTTTCATGTCTTTTAGAGTTTTATTTCAGTAATTAATATATAAAAATACAAATATTTTACTTACAAATATAAAGACACCTTCCAGGAGAAACGTTTAAAATAGTATAAAATTGTTGCCTCCAAGATATGAGAATCTAGGATGCTTCTTTTGATTGTTCTTATTATCTTCTGTTTCCCCAGAAACCTTTTATTTAAGGTACAAACTTCATGCACTTCATAAATACAAATTTAGGAACATAGTGATTCTTCCCACCCTATCCTCCCTCTCACCCTCATCCCATCTTCCTCCTCCATCTCCTATTGCCACTCCTAGTTTTTACTGGTGGCAGAAACATTAGAATTCTATTTCTCACCTTTCAGGAGACCAGATGTCCAAGATCAAGAGACCATCAGATGCCTCCTTTAGCTTGCTGATACATGGTTGCCTTCTGCCATATTCCTGTGCCATCAGATAGTCTTGGCTTGCATGAGGGAGATCCTAGCGTCTTCCTGGTCTTTTGAGCACACCAGTTCTATTGGCATGGAGACTCAGCCTTTGAACTCAATTAACCTTGATGACATATTAAGGGCTCTGTCACCACAAAGAGTTGCACTGAGGGCTAAGTCTTTAAATGCACGAATTTGGTGTGTGTGTGTATGGCGAGGTAGTGAAACAATTCACCCACACAAATCTAGTTGTTTAAAAATCTGTCCGATTCATACATTCATATATGTTGCTTATAGCCAATGTCTATTGTGATTTATCACTGAACTGAACTGTAGTTGGTTATTAGAATATTTTTATTATTTATTTATTTTTGACTGTGTATCATCATTTTATTTTTTTAGAATTTTTTTATTTAGTAAATATAAATTTCCAAAGTACAGTTAATGGATTACAATGGCTTCCCCCCCCATAATTTCCCTCCAACTTACTCCCCTCCCATCTCCCTCTCCCTCTCCCATTCCATTTTCATCAAGATTCATTTTCAATTATCTTTATATACAGAAGATCGATTTAGTATATATTAAGTAAAGGTTTCATCAGTTTGCACCCACACAGAAACACAAAGTGTAAAATACTGTTTCAGTACTAGTTATAGCATTACTTCACATTGGACAACACATTAAGGACAGATCCCACATGAGAAATAAGTACACAGTGACTACTGTTGTTGACTAAACAATTTGACACTCTTGTTTATGTTTGAGAACAAGTCTTGTAGTTAATCTCACAGTACTTTTGGTAAGGAGTTACAGAGAGAGGGAGAAGGAAGGGGATGGAGTTGGAGAGGCAGAGAGAGAGTTATGCCATCTACTGATTCCTTTCTCAAATGGCCATACTAGTTAGGGTTGGACCAGGCCAAAAAAAGGTGCTTGAAACTCCATCCAGGTCTCCCACACGCATTCAGGGACCCAAGTATTTGGGTCATCTTTCGTGGATTTCCCAGGTATATTAACAGCTGGATCAGAACTGGAGCACCTGGGAATCAAACCATCCCTCTTGGAATGCCAGAGTTATAAGTGGCAACTTAATCAGCTATGCCACAATGCCAGCCCCTCCTCTGTTGTTGTTTTTTTTTATATAAATATTTATTTATTTATTTGAAAGAGTTACACACAGAGAGAAGGACTGGCAGAGAGAGAGAGAAAGAGAGAGAGAGAGAGAGAGAGAGAGACTCTTCTATCTGCCAGTTCACTCCCCAAATTCTACATTGTGTGCTAAAAATATTTATATCTAATTAGTATTTCTACCCTTTATGTATGATGGCCATTTTTGAGTGCTTATTTTGTTCCTAGAAATCTTAACAAAGTATGATTTAAAGTGTTTTTCTAGATCAAAAATCAGTTTTGAAACATTTACAATTTTTATACCACAAGCTTCCTTTTCTAAATATGTTCATTGTGAGTATCAGAAACAATGGTAAATAATAGTAATGATTTGATCTCATCTTCTGACTTCGAAGCTAATGGCTGCAACCATAAACATTATTTTAGCAAGTTATTTGAAATAAATTAAATATTAAGTAAATGTTGGGTTTATATGTATTAATTTTATCTTTTTAAAGTATTCATTTTACAGGCAAAATGACAGAGGAAGGTAGATCCTCCATCCACTGGTTCAGTATCTAAATGGCTATAATGGCTGAGACATTCCTGGCCACAGCCAGGAGCTTGGAACTCTAACCTGGTCTCCCACCTGGGTTGGGGGGTGTCCAAGTACTTGAGCCATCTTCTGTTTCCTTCCCAGGCATATTAGCAGTGAATTGGATCAGAAATAGAGCAGTTTGGACTCAACCACAGTTGATTTAGGTTGCCAGTGTCACAAGTAGTACCTCAACCAGCTGTACCGCAATGTTGGTCCCAGTATTAATTGGTTTTAATCCATAATATTTAGGAATTTTATCAAATATCTTTTCTTATATATCAGTGCAATTTATTCACCATGGATTAATCAGGAATCTCCAGAGAAACAGAATAACAAAAACTTGTGTTTCTGATTCAAAGCTTGTACTGCCACTCTCTCCAGAACCACTCACACAGGAAGGGGAGGAGATAGGAAGGGAATGAAAGTGCTTTCCTTATCACCTGTGCTGGGTTTCCTTTCCAAGGAAAGATCCAGCTTAGTTTAACTTCAAGGCTAATGCCTTAAACTATTTGGTGCATTGGAATCACCTGAAAGGCTTGTTAGACTACAGATTGCTGAGCCTCAATTGCAGAGGCTTTGTTCAGGAGGGTGGGGCCAGAGAGCTTGAATTTCAAATCAGTTATAAGATGCTGCTTCTGGTGCTGGTCCCTGGACTGGATTTTGAGAACCTCTGACTTAGCTTAATGTTCATTAAAGATGATACTTCTAGGTTGCACAAAGATAAGCAATTACAATCGAATCTTCCTGGATAACACAACATAATTCCAGGATGAGAATTTTACGCTGTAGCTTGTGGTTGTGGTGAGGAGAAGGGAATGGCAGGACATGTAACCCCTTAAGGTCCTACAGCTACAGCACCTGTGGAGGGCAATGAGATGCATAGTGTGCAGCACACTTGGTTTCCAGGGTCTAAGAGGGGTGGGGAAATTGTTTCTGCCTGGGGCCATTTGGATATTTAAAACATCATTCACAGGCCATAGAAAATTATCAGCTTAAAAATTAGTCTGTTGAATTTCCAGCCCTGCCTGTGGCTGCCTTAAGGCCAGGCCAAATGATTTCATGGGTCTTTTGTGTGGTCCAGAGGCTGAATCAGCTCTGCCCCTTAAACAAGACACAAGATGCAGCTCTGTTGTTCAGGAGCCCAGAAAGTCTGTCCCTTTAAAACATCCATTTCCCCAACTAAACCTTCAAACAACAAATGAGCAGGGAAACAGTCCCTCACTATAAGTATTCTTAAAGTATAGTTCTGTCAACCTTGTCATTAATTGCTCCCTGCCCTCTTGTCCTTCTATGAGTTTACAGGATATTTTTCCAGGGGGTAGTGTGACTTGCAGTATTACCCAAGATTGAAGGACAAGCAGTTATGAGAGTCCAGATAATTTTTTTTATTAAGCAAGACATTAAAGAGATTTTCAAAAATAGAAAACAATGCCACTGTCCTAATTTTTTATATTTGTGGTTTTAGAAAATGTAGTTACTTACAAAAATATTTTGCTGAGCTGGCACCATGGCTCACTAGGCTAATCCTCCACCTTGCAGTGCCGACACACCAGGTTCTAGTTCCGGTCGGGGCACCAGATTCTGTCCCGGTTGCCCCTCTTTCAGGCCAGCTCTCTGCTGTGGCCAGGGAGTGCAGTGGAGGATGGCCCAAGTGCTTGGGCCCTGCACCCCATGGGAGACCAGGAGAAGCACCTGGCTCCTGCCATTGGATCAGCAGTGTGTCAGCTACAGCACAACAGTCATGGTGGCCATTGGAGGGTGAACCAATGGCAAAGGAAGACCTTTCTCTCTGTCTCTCTCTCTCACTGTCCACTCTGCCTGTCAAAAAAAATTTTTGCTATAGATTATTGCAGGGTCTTAGTCCACCCATACAGGATAGACTGGGCCTGAGGAAAAGTAAGTGCTCTGCTTGCCCGTTACCCCGCCTCCAGATCCCTGAGACAATCACATGCAGCAGGGAGCCAAGTGTAGCAAGAACTGGTTTATTTCACGTGTAACAAAGCCTTTTAAAGCACAAAACTGCAGAGTCATTGGAGCAGGTCATAAGGACCAACCAATCAAAGATCACTTTATGGGGCAATGTCTATAGGACTAGCCATGTGTATACCCTCATTATCAGTTGTTGCCACTCCCCCTGATGTTGCATAGCCAATTAGTTTTTTTTTTTTTTTGACAGGCAGAGTGGATAGGGAGAGAAAGAGAAAGGTCTTTCTTTGCCATTGGTTCACTCTCCATTGGCCTGCCACGGCCGGAGCACTGCAGCCGGTGCATCATGATGATCCAATGGCAGGAGCCAGGTGCTTCTCCTGGTCTCCCATGGGGTGCAGGGCCCAAGCACTTGGGCCATCCTCCACTGCACTCCCTGGCCACAGCAGAGAGCTGGCCTGGAAGAGGGGCAACCAGGACAGAATCCGGCTCCCTGACCAGGACTAGAACCCGGTGTGCCAGTGCCGCAAGGCGGAGGACTAGCCTATTGAGCCGAGGCACTGGCTGCCAATTAGTTTTAGTGGTAAACAACTTTGGATTCCACCCACCTTACTTCCTTTGGGTGCCATCTTTGAATTGCCTCATGTAACTAATTTCCCCACAATTATAGTATTACAACTTCTTTCTTATTTTTTTAAACAGAATAATTGTTTTATAGAGATACTAGGAGAAAAGTTTGAAATTCTTAAAAGTAAAAATTTGACTGCAAAGATCAAAATCCACCATATTTTGAAAATCAAATTTATAAAACACAAGCACAACATAAAACAGGAAAACCCTATATAAACCCAGAAAGTTGAATCACATTTTGAAAATTCCAAAGAACCAAGCAAGAAATGAAACCACAGAATCAAAATTTCATGTCCAGACTTATAGAATACTCCACACTTTTAAGGAAGAAAAATAAATTTACATTTCCCATACCTACACAGAGTAGAAAACACAAAGAATATTTTAAAATTTCCTTTGGGAAACTGATATTATATTGATGTTGATGTAAAGGTACCAGGACAGGAAATAAAAATCAAGTTATTTAAATGCATCCATTTCATAGGCCAAGCTATAGGTATCCTAAGCAAAATATTAAGGTAATAAATCAAATTATGTAAGAAAATATATCAATAGCAAGAAGGAGATAATTTTAAAAATGTACCAATGGTTAAGGTTGTGTTACAACTTATTTCAAATGATCAGTAAATGCATATTTAATTCTTTTCTAGTTTTATTTTAGAACATGTCATTAAGAAACTCATTTAGCCAATGCTTTTGGGGACTCTGAATTATTTTGTCAGCTTTGTTGTATAATTTACATACCATATGGTCACCTACCTCATGTATGCAGTTTTATGACTTTTAATACATTTTTCTTAAATTTATCTTATTTAACCAGTACCACATCCAATTTTGGAACACTCCCATTCTCCTGAAAAGACCTCCCTTCCCTTTTAAGTTAATCCCTACTCCATTTCAAAGCACCAGGCAACAACTCTTGTGCATTATAGTTTTGCCATTTTAGAAATATCATATATTTCATTATACAATATGTAATTCTTTGCATTTGATTTCTTTCACTTATCACAATGTTTTTGAGATGCATAATGATTGTGTTATTTCATTCTTTGTTTTCTGAGTGTTACTCCATACTAGGAACATATTACATTTTATATGTCAAATCTTCAGTTAAAGGACATTTAAGTTGTTTCAAATTTTGGGCTACACAGTATAATATTACTAGGAAACTTATATGCAAGTCTATAATTTATTAGTGTAGTTATGGGTAGTTACTTAGGGGCTAAATTGCTGGATTGTTTGGTATAAATACTTGATTTTTTTAGCATTACACAGTTGAATAGAGAAATAACCATCAACACTTTCCCAGAGGAAAAACAATGCAGGAGTCTACAGAGATAGTTCTTATAGATGAGATTAAGGTGAGCAGAATGGTGCTATTTTGAGTTTCAACTTCCTTTGGGCCAGTCAGTGGTGATCCTTGCCTCTGTCCAGCTAAAAATAGGATAGGACTGTTTGAGAGCAGTTCTCAACAGTCCTTGATTTATTATCTTTTCCAGTAAACCTGTAACTTTGAGATCCTTAAACCAAACTTTGGTAAGAGTTCTGGGTAGGGGAGTGGTAGAAGTCAACAATGCACAAGACCCCGAGTGTCTGGTAAGGAAATTGCATTTTTCTCAGCTCTTGCTCCTGCTTTCCCTCAAGATATCCAAAGCCTTCCTTTGGGGTTGCTCTTTAAGGAATTCTTCATATTCAGCACCAATCACTAAGAGCAGTCCAGAGGAAAAGGTGCCCAACTTCAGCCTCTAGTGCTCCTTCTAGTTTGGATGGTGTCTTCTAAAACTTCTTTTTTTTACACCCAGTGATGGAAAAGCTGATTGGGCACTAATCATAGCCAACGAAGTTTCTTGCTAATTGAAAAGTTTTCTCAAATAAGTGTACAAAACTTTTAAAAAGAAAATAAGAAAATGTGGCTTTAAAAATGCATTACCTGGATAGTGTGAATTATTCAGGGTTCCAAGATTTCTCAAAATAGATATATATGATTGTAGTCTGTACAACTGAAATAATTTTGTTTGAGTTCATGATAAAATACTTAAAATTCAATTTGTTTATAGGTTCATGATGGAAGGATAGATTTAGACTAGGATATTAAAAACATTCACAGGTAATGGTAATATGAAAGATGAAACATAAAATTATTGGCTGTTTCATGAAATAAAATATATTATGATTAAGAGGGAGAAATAATAGATTGACAAAAGACATGAAAAATTGGTGATAAACAAATTATTATAATGCATTAAAAATAAAATAAAGACTCAGGAAAAAGAATATCAAAGACAATAACAGTTACCAGAATAATCTTGAACTTCTTTAGCTTTCACAATTAAAAGGAAATTTACAGTCCCATAAACTTCCATAAAATGTACAAAATATATTACCAGGTGAATGATTACCCCACCCTAAGGTCTCTCTGAGAAACTGTGTATTTGAAAGTTCCCATGACAACTTACAGAACTTTAAGGAATCTGATGACCTCACAATGTAAAATACAAGCAAGATGGCTTCCATTTCACTTAGCAAATTCTGACTTACACTAAGATATAAAAGATATATGTAGGTGGTAGGTAGAAAGTCAAAAACCAGTGCCAGCCCCATAAACTCATTCTTAAAGAATAGAGCCCATAAATATTCTAATCATAACTGCATTCCTTTTCTCAGAGAGCATGTAGATATTAATATTACTAATTTAATTTCATAATTTTTCTGCTTTTTTATTATTTTAGCCAGGGTTCTTAATAGAGGAATTTGCATTAAAAAGTATTACCTCCCTTACTTAGTTGATGGTAGAGGTTAATCACATCTACAAAATATACACTACTGGGTGGTTTATTTGAAGATAAAAAATACTGGATATGAGTAGGAAGCATCTTTATACAATTCAAGTTCAAAAGTTATGAGAGTAGGTCAAACTTCAAGATATTTAACAAGTAAAACAAAAGGAATATTGTTGCATTAGGTATGGAATTTTGAGGGAGAGATAAGTCCTAAGACTCCAACAAACACTCATTCATAGAACTTGTCTCTTACATGAGCAGTGGCACCACAGAGCACTGGCAGCAGCTGGTCTGGAGGTTCAAACTGCAAGATGATCCTCAGGGCCATTTCGTGGCAGATCCAACACTTGAAGGCTATGGCACTGAACTTGCTACAGCAGGTCTCTCAACTGCTCCCTGCCAGCACCATCATGTTTATTCAGGTCAGGCACAGTAACCCTCCTTTGCTTGCAGCCTGCAAGGCTACATCCAGGAAGGGTACCGAGCTGCCTAGGGATCCAAGTGGATGACATCATGCAGCTCTGTTCACTACCCTCTGGAGCTGGTGATACAGTGTTCAGAGTGGGACTGTATCAGATGTACTATTTCATTGAGCTTCATATGGCAGCATATGAGACTCATGCAGGGGCATCATTGGTAACCACAGATTGGAGCTGGGCACCTCTCAGATGATTCAAATGCATTGCCTCTAGAAGTGACAAGGCCCTGGAGCACTCTCAGGCATCCCTCACAGATTTCCCCTCACAGCAGCTGTTGAAGGTTGGTCTCCAGTCCCAGGTTTCCACACTCTTTTTGTTTGAGCCCTTTGCTCAGCTTACTCTGACTAGTCCACAACCTGCTTCTGTGGGCCCTTCCTGGCTAGCAAGCTAGTTGATCACAACCCACTTCAGATCCTCATGAAATTCCTGTACAAGGTTCTAGAAGACCTTATTGGTGGTGGGGAAGGTGATTGTCACAACCCCTCAGTGTGTGGTGCCTCCTGAACTTCAGGTGGACTCTCTTCCAGGGAGCACTCCATGCCTTTCTCCATTGCTGCTGGATTCAGTGATGCTCGGGCATGCCCCTGCATAAACTGGGCTCTACAGAGACTTCTTTTGAAAAGTAGAAAACTGAATTAGTCTCTGCATGTTTCCTCTGCTTCTGAAATGTGATGCAATAATGTACTTAAATATACTTGATGTGATAACTATTCTAGAATAATCATTCATGCAGTTTAATTTTAAACATATATAATACTATATCAAATAACCTTGTTAGGATAAAGGCCTATTGTTTTAATAGATCAGTAGTAATATTATTTTTAAATTTACATTTTAAGACAGAGAAATATGAACATACAGAGCACCATCTGCTGGTTCTCTTATAAAATGCCCACAATGGCCAGAGCTGGACCAGGATTAATTGGGATCTTAGAATTCAATCCAGAATCCTACTTGATTGAGAGAATCCAGTTTTTGAGCCATCTCCTGCCACATCCTGAGGGGTGCATTAACAGGAAACTACAGTTCAGAATGGAAATGTGATTCAAGCCCAAGATATGGAACACAAACTCTGATATGGAACTCAAACTCTGATATGGAACTCAAACATCCCAACCTATGTGTTATTTGCTAGAACAAATGATTATCCTGAAAGTATTTTTATCTGTAACTTTTTCATACATTTTGCCTATAGAAATGTAGAAGCAATGAATACTCTCATGGGTTTAATATTGCTGTTCTTTATTACACGGAAAGATTATTTCTGCTTTGATATTTCTTTTTAAATACTATATATGATTTTTATCATATAGCTTTTTATTTTATGCACACAAAGTAAATAGTATCTATGTAATTTCCTTAATTATTTTCATTTAAAAAATCTGTGCATCCAAAAATATTAGCACAAGATGTTTATTGTGGAATCATAGTAAATATTGCAAGTACCTCTTCAATTATTTTTTGTCTGAGAGTGAGAAACAAGCCAATAGATAGAAACAGAAAGAGAGATAGACATCTCCCACACACACGTTCACTCCTCAAATGCCTACAATAGCCCAGGTGAGGCTGGGACTAGATGAGAAGTCAATCTAGATACCCTACGTGCTTCATCACTTGCTGCTTCCTAGAGTGCACCTAAGCAGGAAACTGAAATGAGGGGTTAGTGTTGGGATTCAAACTCAGCATTCCACCATGGAATGCAGGCATCTCAACTGTTAGGACAAATGCTCACTTCATAATTTTAAGCTTATTTTAGCTATTCACTCAAATAGAAAGTTCTTTTAAAAATGATTTTAGAAGGGCTGATGCTATGGTTTAGTTGGCTTAGCCTCCTCATGTAGTGTCAGCATCCCATAGGTGTTCTGGCTCATGTCCTGGCTGCTCCTCTTCTGATCTAGCTCTCTGCTATGCCTGGGAATGCAACAGAAGATGACCTGAGTGCTTGGACCCTGCACCAGCATGGGAGACCCCAAAGAATCTACTGGTTCCTGGTTTTAAATTGGCCCATCTCTGACCATTGCATCTATTTAGGGAGTGAACCAGCAGATGGAAGACCTTTCTAGCTATGTTTCCCTCATCTTCTGTACTCTGCATCTCAAATAATTAAAATAAATTCTGTAAAAATTATTTTAGAATAATATTTTTTAAATTATTGTAATTGTACATATTTATGGGACATGACAGGATAAGGGAACACCTCAGGTTAGTTAGCATTTTCATCTTCTTAAATATTAAATGGTTTTCCAATAATTGTACATAATTATGAAGTGTAATGTGAAATTTCAACAAATGTACATCACATGAGCTGGTAAAATCAGTCATTAACATTTTCCCATCTTTGCCTTTAGTTGATGATTGCAGCCTATTAAGAACCCCTCTTTTTATTTGCTCAAAAAATATCTAATAGGTTATTGTGAACTATAGCCATCCCACTCTGTTATTTAACACTAGGAACTTATTCCTTCAAAATCTGATTCAGTACCCATTATTCAACCTCCTTTAATCTAACATACACACTTACCATCCTACAATTATCATTATTTTGTGTTCAGATCGACTTGTTTAGCTTCAACACATGTAGGATAAAGTGTAGTATTTATCTTTGTCTGTTTTGCATATTTGAAGTGACATCAAATCCAAATCCATCCATTTTGCTGAAAGTTACAGAATGTCATCCTTTTTATGGCTGATAGTATTCCATTGTGAATATGTACTGCATTTTCTTTATCCACTTATCTGGTAATGTACATTTAAGTTTATTCTATATCTTGCTATTGTGAAGAGCACTACAATAAACATGGGAGTTCATGTATATTTTTAATAGTATGATCTAATTTCTTTTGAATATACACTCAGCTGGATCTTCTTATGAAAAATAGTAAACATGTAAATGCTAGAGCCATGAGCCATAAACTGATGTTATTTGTCTTGCAGAAATGTTGAGCTTTGCCTGCACATTAAAAAATTGGAATTGCATATTAAATTGCAGATTTAAGAAATGGGGTCTTGGGGCTGATGCTGTGGGGAAGCATTGCTATTGTTATGTTTCTTAAAATTCACACTCATATGTAAATTGCCCAAAAATGGAACATCACTCCCCTGGTAACTTTTTAAAAATATGATATCATAATGGTGGTTTATGACATTCCAATTAATTATTACATCACCAGGTCCTATGTCATCACAATTGATTATGAGATAATAATGGTAGTTTAGGACATCAAAATTTTTTACAGGATCACAACAGATTTTGATTTCACAATGTTTTCTATTATATCATAGATGATTATAACACCATAACAAGTTTTATGGCATCACAGTGGAAGCTTATAACATCACGATGGTAGTATATGATATCACAATTATAACATCACAATGGTATGTTATGCTACAATGGCTTTTATGGCTTCAAAGTTGAATTAATGGCCAGCGCCACAGCTCACTTGACTAATTCTCTGACTGTGGCACTGGCACCCCGGGTTCTAGTCCCGGTTGGGGCACCGGATTCTGTCCTGGTTGCTTCTCTTCCAGTCCAGTTCTGTGCTGTGGCCTGGGAGTGCAGTGGAGGATAGCCCAGATCCTTGGGCACTGCACCCACATGGGAGACCAAGAGGAAGCACCTGGCTCCTGGCTTCAGATCTGCACAGTGTGCCAGCCGCAGAGCACCAGCCATAGCAGCCATTGAGAGGGTGAATCAATGGAAAGGAAGACCTTTCTCTCTCTCTCTCTCTCTCTCATTGTGTAACTCTGCCTGTCAAAAAAATAAAAGTTCAGTTAATAATGACAACATCGTAACTGGTTTATGAAATCACATTTTTCTATTTATCACAGTATACATAACAATATTAGTATATGTCATCACAGTGGTTTTCATGACATCATAATTGATTATGACATCACAATCATGGTCTATGGAATCATAATGTGACATCACAATGCTAGGTTTAAAATGTCACAGTGGTATTTATGACTTTACAATTGATTATGACATCACAGTGGTTGGTTTGTGACATGAAAATATTAGTTTATTGCATCATAATATTGATGGCAAAATAATGGCTTTCATTATATCACAATTGATTATCATACAACAATGGCAGTTTAACACTTCACAATTGATTATGACTTCCTAAAGGTAAGTTTGTGACATCACCATGGTTTTATTAGTCCACAATTGACTATGACATCAAAATGGTAACTTTATAGCATCACAATGATTTATTGAATTTAGAATTGCTTATAATGTTACAATGATAGGTTCATAACATCATGGTGGCTTTTAAGACTGCAATATTGATCATAATATCAAATGGATTATGAAATCACCAAGATTATTAATCATACCCCAGTTGATTTTTGTGACATCACAATTGATTATGACATAACATTGGTACCTTTATTGCAATAACAATTGTATGTTATGCCATCACAATACTGGTTTATGGAATCACAATAGATTTTATGACATTATAATTGGTTTATCATGAAAATGATGCTTTATGACATCATAATTGATATGACATCACTATAGTTTAAACAGCAATGGTTGCTCATGTTATCACAATTATAGTTTATGACATCACAAACTGGTTATAACTTCATACTAGTATATGTATAACATCACAATGGTATTTATGAGTCAATTGATTAGGACATCACAATGGTAGGTGTATTATATCCTAGCTGATTAGAAAATTACAAGGATTTTTATGATATCCTAATTGGTTATGACATTACAATTATAGCTTTATGTCATTTACATCATGGTTTTTCATATCATAATAGGTATTGACTTCAAAATTGTTTTAATTACATCATACTTGATTATACCATTATATTGGCAGTTTTATGACATTTCAATTGTGGCTTATGATATCAAAATATTGTTTTATGACTTTATAAATTATGATGACCTCACAGTGAAAAGTTATGTCCACACAGTGTTCATTTATGACATCTCAATTGATTGTTACCTCACAATGGCAGTTTCATGACATCACAATGATATTCATGGTTTTACTATTTCATCATGACTACACAATGTTTGATCTATGATATCACAATTACACATTCATGGCAGCATATTAGTATATGATATCAAAATAGTTTTCATAATATCTGATTTTATTATAACATCAATATTGTGTTTCATCACAATGGTTTTCATGATTTTACAATTAAATATGGCATTATAATGGTTACTTTATGAGATCACAATTAATTATAATGCCATAATGGTAAGGTTATGATGTCCCAATTATTTCAATGACTTCACAATTGATTATGACACCAAAATGGTAATTTTATAAAATCACATTGGTCATTATGACATAATTATGGTTGTTTATGCATTGCAATTGATTATAATGTTACAATGGTAGTTTTGTAATACCACAATGGTTAGTTTTTGTTATTATTATTTTGTTTTACTGTAGTACAATACTTTATGCCACCCCAATACTGATTTATAACATAATTGTTTTATAGCATCACTACTGATTATAGTATCACAAAGGTGGATTAGGATATCTCAGAGATTATGATATAACAACATTGGATTTGTGGCATCACATTGCCTTTTTTGACTTGACATCATAGAGATTGGTTTATTTCTGTGTGTCTTTTATTTTTTTAAAGTTTTTATTTAATGAATACAACTTTCATAGGTACAGCTTTAGGAATATATTGGTTCTTCCCCCCATACCTACCTTCCCTCCCCCACTCCCATCCCACCTCCTACTTCCTCTCACATCCCATTCTTTTTTAAGCTTCATTTTAATTAACTTTATATACAGAAGACCAACTTTATACTAAGTAAAGCTCTCAACAGTTTACATGCAATGTAAAAATACAGCTGAGAACAAGTTTTGCAGTTCTCATAGTACAACTCATTAAGGACAGAGGTCATACATGGGGAGTAAGTACACTGTGACTTCTGTTGGTAATTTAACAATTACCACTCTTATTTATGACCTTAGTGATCACTCAAGGCTCTTGCCATGAGCTGTCAAGGCTATGGAAGCCTTTTTTGACCACAAACTCTGTCAACATTTAGACAAGGCCATAAGCAAAGTGGAAGTTCTCCCTTCACTTCAGAGAAAAGCACATCTTTCTTTTATCACCCTTTCTTTCCACTGGGGTCTCATTCACTGAAATCCTTGATGTAGAATATTTTTGCCACAGTGTCTCGGCTTTTATCAGAATTATCAGATAAATCTACGATGTCTCTGAAAATGTGTGTCCATGATGATTGCCAGCAAAAACTGTAGTCTTTGGATGGAGTTGATGATCTCATAAAGAAAAGCCCAACCATGATGACCACACATTCACAGTGCTAGAATTGGCTTACAATATCAAGTGAAAGAGATATATAGGTATAAGTTATGAACTCAAATGCAAAAGCAAATAAACAGGCTGTTATGAAATAAAATATATTATGATTGCAATGAAAAAATGAATAGTTTTAGTAGCAATGATAGAATGCAAAGAAGATTAAAAAAACTGTTGAAAACTAGACTATTGGGGCTGGCATTGTGACATAGTGGGTAAAGTCACTGTCTTCAGGGCTGGCATCCCAAATGGGTACCTGTTCAAATCCTGGCTGCTCCTCTTCTGATCTAGATTTCCCTATTGGGAAAGCACTAGATGATGGACCAATTCTTTGGCCCCTGCACCCATGTGGGAGACATGGAAGTCTACTAGGCTGTGGGTTCAATCTGGCTTGGCCATGGCCATTGTCAGAATTTGAGGAGTGAACCAGGATGGAAGATCTTAAGATCTTTCTCTTTCCTCTCTCTCTCTCTCTCTCTTACACACACACACACACACACACACACACACACACACACACACACACTTACTTTCACTCTCTGTCTCCCTCTCACCCTGTAACTCTGCCTTTAAAATAAATAAAATATTTTAACAATATACTATTATAATTAGGTAGAAAGAAAAATAAATGAGTGCTTCAGGAAATGTTAAAGAAAACACCACCTGCCAGAATAAAAACACCAGTAAAATATCAGTATTTAGGGCTAACCTACTGATATTTCCAAAAAAATCAAAGGTAATGATATGGCTCCATAAACAATCACACTTACCATAAAATCTGTTACCTTGAAGTGGGTAAAGATCAAATGCTCCTAAAATGGCTCTGAAAAATTCTGTACATGAAGGTTCCCAGAACAACTTATACAATTTTGTGGTAGTTGATAACCTCATAATGAAAACACCAAGAAAGATGGCTTAAGGTTCACAGTGGTAGGATTTGCTGAGCATAGATCACTAAATATATATATAGGTGATAGTTACAAGGACCAAGATAAAAAATTAAGTAAAGATAGAGGTGCTATGAAATCAAATATATTATAAGAAAAATAATTTTAGAGAAACAATAGTACAACAACCAGTAGATAGAAGTACTTTGGCTGGAAACTATATGACTACAATTACCCTAAAAAGGAAAATGGGTGAAAAAAATAAAAAATGGAAATCAAAGCTCAAGTAAGTTAGCAGTAAAAATTCAAAGAAGCCAGTGTCTGCACCTATTACAATGCAACTATCATACACTGATAGTAAATATAGAGTTCCATAAAATTCAAATAATTTAGAAATATGTTGCATGTGACCCAACATTATGGTACAGCAGATAAAGTTTCCATCTGTGAAGCAAGCATTCCATACTGGTGCTCGTTCCTATCCTTGGTGCTTCACTTCTCATCCAGCTCCCTGTTAATGGCATGAGAAAAGCAGTGGAAGATAGACAAGTGATTGGGCCACTGCCACTCATGTGGAAGATGGGAAGAAACTCCTGGTTGCAGCCTGAACCACACAGCCATTGCAGCAATCTGTAGAGTAAGCCAGCAGATGGCAGATCTCTGACTCTCCTCTCTGCAACTCTCAAATAAGAAAAAAAAATTTAAAAAGGAAAAGAATAAAAGATGGCTTTAAAATTCATGACACGGATGATGTGAATTATCATGAATGCCAAGATCTTTCAAAATATTTGTAAATGATGGGTTCTTAATACAACTTAAATAATTTTGTTGGAATTCATGACCTCATAATCAAAATTTAATTTGTTCACAGGTTCACAATGGAAGGATAAACTTAGATTAGGATATTATAGGCTGGTGCCACAGCTCAACAGGCTAATCCTCTGCCTGCAGCACCGGCACCCTGGGTTCTAGTCCTGGTCGGGGCACTGGATTCTGTTCCAGTTGCTCCTCTTCCAGTCCAGCTCTCTGCTGTGGCCCCTGAGTGCAGTGGAGGATGGCCCAAGTGCTTGGGCCCTGCACCCACATGGGAGACCAGGAGAAGCACCTGAATCCTGGCTTCAGATCAGTGCTGTGCACCAGCTGCAGCACGCTGGCCACAGCGGCCATTGGGGGGTGAACCAATGGAAAAGGAAGACCTTTCTTTCTGTCTCTCTCTCACTATCCACTCTACCTCTCAAAAAAAAAAAAAAGGATATTATAAACACACACAGGTAATGGTAATAGGAAATATGAAGCATAAAAATATTGGATGTTTTCTGAAATAAAATAAGCTGTGTTTAAGAGAGGAGAAATGAGTAATCCAGTAGGAGAAATAATAGATTGATAAAAAACATATGGAAAATTGCTGATAACAGACTATTACAACACATGAAAAAAGGAAAATAAAGGCTCAAGAAAAACAAAATCAAAGACAATAGCACTTACCAGAATAGTCTTCGACTTCTTTATCTTTCACAACTAAAGGAAAATTTAAGCCCCATAAACATCCATAAAATGTACAAAATATATTACTTGAAAGTGGTGAATGATTACCCCATCCTAAGTCTCTCTGAGAAACTGTGTACATGAAAGTTTCCAGGATAGCTTACAGAACTTCTGGCCTCCATTCCACCAGGCAAATACTGACTTAAACTTGGATATTAAAGGTATGTACAGGTGGCAAGTAGAAATTCAAAGAACAAAAAGTTCAAATGTGCTGCAAATGTTATGAAATGAAAAGCAATTTGCTGTCACTACTATGAGAAGAAATGAGTGTGGGGAGCAACTCGGACTATACTGTTACTGGAATTAAGACTTATTCTATGCATCTGCTCTCCCACAATATGGCACTGAGAAGGGAGAAACAGCTTCTACACAGCTGCCTCCAGTTCAACCAATAAACTGTAGGACCTACTCCTGATTGGAGGAGAGCAGCGTACTCGGCGTGTGGGTAGCAGAGTTGGGATTGGTGGAAGAGGACTATAAAGGAGGAGAGAGACAACATGCACGAGGAACATCTAAGGGGAACACCTATCTGAAGGAACACCTGTGCAGCCCCCAAGAGAGCCGGCCGGTGGTGTGCTGCTCCTCTACAGAAGTGGGGAAAGTGGCAGGGGGCCCGCCCCTCCACGGAGGTGGAGGGACGGTAGCCAACCTGGGAAGAACCAGCAGCAAACCCGGGAAGGGCTGAGCAGATGAAAGAACAACGCAGAGTCCTGTGTTGTTCCTCCACGAAGACGGGGAGCGACAAATGAGTACTTTGTTAGAAACAATACAAATGCCAAGAGATAAGAGAAGTTGCCAAAAAGTAGCCCATAAAAATGACATTAAATCTGTAATGGTAATTGTTATATATTCAAAGACAGCACAAAACATAAAGTTTGCAGATATTTTAAAATAAAATATGGTAATTATCATTAGAAAGAATGGTTAATTTTGTAGGAGCATCTGATTTAAATTGAAATAGCAGGATTATATATTTCCTGTCCTTTCAGAATTTCATTTTTCTAGTAACTAATTTACATTTTACTTAGTATTAAATGTTACAAAATATCAATCCACAATGCATTAGGGAAGACACTGGTCCTTTCCTACAGGTGGCTTGAACAGCAATGTTCTAGCAACAGTCTAGAATGCATTATTAAAAACTTACTTACATTATACAGAGTAAAAATATTTAATTAATTGAATAGTAAACTCATTCTAAAATATTAATTTATTTGAAAGACAGAGTACAGAGAGGCACAGAGAGCAAGAGAGAGAGAGAGAGGTCTTTCACCTGCAGATTCACTTTGCAGATGATCAAAATGGCCAGAGCTGTGCCAATCCAAAGCCAGGAACCAGGAGCTTCTTCCAGGCCTCCCACACAGGCACAGGATCCCAAGCACTTGGACCATCTTCTACTGTTTTTCCAGGCCATACCAGAGAGCTTAACCAGAAGTGGCACAGATGTGACTCAAACTGGCACCCATATGGGATGCCAGCCCTGAAGACAGTAGCTTTACCCACTATGCCACAGTGCCAGCCCCATAAACTCATTCTTAAGAGTCCATAAGCTTTCTAATTATGCCACATTCCATTTCACAGAGAGCATGCAGATATGCATATTACTAATTTAAATTTATATTTTCTTGTCAGTATTTAGTTATTATATCAGTCTGGGTTCTTAATAGAGGAATTAGCATTAACAAACATAATCTTCCTTACTTATTCAATGACATGTTATTCACATCTACAAAATATATACATAGCAATATCAATAATACTGTTTTGCCAACTTCATCACAACAGTGCAACTAAGTTGACTAAGTTGAGTTGTTGATTATAATAGTTTATCAATACTGAATGTATACTATGTCCTTAAACCAGATGTAAACTTGAAATAAATAAATGTCATTCTTCTACATCAAATAATACAACTATACTTAGACCAAATTGCTGGTCATTCTTTATCTCATGGGGAAAACTTTACTTCCAGTTAGGGTACAAAACACATCATTCCACTCAATTATTGTCATCACGTGTGTTACACCAAATAAACAAGAACTAAACAATACATTGCAAACCTTATTAAATTTTATTTAAGTATGTGAGAGGTAAGCTGCATTGTTGTGGGTACACGGATTAAAACATAGTGAGACCTCTGAAGTAAATTAGGAGTCTTTATTAGCCAGCTGGCGATTGCCCTCTCACAGAGCAAGTCTGGAGAAGGTAGCCCAGAGTTTTAGTGGTGGGGGGGTTGTTAAAGGCAGCAACTACATTTTAGTGGTCTTGACCATTATCAAGCAAGCAAGCAGAAATACAGAAGCCAGAAATATGCTGGTTACAGCTGGAAGAGCAGACTGATATCTATAACTTGTTTCTTTCAGAGGAACAGTCCCTGCTCTGAAACAACCAACCAAGATAACCTATAACCACTTGGACAGGCTATGTCCCATGAGAAAACCTTAAACTTAAGACATGCTGTCACATTCCCCACTGGTTTTACTCAGGAGTCAAACTATTGACTTGCCTTGCTGACCCAACACCTGGCATGGCCCTTCTCTTTCCTCCTGACTTAGCTGTTGGTAGTGAGTTCAGAGCATTAATAATTCGACTGCATTTAACCTGATGGTAATATACTTTGAGAGATAATTTAGGAAGCACGGTCCTATAAAAATTCCTATAAGAATGATGGTCAGGGCTCCAACAATTGCTGAGATAAGTGTTGTTAGCCAAGGTGACCATGAGAAGAAGTTTTGATACCAATTATCTCCACTTTCTCTTTGTTGTTCTCTTTCTCTCAATTGTTTTCAAACCAGTGCTACACTGTTCCTAATCACACACCTGAGTGGTTAGCATAGAAACAGCATGTTTCTCCCAAGGCCATGCATAACCCTCCTTGTTCTAGAAATAGAAGATCTAAGCCCCTTTGATTTTGTAGGGCTACCTCAGGCAAAGAGTCTAGTGAAGATTCAAGATGAGTTATAAATTTCTCTAACTCTGCTAGGCTACCATCCACCTGTCTGCTTAGGATCTTGAAATTTTGTTGACTGGTGGCCAGGGGCAATGTTCCAACTGCAGTGAAGTCTGCAATCCCTAATCCAACCAGCAGAGGGACCAGTACTGGGGCTCTCTTCTCTCTGCAGAGGGATCCCAGATGTTCCCTTCCACTTTCCCCAAAGTAATAGCACACCTGAGGTATTACATGTACTAGTACACACAGTTCTGTCTAATTGGACTTATTGAGTCCCACATTTGAAAGGAAAGGAGTTGCCAGCACCGTGGCTCAACAGGCTAATCCTCTGCCTTGTAGCGCTGGCACACTGGGTTCTAGGCCTGGTCGGAGCTCCGGATTCTGTCCCGGTTGCCCTTCTTCCAGGCCAGCTCTCTGCTGTGGCCCAGGAGTGCAGTGGAGGATGGCCCAAGTGCTTGGGCCCTGCACCCCATGGGAGACCAGGAGAAGCACCTGGCTCCTGCCTTCGGATTAGCACAGTGCGCCAGCTGCAGCGTGCTGGCTGCAGCGACCATTGGAGGGTGAACCAACAGCAAAGGAAGACCTTTCTCTCTGTCTGTCTCTCTCTTCACTGTCCACTGTGCCTGTCCAAAAAAAAAAAAAACACACACACACACACAATGTGGTTTCACTTCACCCCAGTTAGAATCACACACACACACACACACACACACACAAACAATAAATGTTAGTGAGAATGTGAGGAGAAAAGTTCCCTAATACACATTTGGTGGCAATATAATTTATACAACCATCACTAGAGACAGTGTAGAGATTCCTCTACAATCTGAGAAAGATCTACAATATGACATAGCCATCCCACTCCTGGGAATGCATGCAAAGGAAATGAAATCAGCATAATTGAGTTATCTGTGTCC
Source organism: Oryctolagus cuniculus (assembly GCF_051225735.1). Taxonomy (NCBI): domain Eukaryota; kingdom Metazoa; phylum Chordata; class Mammalia; order Lagomorpha; family Leporidae; genus Oryctolagus; species Oryctolagus cuniculus. The sequence continues at coordinate 17,069,667 of NC_142889.1, forward strand.
CCATGTTTACTGCAGCTCAGTTCACAATAGCTAAGACTTGGAATCAACCCAGATGCCAATCAACTGATAACTGAATAAAGAAATAATGTCTTTTGCCATGAAATGGATGCACCTGGAAACCATTATGATCAGTGGGATAAGCCAGCCTCAAAAAATACAAACATCTTGATTTCCATGATATGTGGTTAATAATATACAGAGTCCAAAAATGTTATGTATAGGAGTGAAATTGACATTTCAGATTATTGTTTATAGCTCTTTCTATACTCTTCAGGAACAGTAAGTTTCCTTCTATTATTTGTTGAATCCTTTACTTTGTGGAGGGTTAAGCTTGTGATTATAACATAAACTGAAAGTATGTCCTTGTAAAAATTAAACTAATAATGAAGGAGGGAGGAAGCTATGAGCCTGGGCAGGAGAGAGGTTAGGGTAGATCACTATGCTCCAAAATCTGAATATATGAAATGCACAAAATTTATTCCCCTTATATAAATAAAATGTAAAAATCAGTAAATAAATCAAAAGGAAATAAAGATAACAATTCAATTTCAAAATCATAAAAGGGAATAAAATACTTAGAAATAAACTTAACCAAGGAAATAAAATATCTAAATGTTGAAAACTATGTCACACAAATAAATGTAAATATATCCTGTGTTCATGGATTATAAAATATATAATATAAGAAATCAATATGATCCTAGTGATCCTTAGATTCAAATCATTCTTTATAGTATCCTAATAGTTAATTTTAGAAAAAAAATTAAAAAACCATACAGAAAATTCATATGGAATGTCAAAGGATCTAAATAGCCCAAATATCTTGAAGAGTTTCCCCTATGCTCTTGATTAATTTGATGGTGTCGTGGCATAGATTTAGATCTTTAATGCATGTTGAGTGGCTTTTTGGTCTTGTTTCATACTTCAACAAGTGATTTAATTCCATATTTCTTGTTTGATACTGCCCTAATTCAAATTAATTGAATACATACTTAAAGAAATACTTCATTTTTGTTACATGAAACAATTTAAAAGATGTATTATTCATCAATTTAAGATAAAGTATTGCCTCCTAATCACTCCACTTAGAATGACAAAATGCCAATATACTTATTTCCAGATTATGTTTGTCTTAATAAACTCCTTCCAAAGATCATATTATTAGCTGCAATACTAATTTAACACCCCTTAACCTTATACACCAAGAAAGATGATGTTTTGAGTTTATTTTTATTGACAATAATTATATATACCTATTGGCTACAGTGTGAGATTTTAATTGATGCATGCAATGTGTACTGAACAAAGCATGGTAAACAACATTTTCCCTTCTCTGAAATTACACTTCATGATCACAGCCTTTGAGCACCTTTCCTGTTTGTTTATAAAATATAGAATAGATTACTACAGTCTATAGTCACACAACCATGCTATGTAACACTAGGAACTCACCCCTACCATCCAACTCATCTATCATCTAACTTCTCCAAAAAGAGAGGAGCCCTCCAAGTAGTTATTAAAAATTATGTAATTAATTAGTTTTAAGGAAAAAGAGACACATCGAGAAACAGAGAGGGAGAGAGAACACTCTCACCCACTGGTTCACTTCACAAATGCCTACAACAACTATGGTTGTGACAGACCTCAACAATGATTTAGGAATAACATCAAAAGCACAGGTGACAAAAGAAAAATAAAGAAGTAGGACTGCAAAAAACATAAAAAAATTATGTGTACTAAAGGGAAAGCTGAAAAGTGAAAGCAAGGAATAGGAGAAAATATTGGTAAACCATTGTATGATTAAAGGAATAATACAAAGAACTTACACAACTCAAAGGGAAATACTGTAATAAAAATGGACAAAGGATCTGATCAGTTTTTCCACAAGCAGCCAATAGGTATTTGAAAAGGGGCTCTCAGCACTGCCAATCAAGAGCACAATGGTTATGATCTCACATATGTAAAAATGGCTGTTATCAAAAAGTAGAAGCTATAAGTACTGAACCAGAATTGGAGAAAGGGAACAGATAAATTCTTTTTGGGAATGTAACCTGATATACTTACTATGAAATACACTACAGAGTTGCCTCAAATAAAATTAAAAATGGAACTAATAAATGATAAAGCAGTCCCATAATTGGATGCGTATCTAAATAAAATTAATATCTCAGACACATCTGCACATCCATGTTCATGTGAGCACTATTCACAAGAACTAGATATATAAATACATTGTCTATCAAAATGAATAGAGAAAATGCCACACACTCACACACACACACACACACACACGAATCACATTCAACCTTAAAAAAGAAATCCTGACATTTTGTCATAACCTGGATTCAAAAGTATGAATGTGGACATTAAGTTGATTGAAGTATGACACAGAAAGATAAATATGACACAATTTCCCTTATTTGTGGAACCTTATAAAATCAAATTTAAGAACATATCATAGTAATGTGGTTTCCAGGGGCTGAGAGTGAAGGAAATGGTAAGATATTAGTTGAATGACACCCATTTATCACTAGGAGATAAATTAACTCCTTGAGACATAATACACAGCACAGAAGCAAAATGAATACACTACTGGGTACTCACACTTGTAAAGATATTAATTATTCTTTTAAAAACTGTGTAAGGTGAAGGACTTGTTAGGTTGATTGTCCTAGTCATTTCATAATGTACATGCACAAGGGAACTCCAAAAGATTTGTGAAAAACTAGATTAAAAGATAAAGGGAATTTTCCATAAACTTTTAAAAAAAGTCCCCTTACAAATCAAAATATCAGGTTGCAGGCCTCGAATACATACAAATTTTGTTTGTCAATTATACTCCAATAACCTTGAAAAAATCACCCTACATCAAAATTAAAATTAACTTAGGAATCTAGATTGATATCTTTGTGGTTGGAAAGACATGGTGGAACAGAAACAGTTTTAAAACACTCGTAAATGTGGCTACCTAAAATTTCCAACTTTAAAGTACAGAGACACATCGCAGTCTGTCTAGCGAACATATAAATGCTAAGATGACATCGAGGTAGCAAAATACAATGTCCTCGTGACCCCCTAAAACCTAGACTAAAACCCTGACTGAAATAAAGCTGCTTTGGTTAACTGACCTGGTCTGTGCCTGTGTGATGGCTCTGAGCAGAAATGGGACAGGATGCATGGAATCACGGGTGCCAGTCCAGCCCCCATACTGCAATCCGGCCCCCATGCTGGCTCCACACTGAGGGCAGGGTCGAGCTGTGAGCAGGAATGGGACAGGATGCCTGGAGTCCCTGGTGCCAGTCCAGCCCCCATCCTGGCCCCACACTGAGGGCAGGGTCGAGCTGTGAGCAGGAATGGGACAGGATGCCTGGAGTCCCTGGTGCCAGTCCAGCGCCCATCCTGCAGACCAGCCCCCACACTGGCCCCACACTGAGGGAAGGGTCGTACTGTGAGCAGGAACAAGACAGGACACCTGGAGTCCTGGGTGCCAGTCCAGCCCCCATCCTGCAGTCCAGCCTCCACACTGGCCCCACACAGAGGGAAGAGTCATGCCAGTAACAGAGGGCCCACAGACCCCAGAGCCGACCTCTGGGAAGCCCGCATCCCACCAGCCTTTTCTAGCAACGTCCACCTGCTCCCCTTCCCTGCTCCTCAGACCTGGCCCCACACACTCACCATGTCCCGGGTCGGAGGGGATGGTGTCCTGCGATGGAAGAGGGGCAGAGAGCAGACAGAGCAGCGGACGCCAGCTACCCGCAGTGTTCCGAGTGCTGGAGCCCCCTCCTGGGCCCTCTCTCCTCAGTGGAACGAGAGAACTACTATGGCGTCAACATCCCGCGTGATTTGATTGCACAGCTTGCATACCAGGGGTAGCATCACGCCATAAAAGACGCAGCCAATCAACATCCTCCATAGCGCTGACGTATAACTTCAGGTCTTTCTGGAGGGGAAAACAAGAGGGAGTTTGGATTCATTTCTGAACACGAGGACCTCCTGGGCTCCACCTCCCTGCGGTGGGTGTGGGGGAATTCTCTCTTCTCTTCTCTGGTCCTGCCAGCTGCTGGATCCCTCCTGCATCTTCCTGAGTGGCTTCTGCTTGGGGGTTGAACGTAATTCAGGTCAGCTACAATTTAATGGCTGTTTATTGACTTAAGAGCCTTTGTTTTTTTATCATATATGTGACACTTTTCGTCTAATGAATCTTCTATGCCATTTTTAATATTGATTTAAAGAATGTTTACGTATATAACGTAATTTAATCCTTTTTTCCAATTTTACTTGAACATTTATTTCTAGTTTGCCTGTTGTCCTTTAATATTATTTTCTATTTGCTTCTTCCTGGTACTTAGTAGAAACACACACACACACACACAATCTTTCCAGTAATCTCATTTATCAATTGTATTTGTTTTTAGTTTTTCCTGGATTATCTCTGTATATAAACCCCATCCAATATATTCACATTTTACAACTTATAAATTGATCTTTACACCATATAATTTCTTTTTGCTGTTTTATTTCCCTTACTGCCCTTGAAGTGGAAAGCTCGAGAGAGTGCAGGAATCGTGGTCTAAGTTTACTCTCAGGGAGAAAAAGCTTCAAGGATGCTGTATTACTTGTGTTGTTGGCTGTAGGTTCATTTCGCTCTTGATCGGACTAGCGAAGTCACTGGCTTTTTTGTTGTTCTGCAGGCAGTTTTCTTTTTTACTAGATGCTGAACTTTATTAAAGCCTTCCAACATGTAATCTAAATGACCATGTGATTTTCTTCTTGTGTTTTTTACCTACTTGGATGACTTGTCTGAGAATCTTTACCACTCTTGTGTGTTTTACTAAGTCCTGCTTGCTATTGATATATTTTTTATGTTATTTCATTTATTATATTAGTACTTTGCTGCAGATATCTGTAGCTATGTTTATGAAAGGGATGCTTTTAATAAAACTTACTGTTTATTTCAAGTCCTGGTCTGCTTGCATCATCCTCACTGCAATGCAGGTGTTCCATAAGAAACCAAGAAAAAAGCTCTACTTAGTTGCACTTTGGGTGAAATGTAGATTTGTTTTTCCTTCTCTAAAATTTTGGAGTATTCTGTAATTCTGGATCTGAAATTTTGATTCTTTGACTTTTTTCTTGATTGGTTGTTTGGAATTTTCAAAGTATGATTTAACTTACCTGATTTATATAGCTTTCCTACTTTATGTTATATTTGTTTTTTGCAAATTTGATTTTCAATATAGGGAAGATTTTGATTCCTGTAGTGAAATGTTACTTCTAAGAATTTCATACCTTTCTCCTAGCACCTTGGTCAAAATTATAACCTACAAAGGAATGATTCTGTTTTAATTCCTAAACTGGTTATTTGTGTTACTTTCCCCATTGGTTCCTTAATTGTTTTTCCTAATGGTTTATTAACTTTGTTAATATTTTTCTTAAAAAAAATCATTGTGTCCTTGTTTATTTGTGATACATTTTATAGCACTTCATAGATGTCTGCTGTTTTCTTTTTTCTTGCCTTTCTTCAATACTTTTTGATTTTTTTCTTTATAATTCTTAACAAGGAAGCTGTAATGATGATTTTGAGTGTTTTATTCTATTGTAATCATTTGACTATAAATTATCTCTGAGCACTCATTTATTGCATCCTCAGTGTCCCTTTAGGTGTTTCTAACACCTGTGTGTGCAAGCTGTGTCTGTCTCCCAGTATCCCTAATTCCATGTACCTGCAGCCATCACAGGTTACATGTGTCTCCAGGTCTGAAACCCATATGTACTGATTGGTAGATTAGTGCTTCAGTCATTAAAGGCCCATTCCTTACACTTGTGTGCCCAGTTAATCACAGCCCATCAACTACCCTTTCCAAGTCTGCAAAAGGACTATGGCCCCTTAAAATATATCACATCTTAATTTCTTTTAGAGAAGCAGATACAATTTCCCAGACAGCCCAAGTTAGAAATTTCCACAGAAACTACTGACAACATTGAAGTGTCAGCTTCGATATCAACTTTCATATCAAATAGAACTGCTCTGATTGTCAGGTGTTTTTTCTTTACAGGGCTGCCTGTTAATTGCCAATTTGTGTCGATGCTAATGAGAGTCATATATCTTATTTTTCTATTAATTCTCATGACATTCTGGAGTGGCATGAATGGCAAAATTCTGTCCTCATTTGAAGAAGGTGGCAAAAATTATATCTTTGTGTAAAAATAGTTCAAGTTTTTGAAGTGCTCTGGATAAAAAATAAAATAATGTCCCAGTGCTTTGGCCAGAATAGTTGAAAGTCCTCAGTAATGGATAATACATGATCTTAAAACAGAAAAATGGAGAGTAAATTTCAATAAGGAAGCTGGGAAAAGAAAATTTAAGCTGAAGAAGTGAACAACAAATTTAGATATTTTAATGAAGGGAAGAAAACTGCAGGTGTATAATCAAAGGATAAAGGAGGACTGAGCTGGAAGATGAAGAAAAAAATGAAACATGGTTACTGTAGTTAATAACAATGTATTGGCCGGCACCGCTGCTCAGCAGGCTAATCCTCGGCCTGCAGTGCCGGCATCCTGGGTTCTAGTCCTGGGTGGGGCACCAGTTCTGTCCCGATTGCTCCTCTTCCAGTCCAGCTCTCTGCTGTGGCCCAGGAGTGCAGTGGAGGATGGCCCAAGTCCCTGGGCCCTGCACCTGCATGGGAGACCAGGAGGAAGCAAGCACCTGGCTCATGGCTTCAGAATGGTTCAGCGCCGGCTGTAGCAGCCAATTGGGGGGTGAACCAATGGAAGGAAGATGTTTCTCTCTCTCTCTCTCTCTCTCTCTCTCTCTCTCTCTCTAACTCTGCCTGTGAAAAAAAAAGAAGATTATTTTAGTTCAAAAACACTTGAATCCATATACAGATTTTTGTAATACACATTTCAATGAGTTTTTAAAGATCCCTTAATTACCGCACCGCGGCGGCCATTGCAGGGTGAACCAATGGCAAAGGAAGACCTTTCTCTCTGTCTCTCTCTCTCACTGTCCACTCTGCCTGTCAAAAAAAAAAAATCCCTCATATTCATGAATTTCAAATTATCTTGCACCAAAATAAACTTACCTTTGAATTCCATTCACCTCAGACTTTTCAAAATATCTATCGTGAATAATAAATGGATATATAATGTATATATTTTAATTTTTATTTTAATTGAAATCTATTTTTATGTTTTCAAATAAATAAATAAGAAACATAAAATGAGACTGTTGGTGGATTTTAAGCATGGAGATCTTTTTCTGTTTGTGATGGTTTTAAGAGATCATTTATCAGCTGGCACCGCAGCTCAATAGGCTAATCCTCCACCTGCGGTGCTGGCACTCCAGGTTCTAGTCCCGGTCAGGGCGCTGGATTATGTCCCAGTTGTTCCTCTTCCAGTCCAGCTCTCTGCTGTGGCCCAGGAGTGCAGTGGAGGATAGCCCAAGTCCTTGGGCCCTGCACCCACATGGGAGACCAGGAGGAGCACCTGGCTCCTGGCTTCAGATCAGCACAGTGCACCGGCCACACCATGCCAGCCGTAGTGGCCACTGAGGGGTGAACCAATGGAAAAAAGGAAGAAAAAGAAAAAAAAGAGATCACTTATCTTTTAGACACTGGACTATAGGATCCAGTTTGGAGACTAATCTCTTTGGGTGCACCAACAACGACCTATCTGTTTTTTTCTGGTGGAGATTTGAATTTTGACCTCCAACTTTTTCCTACTTATTTGTTGATTGATTGTTGCCCTAAAAAACACTGGAAGGAACATCATATGAAGATGTCTGTGTCTGTTCCTGGCAGACCAACTCTTGTAGCAGTGCAATGTGTGATGCACATATTGCATATACACATTGTCTTCGAGTCAAACATGTTCAATTTGAACCCATAAAGACTTGTATTCCTGTTTCCTGTTTCAAGGATATTCAAGAAATTGACTGAAATAGTCAAAGGCAACCCAAGAGAATTCAGACAAAAGGTAGAGAACGAGGTGGGCTTTGGGAGAGCTGGCCTTTGTCTCCAACACATCATGAACTGTTAACGGGAATGAGCAAGACTAAATGACTGAAAGGTCAAAGAGAGAATCCAGTCAGTTTCCCTGCATTGTCCCCTGGATGTGTCTGACACAGGAAAAATTGAAGTAATCATTGCTTATTAAAGGGAATGGAAATGCATTGCTGAACAAAAATATTATTAAATCCAGTAACTATTGTACACATAGAATGTTGACATATTGGAAAAAGGCAATATTATATTTTCTTTTTTTAAAGATTATTTATTTGAAAGTCAAAGCAGAGAGGCAGAGGCAGAGAGAGAGAAAGAGAGGGAGAGAAATGGTGAGAGAGAGAGAGAGACAGAGAGACAGAGACAGATACAGAGAGACAGAAAGACAAGAGAGAGGTTTTCCATCTGCTGGTTCATTCCCCATATGTCCGCAACAACCAGAGCTGGGCTGATATGAAGCCAGGAGCCAGGAGCTTCTTCTGTGTATCCTATGCAGGTGCCCCAACACAAGGATTTGGGTAATCTCCCACTGATTTCCTAGGCCTTAGCAGAGAGCTGGATCAGAAGTAGAGTAGTCAGAACCTGAACCAGCACCCACATAGGATGCTGGCACTACAGGCAGCAACTTTACCTGCAATGCAACAGCACCAACCCTACATGATGGAATCGGGGATGATATGATAAGCCTTTTAAATTTCATAGAAAATATATATTATGGAAAAGCTATGCATGGATGTAAATATATTTTGCTTCAAAATCTTATTTTTAATTGAATTCTTGCAAAAGCTTCTTGAAATGCCCTGTACATTATGCTAAGAAATATTTTTAAACCCTATGTTGTTTTTGTATGACTCCATTTTCAATGTGATACTTACTTGCCTTTTCTAAGGCTGTACATTATGACTAAGAAGAATATAAAACTTCGCATCTGCAGTTGTTAAATTTTGGACTTCAAAATCAGAAATGTCATCTATTGGAAGTTAAAGATGTTAATCCTCTAGTCTCTCCTAGATACTTTGCACTGTTTACCTATAAACTTGGGGTATTCAGTTTACTATTTGGATTACTCTGTGCTGGAGATGCATAGCTGACAGCTGGCACTTTCTTGTGAAATTTGGTTCCACTTAAAACAAAACAAAAGAAATACCAGCACTGCTCACAGGCCTGCAATTTATTGTTAAATAAATGTTGTATAAACCTTCAATAAATTTTCAAAACATTAGAAGTTAGTAAGAAGAAAGTGAAAAGCAATAAGACTCAAAGAAAATGCTTAGCAATAGTGCTAATGTCAGAGATGTTACCATTTTAGTTACATGCACTATACCAATTAAGTTATTTCAAATTCGGACATGAGCACACCATTTCCCATAACTACCTTTATATACAGTTAAAAACCTGGGATCCTATGTAGAAAAGTGCTAGTAGCTCAAGTCTCACTTGATTAGAGTCATTGGAAGTCTATAAAATGTACACTGACTTATCAGAGTAAGGGGAAAATAAAGCCAAGGAAAAATAGTCCAAAAGGAAAAATGTGCTCATTTAGATTTCAGGTAATAACCTTTATAGATGTTCTCATGGATAATCCATGCATACATAGTTATCATTCATTCGCATAGATTTCATTTTTATTTTTTAAACTTTTAATAAAAATTTGTTTTTGTTTCTGGAATCACATTTTACTATACTTTGTATGTTCCCATCAGAGTAAACTTGAAGTTGCTTACGTCAAAAAGGTCCACAAGTGAAGAACTTACTCAGAAAAGAGGTTGCCAACCATGAATCACAGGAGCAGTGCTCACTGCTACCTGAATACTTCAAAGTCTGTATGAGCTGTTTCAATGGAGACAGCTGTAGTTTTACAGTAAACTTTCTATTATTGAATTGCATTTTTTCATATGGGCAGCTTACATCATTAGAAAACTATTTATTTTCATAATACATTATTCCCATGTGTATCTGCAAGGTGCTTACAGGCATACTACTGAATATATTAAACAATCATGACCTAGTTTCAGTGTAAGAAATTTGAATCTCTCTCATAAAGCAAGCAACATCCACAGTTGATATTTACATAAGTAGTAACTCTTTAAATAAATAAAAAATAAAATGATATCCTGTCTATAAAGTTGTACTAGTTCATTTTACAGATTATTAAAGTGCTTATGAATGCATTAGTTCTCAGTAAATAAACATGGTGCTACAACACATCTAAAAGGAAAAAGTCATCATCACACTGGTCCATAGAAGTGCCTGGGATTATTTTATATCTCTTAACATTAGAAAAATTAAATGAAATAAAGAATTAAAATTAAAAGAGAAACAAGAAATTTTACAAAATTAGAACACTATGGCCTAAAAATATACTGAAATATTCAATTCGGTAACTAAGTCATTTCTGGATTGAACACTGTATAATTAGGTTTGGAGAGTGCTTCTGTTAGCAAGGTCATAAGGTATGTGGAAATAATATAAGCATTTTATAAAGACTGATCCTGAAACAGTAATTGTTTATAAACATCACATATACCTGGTGCTGTGATATAGAAGGTTAAGCCTCCACCTCTGGTGCTGACATCCCATTTGTTCCTTAGTTCAAGTCCTGGCTTCCCCACTTACAATCTAGCCCCCTGCTAATCTGCCTGGGAAGGTAGCAGAGGATGGCTGATGTACTTGTGCCTCTGCACCCACACAGGAGACATGGAAAGGTTTCCTAGCTTCTGACTTCAGCCTGGCACAGCCCCAGTCACTGTGGCCATTTGGGGAGTGAACAAGTTGATGTAAAATTCTCCCTCTCTCTCTCTCTCAAGTAAATAAATAAATCTTTCAGAAATAAATAAAAATCACATGCTAAGATACAACCAGCATACTCAAGGCTTTTGATTTTGATGGAATGAAATCTTAGAGTGGGAATACAAATGAAACCAATAATCATGGAGATGCCACTTGTTTTCACCAAAGTAAACAATAGGAACATCATTTCAAGGAATAGCACATTGACAGACTAAAATGAGAAACTGTGAACAATGTTAGTTAGTACCAAAATATTCCCTAAGTTCGGAAGTAGTTCTAGTTCTGTTGCCTGTACAATTGCTCTTCAAAACATGTGTTCTCCTTAGAAAATATGTCTTCTGAATGGCTTTGTAGTCAGTGTGGAAAAGTAGGAAATGAGGTTCAAAGTGAAGCTAAGTAAAATGCTTCCAAGATGATTCATTGTATCAGTTAGTAATCTCACCATACCTACATGTTGAATTTCAGGATTTTGTTTTTTAACTCCTTCTCAAGTCTGTGGGCTTCAGCTCCTCAGGCAGTAATAATATTTTTCATGTTTAAGTATACAGGTCCCTGCTGTATATTATTCTATAGAGTACCTGTCCCATAATTTCTTTATCCAGTCTACTGTTGATGGGCATTTGGGTTGGTTCCAGGTCTTAGCTATTGTGAATTGAGCTGCAATAAACATTAATGTGCAGACAGCTTGTTTGTTTGCCAATTTAATTTCCTTTGGGAAATTCCAAGGAGTGGTATGGCTGGGTTGAATGGTAGGGTTATCTTCAGGTTTCTGAGGAATCTCCAGACTGATTTCCATAGTGGCTTAACAAGTTTGCATTCCCACCAACAGTGGGTTAGTGCCCCTTTTCCCCCACATCCTCTCCAGCATGTATTGTTGGTAGATTTCTGAATGTGAGCCATTCTAACTGGAGTGAGGTGAAACCTCATTGTGGTTTTGATTTGCATTTCCCTGATTGCTAGTGATCTTGAACATTTTTTCATGTGTCTATTGGCCATTTGGATTTCCTCTTTTGAAAAATGTCTATTGAGGTCCTTGGCCCATCTCTTAAGTGGATTGTTTGTTTTGATCTTGTGGAGTTTCTTGATTTCTTTGTAGATTCTGGTTATCAACCCTTTATCTGTTGCATAGTTTGCGAATATTTTTCCCATTCTGTTGGTTGCCTCTTCACTTTCCTGACTGTTTCTTTTGAAGTACAGAAACTTCTCAATTTGATGCAATCCCAAATGTTAATTTTGGCTTTGACTGTCTGTGCTTCTGGGGTATTTTCCAAGAAGTCTTTGCCAGTACCTATATCTTGCAGAGTTTCTCCAATGCTCTCTAATAATTTGATGGTGTCGGGTTGTAGATTTAAGCCTGTAATCCATGTTGAGTGAATTTTTGTGTAAGGTGAAAGGTAGGGGTTTTGCTTCATGATTCTGCACATGGAAATCCAATTTTCTTAGGGGATGATTTTATGGTTATTGGTGATTGCTTTGCCTCAGGATTTTGATTTTAAGATCTGGCATGCTATAGTGACTCTCCTATGGCTGGTTTTGTGTGGCACAAACTGGAAAGGACAGATTCTGTTGCCTAGTAACCACAATAGTCTCAGGAAATGTATTGAATCTTTAATTTGCTTTCAGAAGTATGAACATTTGATGATGTTGCTTCTCCCAAGTCATGAACATGGAAGTTTTTTTTTTCATTTTTAAATGTTGTTTTTTTTATTTCTTTCTTTAGTGCTTTTGTAATTTTCATCAAAGAGAACTTGGTTGGACTTCTTTCTTAAATTTATCCCAAGATATTTAATTATTTTTGGAGCTAATGTTAATGGGACTTATCTTGAAAGATCTTTCTCAGCTGTGGCATTGTCTGTGTATACAAAGGCTATTGATTTTTCTGTGCTCATTTTATATTCTGACACTTTACCAAACTCTTTTAGGAGTTCAAACAGTCTCTTAGTAGAGTCTTTCAGATTCCCTATATATAGGATTATGTCATCTGCAAATAGGGATAGTTTGATTCCTTCTTTTCCAATTTATATCCTTTTGATTGCTTTTTCTTGCCTAATGGCTCTGGCTAAACCTTCCAGGACTATATTAACTAGCAATGATGAGAGTAGGCGTCCTTGTCTGGATCTGAATCTTAGAGGGAATGCATTCAGCTTTTCACCATTCAGTAGGATGCTGACCATTGGTTTGTCATAAATTGCCTTGATAATGTTGAGGAACATTCCTCCTATACCCAATTTGTTTAAGGTTTTCCTCAGGAAAGGATGTTGTATTTTATTAAATGCTTTTCTGCATCTATTGAGATAATCATATTGGTTTTGTTCTTAAGTTCATTCATGTAATGTATCACAATTATTGATTTGTGAATGTTGAACCATTCCTAAATACTAAAAATAAATCCCACTTGATCCAGGTGAATTATATGCCTGACGTTTTGCTGGATTCGAGTAGCTAATATTTTGTTGAGGAGTTTTACACCTATGTTCATCAGGGATATTTGTTTATAGTTCTCTTTATTGTATCACTTTTCTGACTTAGAAAGTAAATGATTAACATTTCATTTAAGGAGTTTGGGAGGATTTCCTCACTTTCAATTTTTCTGAGTAGCTTGAGAATAATACTGTTAGTTCTTTAAATGTCTGGTAGAATTCAGAAGTGATGCCATTAGGTCCTGGGCTTTTCTTTGTTGGAAAGGTCTTACTCATTCATTCTCTGTTGGTTATCAATCTGTTTAGATATTCTATGCCTTCATGACTAAATTTTGGTAGATTATATGTGTCTAGGAATATCTCCATTTTTTCTAGTTTTCCAATTTTTTGGCTCACAGCTTGTTCTAGTAATTCCTCATGATTCTTTTTATTTCTGTGGTGTCTGTTATATTTCTATTTTCATCTCTAAATTTATTGAATTGTGTCTTCTTCCCCCTTTTTTTGTTAGTTGGCCCAATGATGTATCAATTTGCTTATTTGCAAAAAATAAGCTCTTCATTTCACTGATCTTTTGTGTTGGTTTTTGCTTTGAGTTTTATTTCTTCTCTAATTTTAATTATGCATTTCTTCCTACTAATTTGAGGTTTGGTTTGTTATTTTTTTTAGGTCCTTGATATACATTAATAGCTCATGTATTTGGTTCCTTTCCAATTTATTCATGTAGGCAACAATTGCTATACTTTGCTCTTAACACTGCTTTTACTGAATCCCATAAATGTTGATATGATGTATTGTCACCTAATCCCATAAATGTTGATATGATGTATTGTCACCTTCATTTGTTCCCAGAAAATTTTTGATTTCACTTTTGATTTAGTCTATGAACCACTGTTCTTTCAGGAACATGTTTTCAGTCCCATGTGTTTGCATATGATCTAGAGATTCCCGAGTTGTTGATTTCCAGCTTCATTGCATTGTGGCTAGAGAAGATGTATGTTGTGTTTCAACATTTTTTTAATTTGTTGAGACTTACTTTATGGACTTAGCATATGGTCTAGCCTAGAGAAAGTTCCATGCACTGATGAGAAAGATGTGCATTCTTCAACTGTAGGGTGAAATGTTCTGTACATATCTGTTAGGTCCTTTTGGTCCATAGACGCTATTACCTATGTTTCTGTACTGATTTTTTTGTCTATTTGATCTATTGATAAATGTTGGATACTGATATCCCCCCTTACTATTGTATTGTAGTCTATATATCCTTTTATGTCCGTTAACATTTCTTTTGAATAGCTAAGCACCTTATGATTAGCTGTGTATACATTTATTTTAGTCACATCTTCCTGTTGAATTGATTCCTTAATCATTATATAAAGCCCTTCTTCATCTGTTACAATTTTTTGTGTTAAAATCTATTTTGTCTGATATTAGGATGAAAACACCTGACTTTTTTTACTTTCCATTGGCATGGAAAATTTTTTCCAGTATTTTACTTTCAGTTGGTATGTATCTTTGGTAGTGAGATGTTTTTCTTATAGGTAGCAAATAGATGGTCATATGTTTTAATCCATTCAGCCAGCCTGTATTTTTTAACTGGATAGTTGAGGCCATTCGCATTCAATGTGACTATTGATATTTAACAACTTGGCTCTGCCATTTTCCAGTAAATATTCCTATTGCTTACTTTGGATTTCTTTTGTATGTTTACTGGAGGATTATCAAACTTTACATTCTTTCATATTGATGGCTATCTTTCTGTGTTTCTGTGCATAACACATCCCTAAGCAGCTTATGTAAAGCTGGATGAGAAGTGACAAATTCTTTCAATTTATGTTTGTTATGAAAGGTGTTTCTTTCACCTTCACTCATAAATGACTACATAGCAGGCTACAGGATTCTGGGTTGACAGTTTTTTTTTTTTCTCTTAAGATTTGGGATATATGATGCCATTCTCTCCTAGCTTGTGTTTCTGATGAGAAGTCAGCTGTGAGTCTAACTGGATCCTCTGAAAGTAATCTGGATTTCTCTCATGCACATTTTATGGTCTTTATGGTGAATATCTTTTCTGGTAATATCTGTTAGGAGATCTATATACTTCCTCTACATGAGTGTTCCTTTCTTTCTCCAAATTAGTGAAGTTTTTCTCTAATTATTTTACTAAATGGGGCTTCTAATCCATTCTCTCTTTCTACACCTTCAAGAACTCTAATACCTGTATGTTGTGTTATTTGATAGTATCCCATAAATCTCCAACACTGTTTTTAAGTTTTCTAATTTCTTCTTTTTCTTCTTCTTTGATCTAATTGAATGATTTCCAAAGTTTTGTTTTCTAGGACAATATTCCTTCTTCTTCCATGCTAAGTCTGCTGTTATGGCTTTCCACCACATATTTTATTTGGTCTATTGAATTTTTCATTTCTAATATTTCATTGTGATTTCTCTTTAACATATCAGTTTCATAGGAAAATTTTCATTCATACCATGTATGGTTTTCTTAAGTTTGTGGATTTGCTTCTGGTTGCTTAAGAATAACCTATGTTTACTTTTTAATTCTATTTCCAGAATTTCCTCAATCTCTTCATCCAAACATTTAAATATTGAAACATAGTTGTATTCCTTTAGGGGAGGGTAACAGGGTCTTCTTTATTATTGTTTCTTGAATTTCTTCATTTGTATTTAGTTAAATACAATGAATAAATTTGTGGAGTTTTTTTTCTTTTCATGGTAGAGTTTTTTTTTTTTCTTTGAGCTATGAATCTATGACTTAATGTAATGCCTGCACTTTTATTAAATACCCAGAGGTATATGGTTGGTATGGCCACGGAGCTCTGGTCAGCGCTTAGGTGTGGGGTAATTTCCAGAGTAGCACACAGGTGGTTATAGTAGATCTCAATGCCTGGGTGTGTTCTGAACCATTATAAACCCCACAGTGTTCTGCACAGTCTTCACTGTGAGCACATTTTCTGCTGCAAAGACCTGTTATTAGTAACCAAGGAAATCCAAGCATGTGGAGCTGCAACCAGTGATTGCCCACAGGCCCCACTATACCCTGTACCTTTTCATGTATCCACCAAGTCTCTACAGTCTCAGTACAAAAGGCCCCAACAGACTCCGAGTGCACAGGTTTCTCTGCCCTACCAGGCTGTCCAGTCAATAGAGTGGCAAATGTTCCCTGAGACAGTTCTGCCTAGGTGTCTTGCTCCTGGGAGTCTGTGGGTGCTTTATTGTCCTCTGAGGTTGACCGCCTACCTCCCTGTCAGGCTCAAAGTCAGTGGGGACTGCCTAGTATTCTCTTTGCTAGAGTCACTGGATCACATGCATACATAAAAGTCACTGGCCAAATGTTGCTATCTCCTTACCATTACTGCCAGTACTGCAAAAAACAGGGAGTCCTGCTCAGCCAGTTGCTGTGCATGTGCAGAAATTCTTCTGCAGCTCCTGCTCTAATCCAAAATGATGCTCACTCCTTCTCATCCAAGCAGCAGGAGCTTTCATGGGGAAGTTGAGGTGAATTAAATATGCCCCTTGTCCTTCCACTGGGTCCGTGGACAACCTGTAGCAACTGCTGGCCTCCAGAGCTCCAGTCCAGACTCACACTGTGACTCCCTCTGGCTATATCACCATGGGTTGCTTCAGCCCAGCCTCACCTCTGTCTCCAAGCTGCCTCCTGCTCCAGCTCTTGGCTGCTTCAGTTGTGCTTGTGCTGGTGTTCTTACTGCATGTCTGCACCTTCCACACAGGTCCATGACATTCCTTTTCCTGTTGTAGGATTTCCAGTGCAGTTTTCTCTCCTATTCTATCCTGAGAGTGTACTCCCTATCCTTTTTCTTCCTGTTCATCTGTAGCCTATCACAGTGTGTTGGTCCCAAATTCACCATCTTGGAATCTCACTATAGTTATTCTTATCACAGAAGAGTGAGTGAGTTATAAGAAGAGTCGATTCTGTAATATCACCCACAAACCTCACTCAATTTGGAATTTGGCTTAGAGACTACTAGAATGAAGCCAGTGGGGATTCATAGCAGAGACAATGCTCCACAGAGAAGCAGATTAAGTCAGAGTTGTGAAGTTGGAGGGTATTTGAAATCTTCAGAATTATTTTGATCAATGTGAAACCTAAAGCAACTTTCATTCCTGGGAGATTGAAACGCTAAGACAAAAGGGTAAGTCATAGTGTGTGTGCTTTTGTGTTCTATATACACCTATGGAGTTTCTGGCTAAAAATGAACAAGTATTTCTGATAGGAATTTGAGCCAATAAAATGATATATTTAAAGCACAGTTTGGAAAAATTTGATAAATAAATTATTCATGAAAATATGCATGGCTACTTTTTTTAATCTCTCAAAAGTGTTCCATCCTCCCCATGCCAACCCACAGGCATGTGAAATTTCCTTTAACATTTCCATGCTTTTTCTTAAGTATGGAAATCAATGTCAAAACCAAAACTGTCTGTATGACTTCTTCCTCAGCATTTCCAGTTGATTATTCATTGAGTGCTGAGGAGGAATGTGAAATAAATAAGACCAAATAGCAGTGCTTATTTCCAGATGACTTTCCATTATATAGTCATTCATGTTCTTACAATTATTTTGGTTGTTTATCTTGCATGTTCATAAATCTTGTATGTTCATAAATTGTAATTTTAAATATAATTAGAAATCAGTGACATAACTCAAAGAATGATTTATTACACTCAGGAAGTACTGAGGGCAAGCAGTCTTAAAGTAAAGCACCATATTTTTATAGGTTTGAATTAAAAGCTCTTAATTTTGTAAAACACATCTAGACTATAAGATTAGAGATCAGATTATCCATTATTATTTACAGCCATTGGATCTGTAAAAGAAAGAAATTACAAAATAAGTCTGACATGATACAAAGCAATTTCACACCAGATGTTTATCTAGATTTTAAAATTAACTTAACCCCATTTTTTTTTTTTTTTAGTCAACAAGTATCCTAGGCCAACAGTACCTGTTCAACAGTCTAATACTTGAGGTTGTCTCTAAGACAAACAAGTGTGTTCAGGCCACTGTCAGACATCTTCCAACTTCATCCTGAGAGTAGATAGCTGAGGTGGTCTACTATTGAGTATATACAGTATTATAGTCTATAGATTATACACCACAATGGAGACAGAAGAAATCCTGTCACTGTTGATGATTTAATCCATGGAGAACCTACAAAGAGAAGAAAGGAAACAAAGTACAAATCCATTCTCTAAGTACTTCAGATGAAGGAAGCTGACTAAGATAGACTCAGGGGCATCTTCCTGTGTTCTACATATTAAACTAGTCACTTATCTCTGATTAACAGCAAGCATTGATGTTGACTTTTCTTTAGACCTAATTTTTTCCTGGGATATATTTTTTACCATCTACCTTTGGGTTAACACAGAAGTTTGTAAGTTTGAAGCTTGTAAAAGATGACCTATTTTATCTATGAGCGCAGCAAAATATTTACCATCAAACTACAGTACAAGATAGTTCTTGAACACCCATGGTTGTTTTTAACAAGAAAATTAACAGGAAACAGAGGGAAATATCTCAAACTTTGTGGCAAACAAAGGGAGATCAAGGATCAAAGGAGAGAGAAATACATAGGAAAGTAGGGCCCTCATTCATAAGGGTGATAGGTGCTGAGTGTCTTAGTGCAAGAACATTTCAGCTCTCTTATAGAGTTGTGAAAAAGTGAAGAGACCAAAGGGGAACTGATGCCATCCATCATCCTTTTACATTAAATAGGACTCCCACACTAATTCACAACCTTGAAAGTGCAAATGATATAATACTGGCAGCCAATGTGAATGTAGGCAGGTGTATCATAATTCCAATGACTTTAGAAAGAATTCACTCAATGTCATAAGTTATGAGAAAAAACAAACAATGCCTACCAATCAGCACCATAACTCTTCACTACTGGAAAGAATGCCCTCCCCTATGTGCACTAACAAGATGTAGAAACATGATTCTCAGCTGGGTAAGTTTGACTTCCCAGAATTCTGAAAACTGTCCAGAGACATTTCCAGCTGTCACATAAGGGGCTTCACTGCCTTCCAGTGGATAGCTGCCATCCTCCTAAAAACAGCACTGGCCTGTGCCCCAACTATTATCCAGCTCAAAATGAGTATGGTGCCTAAGTAGAGCATTTTGGCATAGGAAAAGGGTCTATATTCCCCCCTCTTTCAAACTCTTCACCTTTTAAACCACTTTTCCAATAGTTTGAGATATTGGGATATTTTTGCATCATGGGCAAAGTTTTTCATAGAAGAGTGGGCACAGTAGGCAGAATTTTAAGGTGGCCTCTGACTTATTCACACTGTGTTATGCCCTGCATTTCCCTCACCCTTAGATTAGCGCTGAGTCTAGATGATTAAGGATGGCAAAGTTGATATATAGACACTCCTATTGTTATGGCCTTTGACATGAGGAACCACTTGAAAGACTTGAGGGAAATTCCCTTGCTGGACTGTGTACTGTGGTATGAGTGGGAAGTACAAATATACCCTAGGAACTGAGGTTAGATGACAAGTAACACAGAGAAGCTGGATCTCTCAGTCATGTGCCATAAGGAAATAAATAATGCTGATGATAAGTATGTATTCATGAGCAGATAAATCTGATCCTGCAGATGACAGCCAATGCATGTAGAAATTTGATGGTGTCTTCAATTATGACTGTAGCCCTTTCTTGGCAAGGGGGTCTTTTCTGGTCTCCTGGGCTTCCTACTCTACCATGACTGTTTCTGCCTGCTTTTCTAGATGATTCATTCCACAGTCCTTCTCTCTCAGATCCTCCATGTCCCTGGATATTTCCTGTAAGCATGATCAGTCCCTAAGTTAAACTAATAAAACTAAGAATCCTGTAACAGTGACTTCAGCAAGGTGTTTCAATACTAACATATCTAACATGTTGAACCTGCCTAACTTCTTAAAATAAAGCTTTCCAAAATTATATGGTCAGAATCTTATATTTTCCTGTATAAATTATTTCACTTATACCAAGTGTTTCTTTAAGTATTTTTGCGTCTTACTCATTAATGTGATTCAGATTAGAAATATGTTTTTATTCATGTGCATGATTTTTACATTCTGTGTCTCAGCAGTGTGAGAAGAGGAAGACAACTTTACACAAGAGAAGGAAATGAAGAACTGATTTATATGCTGTCCAGTCTGATCATAGTGACTTCAGTCCACCAGATTGAAACCTTAAGTACTCAGTGAGACACACTTAACCAACATCCTCTGCCATAAAAATCTTAGAAGCAAACTCATAAAAGCTTACTTCAAAGAGAGGTTGTGAGGAAGAAATGCTAAATTAGGAACTTGCCTTATACATGGTGCTCCTAATTCATTTATTCAAGCCTATTCAGTCACTGCAAGAATAAAAAAGGCACTGAGTGCTAATACTCCTGTGAGCTGTGTGAAGTGTATATTTTATTGGAGTAGCAACAGAACAACAGAACAGTAGGCTCCAAATAATCATTGATAGACAAAATTGGGACAGGAGGGCATGGTGGTCACACTGACTACGATGTCATCAGTGTGACAGACTGGTAAGGGTCTTAGAAGTTGAGGGGATGGGAGAGAAGAAATGCAATAAGAAACACAATGGTGAGCCACATTAGGAGCAGAGACAGGTGTGATGACTCTTTAGTGGCCCTTCTCAAGACTCTGAAGTTCAAGTGGTAAGTAACAATTTATTCCAGAGCTAGAAAGGAAGTCTTGGGTAAGATTCTCTCTATTATTGATTCTGGAGGACCCTGTAGTAATTCTGGCTATGTAGTCACCATTCTAGCAGACAATAGAAAGCCCCTGCCTCAACTGTCACCACATGATATTTCTCATCACCAAGAAAGACTTGAAACCTGAGGATGTAAGGAAACATCCACCCTCATGAGCATTCATCCTGCAGTGTTTGGCACTCACACAATATCTGTGCCAGTCCTCATGCAGGAGCAGTGATGGGGGTGGATGGCTAATGATCACATCACCAAGTCACAGGGTTAGGGGAAGAGGAGTTACAGGATTTGATCTGTGTCTGAGGTATCCCAGTACCCATCTGCCCAGACTCTGTATCTTTATGAACGGTGCTGCCTTCTGTGGACATCTGTCTCCTTGGGATCTTTCCACAATTTCATCACTTTCTATTTTCTAAAATGTGCGTCTGACTGGCTCCTGTGTCTACAGTATGCTTTCTCATCACTTTCTGGACCAGTCTCCTAGTGGAGGGAGCACATGGAGACAACTCAATTACGGCCATGAAAAGTTGAGTGCAATTGCCAGGCTATATTTTGAATACTTTCCTGAACCTTAAGGAAGAGACTTCAATCAAGTTTTTCACATTCATGCAGGAAGCCTCTAGGGGTAAATGTCAATCAATAACCCTGGGCAAGTGCTAGGAGCAGAAATAATATTTTCCTATTCCTGAGTCCCAAAACCATTAAGATTCAACAATTATGATTAAGTCCTGACAGTGAACCTGGTCCTATTTCCAAAATTTCACAAGTGAGATTTGATGTTCTGATTATAGAAATAGACTAAACTATGATCAGAGTGTTGGTAAGTGACTGCTCACCTGCCACGTAGTATCAGCCAAGTGACTTTATCTTTCTATGCCTTGCATTCTCTATAAAAAAAGGGCAACGATTCCTGATGCCCAAAACTGTTTTTGAGTATAAAGAGTTCCAGATACAGACACTCCTCAGCTAGTGTCTGACAAACCCTAAACCCTCAATAATTCTTAGATATCAGGATTTGGAATGTTACACCTTGTGATGATTTAATTGATGTTTTCTCATTCCCTGTTCACCTCTAGTATCCACAAAGTAAGGGGTCTTTTCAGATTACTTCTGATTCTCAAGACAGAGACTGAAATGTAGAAGACCTCCAGACTGAAGAAAGGAATGATGAACCAAGAACACAGTTTTTTTTTACTCAATTCTGTCATCTTATCATGTGGATACTAGTCAGGCAGTAAAAAGCACTGAGTTCTGGCCTCACTTCTACCACAAAGGTAAGTCATTGTCTCCAGATGAGTGTTACTGTGGCTATGACAGCCTGTGAAACTTACATACACAGAGGCCTTATCTCCTAAACACAGGCCTTGTACACAGGCTTCTCACAAACACAGGATAGCACATCACACAGGACTCTCTCTCTCTCAGAAAAAATATCTGGCAATCTGTCTCAAGGGTGTCCTACATGCATAAGTGTAAGGAATAGATCTTGCTCCTCCCTTACTTGAGTACCAAGAACACACCAGAAATCATTGAGTGAGTATTAAGAATTGGACATGAAAAGTTCATAGTGATGTGGGAGAAGATGTTATGGAAATAACCTCTGTGATCCATCCAAAACAATGAATGCAGTGATATGCTCTTATGAGGTTCTATATGGATTTATAGAAACAACTATCAATCCCACCTGTACATGCTCAGGGAAGACTTATCCTAAGAGGTGAAATCATATTGAAATATTCTAAAGCATTACTTTTTCCAAATCTTAAACTGTCTAAGTAAAGAGCAAGGTCAGCTTTGCAGATCTGAAGTCTTGTGATGCTGAGAGTTCGGAAATCATGTAAAATAGACAATCAGAAAGAATCTAGTCTCAGAACAACCAGGACACACTGCATCCCAAGGACCCAGAGGAGATAGACATAAATATATTAAGACATGCAGTATTTCATATAATCCACTGAAAATCATAAGTCGTATAGATGCAGGAGTGCCTGCTATTCTGTATCTCCCTCCCATACCACTTCAGTCAGACTCTGGAAAGATGATGCTGGGATCTGCGGGACCTTGGGAACCCTAGGTCATAGAGGTCACTCAATAGCTCTTCAACATTAGAGGTCCCCAGACCTAACTGTCAGCAGTGGCTTTTGAACATAAATCATTGAGGTTCCACAGACATAGCAAGATGGCTCAAGTGCATTACCTTTTGCATGAGTTCAAACAGATCCTGGGCACCTGCTGCTTCTCAATTTCTGTTTGAGGAGATCATGTTGCAGAGTGTGAGAATCACTTAGATTAGACATAGCAGCCCTTGGGTTATGGTGAAACATTCACCAGTAAAAATGAGGAGACTAACACTTTGCCACACTTGCTTTCTCTCAAGAAAAAGAGATCTCCCCTTTATGCTTCTCCTCCTGTCCCCATTCTCAGCATCTTTTCTCTGTGTCTCAGTGCTCTGACACTCTCCATATTAATTGTTTCTCTCTTTTAACTCATAGCAGCTTCTACCTCCAAATTACAACTTGGCATGATCTTTCCACACTACCCACTGCCAGTCCCCACATCCATTTATAACATCTCTCATTTGCATAATTTAATTTCTTTCCTGGACAGCTAATATATTACTAAGTTTCCAAATTCCATGAGGTAAATCAATTATTGGATGGTCTTGGGTCAAGGGTCCAGAGCCTATTAGTTGGTTTATAATGAGTATACTTTACTTTCCTGTAATAAACATTTATTTCTTTACTCACTGCTTGTGTGAGCCTCATTCAATTCATTGTCTGAAGTTCAAAAGAGCTTAGTCATGAACTTTCCACTCTCAACTCCAATGATACTAAATATTTAAATAAAAAAATAGCTATTTCTGTATTTTGAAGATCTGATCTCAAGTCCATCTACCTCTACCGCCAG